>NC_090391.1:20909981-21267989 GCF_036365525.1 Heterodontus francisci
TGTATTAATAGGAAGTGCCCCATTCGCTTGAGGGGTTGGATTTGAATGTGAGGGGCCGCATTTGCGTGAAGTGAGGTATTAGGATCAGGACATAATTAGCTTCAGTTGACCTATTATTCGGAGTTGTATTTGTTTGAGATGCCGCTTCAATCGCAGGGGCTGCACGAGTTTGCATGTTTGTTTTGGTTGAAGTGGCTGTAACAGCCCTGTAACAGGTTGTATCTATTGAATCTTCTGTATTACCTGAGTTGTTCCATTGGTGCAAAACGTTGCATTAGATTGAGGTGCTGTATTAGATTGAGATGTGTCCGTTTGTTGTGTGGATTAGGGTATCATACTATATTCGTTGAATTCCGTAATGCATAGTCATAAATAACCCACTTTAATAATGCAACTGAATGTCCAGAGTTAAACGGAACACCACATCTCAGAGTGCAGTGGAGCAGCCGTAAGAGAGGCATTCTAACTTCTGGAATATAAGTACTCAGTGGTCGCAGCCGAGGGGAGACGGTGGAATAGTGGCAATATCACTGGAATAGTAATCCAGAGCCCACGCTAATGCTCTGGGGACCTTGGGTTCGAATCCCACCACGGCAGATGGTGACATTTGAATTAAATTAATAAATCTGGAATTCAAAGCTTTTGTAATGGTGTCCATGGTACCATCGTCTGCTGTCCATTGTCGGTTGTTGTAAAAAATATATGGCTCACTGATATCCTGACCTGGTCTGGCCGATATGTGACTCCAGACCCAAAACAATGTGGTTGTCTCTTAAATTGCCTAGCAAGCCACTCAGTTCAAGGTAAATTAGGGATGAACAATACATATTAGCCGAGTCAGTGACGCCTGCATCCCACAAATGAATACAAAAATAAAACATGAGATCTAGTGATGGAATTGATGGTGTTTGAAAGAACAACCTCATTGCTGGGAGAATACGTGTTCAAAATGTTATTAGGTAATTAATGTGACAAGAATTGTCCACTCTTTACAGCTTTCCCAATCAGATATATATCAAGTGCTCCACTATGGTTACTGTCCCACACTCATTCCAACTCTTCAGTGACTGACACTGGGATAAGATGTTCCACTTCGCTTTGTGAGCCACACACTGTTCACTTCTTCATAATTATATTCTATCACAACAGAGACTTTACTCGATTTTGTAATCTGTTGGTTCGATTAAAAAAGAAAAAAAAACAATTTGAACGATGTTGCAACTTCAATATCCCCAAGGAGATCCCACAGGGTATAAATTGTAGGCTCTGGGAATGTTTAGACTAAGAGTTTAAGACAGAGCGGTTTCCTGCAGCATAAAGGGACACAACATTTCACACAGAAAATGAAAGAAACATTTTACAGTATCAGGAAATTATATTACCTGATCCTTGCTGGCATTGGTGTTCCAGGTTAGAGACGATCAACATTGAAGTTGTGTAAGTCTGTGTGTGAACTGCTGTCTGGTATTATGGGTTGACTGATAGCGTTACGTGGTGATTTAATAATCGCTGTTATGCAGAAAACCCGATAAGTAACATATGACTTTATTAACTCAAATATCTTGAATTATCTCTGTAGATTTGTTCAAAATCTTGGTAACGCACAGGCATTCCAAATTATCAAGCTATTGCCTTTAGGTGAATATCTTGTTCTGTTAAATTAAACAAACGGAAGGCAAATTTCTCAGTAAAGATAGTATTTGCAGTATCAGTCAGTGTAAAATCATAATAAATGTGGGTCACTAAACAATGTGCAGCACCTGACCACAGCGACCATGTATTAATGGGAATATATGTCAATACAGAATTGCAGTGTGTGTGGGTCAGCAACAGGACTGGAATACCTGATCGCAGTGGACATGTGCTTCTGAGAATTTCTCTCACTGTGGCATTGCACTGAATTTGGCTCACTAACCAGATTGGAACACATGACACAACTGGCAATATATTACTGCGAACATCTATTCATGTAGATTTGTACTTTGTGTGGTCACCAACCGGTGAGAACACAAGATTACAGTGGTCATGAATTATTGGGAGTGTCTGTCACTGTATACTTGCACTGACTGTGGGTCACTAACCAGAAGGAAACACCTGACACTGCAGATAATGTATTAGTGGGATCATATGTCAATGCAGATTTGTACCATGTGTGGCTCACAAACCAGAGTGGAACACCTAATCCCAACGAGCATCTGTCATAAGGAGTATCCGTCACTGTAGAATTGTACTGAGCTTGGGTCACTAGTCAGGGAGGAACACATGATCCCAATGGTTATATTTTCCTGGCAGTATCTTTCACGACAGACTTGCTCTCAGTGTGGGTGTCTCTATCCAGAATGGAAGACCTGACCACAGTGACCAGGTATTACTGGGAGTATCTGTCTGTGCACTGAGTTTGATCTCATCCCAGATTTATACACATGAACCATGGAGTTAAGCACCTAAACGAGGGACCATGTATTACTGAGAGTAGCTGCCACAGTAGAATTTTACTCAATGTTAGACACTGACCAATGTGGAACAGCGAATCCCTGTGCGCATTTATTACTGTGGGTATGTTTTACTGAAGAACTGTACTGAGTTTTTGTCACTAAACGGAGAAGAACAGCTGATCACATTGACAATATAGAACACAGAACAGCGAACAGTAAAGCACAGTACAGGCATTCGGCCCACGATGTTGTGCCGACCCTTTAACCTACTCTAAGATCAAACTACCTGCATACCCTTCATTCTACTATCATCCATGTACCTATCCAAGAGTCGCTTAAATGTCCCGAATGTATCTACTTCTACTACCACCGCTGGCAGTGCATTCCACGCACCCACCACTCTCTGTGTAAAGAACCTACCTCTGACTTCTCCCCGAAACCTACCTCCAATCACCTTAAAATTATGCCCCCTGGTGATAGTCCTTTCCGCCCTGGGAAAAAGTCTCTGGCTATCCACTCTATCTATGCCTCTCATCATCTTGTACCCCTCTGTCAAGTCACCTCTCATCCTTCTTCGCTCCAATGAGAAAAGCCTAGCTCCCTCAACCATCCTTCGTATGTCCTCCAGTCCAGGCAGCATACTGGTAAATCTCCTCTGCACCCTTTCTAAAGCTTCCACATCCTTCCTATAATGAGGCAACCAGAACGGAACACAATATTCCAAGTGTGGTCAAACCAGGGCTTTATAGAGCTGCAGCATAACCTCGCGGCTCTTAAACTCAATCCACCTGTTTATTGAAAGCCAAAACACCATACGCCTTCTTAACAAACCTATCAACTTGGGTGGCATCTTTGAGCGATCTATGGACGTGGACCCCAAGATCCATCTGTTCCTCCACACTGCCAAGAATCCTGTCTTTAAGCCTGTATTCTGCATTCAAATTCGACGTTCCAAAATGAATCACTTCACACTTTTCCAGGTTGAACTCCATCTTCCACTTCTCAGCCCAGCTCTGCATCCTGTCAATGTCCCGTTGCAACCTACAACAGCCCTGCCCACTATCCACAATTCCAGCAACCTTTGTGTCATCAGCAAACGTGCTAACCCAGCCTTCCTTTTCCTCATCCAAGTCATTTATTGAAATCACAAAGAGCAGAGGTCCCAGAACAGATACTTGCCAAACACCACTGGTCACCGAGCTCCAGGCTGAATACTTTCCATCGACAACCACCCTCTGTCTTCTATGGGCCAGCCAATTCTGTATCCAGACAGCAAAATTTCCCTGTATCCCAGGCCTCCTAACTTTCTGAATGAGCCTACCATGGGGAACCTTATCAAACGCCTTGCTAAAAATCCATATACACCACCTCCACTGCTCTTCCTTCAGCAGCGTGTTTTGTCACATCCTCAACGAATTCAATAAGGCTTGTGAGGCATGACCTGCTCCTCACAAAGCCATTCCTACTTGAGGGGAGTATATATTGCGGGGCGTATCTGACAATGTAGAATTTCACTGTGTGTGGGTCACCAACTGGAGTGAAACGCTTGACACCCGTGATCATGTATCATTGGGAATACCTGTCACTGCAGAATATTTGTGTGTGTGGGTTACCAAACGGGGTTGAACACCTGACCATAGTGACCAGGTATTACCAGAAGTATCAGTTACTATCGAATTGTCCTTAGTTTGCATCACTGACAGGAGTGGATCACCTGATCCCAGTCATCGTGTATCACTGGGGATATCGTTAGTATAGAATTGAACGGAGTTTGAGTCTCTTACAAAAGCTGTACACGTGATCCCAGAGGCTCTGTATATCTGGAAGTATCTTTCACTGCAGAATTCTGCTGAATGGCTGTGTCATGAACTAGGATGGATGACTGACCACTGTGATCAGGTATTAATAGGTGTCGCTGTCACTGTGGAACTGTACTGAGTGTGGATCACTAACTGGAGTGTAACAGCTGATCACATTGAATTATTTTAATATTTTAATTATTTTATTTTTCACTGCCGGTATGTTCTGTGTGTGCAGCACGAAACGAAGCAGCACAGATAATCACTGGGAGAATCTCTGAATGAGGAATTGCCTTGTGTGTGCATCAGAAACCGGTGTGGGACACTTGAACCCAGTGGTCAAGCATTACTCGGAGTATCTGTTACTGTAGAATTGCACTGAGAGTGGGTCACGAACTGCAGAGGAACAACTGATCTCCCTGGCCAAGTACGATTGAAAGTGTTGGTCACTGGATAATGTTATTCTGTGTGAGTCACTAATCAGAGAGCAACACATTATCGCAATGTCCATGTATTATTGAGAGTAGCTGTCTCGGTGGGATTGTACTAAGTGTGGGTCACTAACCAGTGAGAAACACCTAATCCCAGTGACCATGTATTACTGGGAGTATTGGTCAGTGTATAATTGTACTGAGTGTAAGTTACCAACCAGTGAGAAACACCTAATCCCAGTGAACATGTATTACTAGGAGTATTGGTCACTGTAGAACTGTACTGCGTGTGAGTCAAGAACCAGAGTGAAACACCTTAGCACAGTGGCCTGTACTGCTGGGACCATCTGTCACTGAAGAATTGTAATGAGTGTGGGTTACTAAACGAAGCAGAACATCGATCCCAGTGACCATGCATTGTTGTGAGTATCTGTCACTGTATAATTGCACTGACTGTACGTCACTAACTGAAGTGGAACACCTGATCCCAGTGGCAATGTATTACTGGAACTATCTGTCACTGTAGAATTGTACTGAGTGTGGGTCACTAACCGGAGTTGAACACCTGGACCCAGTGGCATTGTAATACTAGGTGATTCTGTCAATGTAGAATTTCAGTTAGTGTCTGTAACTAAGCAGAGTGAAACGCCTGATCCCAGTGACCATGTATTACTGGAAGTAGCTATTGCTGTGAATTTTACTGCGATGAGGGTCACTAAGTTCAGTAGAATACCTGATCCCATTGACCATGTATTAATGAACATGCCCGCCACTGTAGA
This sequence comes from Heterodontus francisci, assembly GCF_036365525.1. Classification (NCBI taxonomy): domain Eukaryota; kingdom Metazoa; phylum Chordata; class Chondrichthyes; order Heterodontiformes; family Heterodontidae; genus Heterodontus; species Heterodontus francisci. The sequence goes on from NC_090391.1 coordinate 20,915,426, forward strand.
ATTTTAGTGACTGTTGGTGACTAACCAGAGTGAAACACCTGACTCCAGTGGCCATTTATCTTCGCACCATCTCTCACTACAGAACTGCACTGCGTGTGGGTCACTAACCGGAGAGGAACATCTGATCCCAGTGTCCATGTATTACTGGGAGTATTTGTCACGGTAAAAAAAAAATTGAGTGTGTGTCAATTACCATTATTGGTGCTAAAATCCTGACCTTACTGTCTGGATCAGACACAGAGAATGTTTTACCAGTTACTTTACCGTTTTTTTTCTTTTTTCTTCTCCTTCATATAGTTAATTTACTGGAGATTGGCTTGCTGTCCCGGGGAAAGTGCGGACTCTCCACCTGCACCACTCGCTACCTGGTGGCCATGGCAATGGCGGATCTACTGGTCATTATCTCTGAAGTCATCCTGTGGCGGATCGGTTATTATTATTTCCCGGGATCTTTCCTGGACATCACGCCTGTGTGTAGTGTTATTGCTGTCCTAAGTCGTGCAGCCACAGACTGCTCTGTCTGGTTCACTGTCACTTTCTCCTTTGATCGATTTGTGGCTATTTGTTGCCAGAAGGTAAAAACAAAATATTGCACCAAGACAACTGCAGCTGTGGTTCTCGCGACAAGCTGCATTGTTCTCTGCTTAAAAAACGTTCCCTTCTACTTTATATTTGAACCGAGAGAGATAATTGACAACGTGCCGTGGGACTGTTATCGAAATCCAAGCTATTATACTGCACCCGGATGGGTGGGATTTGACTGGTTTGCTGTGGTTTTAACTCCATTGCTCCCATTCACTTTAGTCTTGTTGCTCAACGCTCTGACAATCAGACACGTTTTAGTGGCCAGTCGAGTCCAGAAGGGACTGAAGTGTCAGAGCAGGGTAGAAAATCACACTGATCCAGAGATGGAGAGCAGAAGGAAGTCTATAATTTTACTCTTCAGCATATCTGGCAGCTTCATACTTCTGTAGTTGGTGTATGTTATGGATTTCTTATATTATAACATTACAGGAACAGATCATAGCGATTACACCGATTCTGAATACATATTTGGAGAATTTGGGTTTATATTGCGGACTTTAAGTTGCTGCATAAACACGTTTATTTGTATGGCGATTCAGTCGAAATTCAGAGAGCAGGTCAAAAATGCAATGACATATCCAGTTGCATCAATTATTCAATTAATGAACAAGCAAAACAACTGAGAGCAATCCAGGGGCCGGCCCCAGTGTTTCCATTTACTGAATGTGATATTAATCTCTATACTTCTATCAAATGAATGACATCAGGAGTCACGAAGATCCAGAAGGTAAGGGACATGAGGAGATCACCGGACTAGAAGAAGGAAAAGGCCAGGAGGAGTGAAAAGCACAAAAGAACTGGCAGCGCTGTGCATGTTGGCTGACAGTTGGAGGACTGAATGTACACTGGCAGGAGGAGTCACACACGCCAAGGAGCAGTGGGCCAAAGGGAAGTTTTGAGCTATGGAGGAGCGGACTTAAAGAATGGCAGAGGGAGAAAGGAACCAGGTAGAGATTCAGAGCCCCCCTGCAAAAGCAAAATGCTGCAGATTCTGGAAATCTTCTTGTGAATAGATTGTTTTTTTTTGGAAACACTATATTGTGGCTGTCTCCTTTCATATTGCCTCCCCACCCACATTTCTGATCACTATCATCTCTCTCTCTCCCTCCACAACTCAAAGGGTGGGGCTGATGGAGGTTTCCATTCTGGAACAAAAACACTATTGGGCTCAGTTGGGGAGACAGGGCTGGGGCGCGGGAATTGGTTCGGTCTGGGCACAGGATTCAACATCCCTGACTCCTCAGCTTGGCGTCTGCTTGGATCAATGTAACCAATACATTTCCTGGTCCGCAGGTTAGCTGATATTGATAACGGTTCTCTCTCCTTAGGTTCTGTCCCTCTCTCCTTCAAATCTGTCATCAACAGCCTCCCTTCCAGAAAACAACTCATGTCGCCTCTGTCCATACAAACGACCTCCCTATCTCCAACCTCCCCTTCCTGTTCAAAGTGCTTTAACAAGCTATAGCCTCTCAAATCCGATCCCATTTTTCATGGAACTGCAAGTTTGAATTCTTCTGGTCATGTGTTCACCCCTTTGACTGTACTGAAACGGCTCACAGCAAAGTCACAAATGACATCCCATGTGACACTGAAAAATGTAATCCTCCCCCCACACCCCGCCACGTCCTTCTCGACCTGGCGGCAGCCACGGTTGACCACACCATCCTCCTCCAACGCCTCTCCACTGCGTCCAGTTGGGTGGGACTGCACTCACCTGGTTCCATTCTTAACTCTCCAGTCGGAGCTAGATAATCACCTTCAAAATCCTCTGTTCCTGCTCATGCACTTTTACCTCTGTTGTTCCCCGAGGATCGATCCTTAACCCCTCCTATTTTTTAAATACATACTGCCCCTCAATGACATCATCCAAGAGCACAGCATGAATTTTCATATGTATACTGACGGCACCCAGCACTACATTGGCAAACTACACTCGACTCCTACACTGTTGCTAAGTTATCCGTCTGATTAAAACAACATCCAGTACTGGATGAGCAAAACAAATCCTCAAAATAAATAATGGAAACACTGTAGACATTGATTTTGTTCCCTGCTTCAAGCCCCTTTCCCTAGACATCGAGCCCATCCTTCTCCAGGACAACAGTCTGTTCACAGTCTTGGCATCACATTTAACCCTGAGGTGAGCTTCTGAGCTCATATTCACTTCAACATTAAGACCACCTCCATAACATTGCCCGAATTCACCCCACGCTCTGCTCATCTGCTGCTGAAACTTTCATTCATGCTTTTGCTACATCTATACTTAACTATTCCAACACGCTGCTAGCTGATCTCCCACGTGCTACTGTCCAAAAACTTGAGGTCATGCAGAAGTATGCTGCCTGTATCTTTGCTCGCATCAATTCCCTTTTCCTTATCACCCCTGTGTTCGCTGACCTACATTGACACCCAGTCAAACAAAGTCTTGATGTTAAAATTCTCACCCTTGCTTTCAAATCCGTGCATGGTCTCGCCCTTCCTTATCTCCGAAAACTTCTCCAGAACCACAACCCTGCCATATATCTGCACTTCTCTAATCCTATCCTCTTGAGAAACCCTGATTTTAAACTCCCTGCCATTTCTGGCCACACCTTTAGTTGACCAGGCTTTCGGGTCTGCAATTGTCTCCCTGCACATCTCCGGCTGTCCACTTTTCCATCATTCCTTAAAAACAAACTATTTGATGAAGCTTTTGTTCAGCTAATCTAATATTTCCTTCTGTGTCGCCGTGCCACATTTCGTTTGATAATGCTCCTGTGAAGCGCCCTGGACTGTTTTATTATGTTAAACGCGCTATGTAAATATAAGATGTGTTACGACTAAGGTGGGAGGACTACACTATTAATTCAGTCTTATTTCTACACCAGTCACAACATTTTTGAAAAATATTCCCAATTACCGAAATTGTCAATCAAATATACTACTTTCCCATAATGGAACACACTAACCAGGTCTCTTTACTGAACAACAACATTTAAAAACATGTATTATAAAACAAGTCTTAAATAGTATAGAAGTAAAGCAGTATCACATAGATCAATATTTTAAAAATCCAACATTACATTTTTTAAAAGTCCCCTTTCTACTTTAAGTAAATGTTAAAGTCCCTTTTTAACTTAGTCCCTTCACACTCACACACAACACATAGATTCAATAGATTTAATTCAATTAACCGAAAAGGAAAACTATGAAGGATTTTTGGATCAGAGCACTATTACAGACAAAAACACGTGGGCAGATCACTTGCCCACCACTGAAGGCAAACAGCATATGAGAAATGCTGCATCAATCTGGCACACAGTCCAACCTCCGAGGACATGCAGACAGGTCACGAGAATCGTCCATATCAGTTCTTTTCAGACAACGTTGAGAATTATTTTTAGCAAGTTTTCTCCAAATACAGGAAACATGATGAATGGACACAATGGATATCACAGTGTGTTTTCTTTGGACGTTCTGGAAAGTGAGTTGGGTTGTGATCTTCTCTCCTTTTTAAAAACCTCAGCAGCACTTGATATTATCTCCTTCGAGAAGGTAAAACAAACAAACACACTGACTGACAACAAAAGATTGTCAGTTATTTTTCTCTGTCCATCCCACGTGCTCTGCTACTACTGGGTTTGTCCAAGCGAATGAGTGCTTGTCACGTTTCTGCCCGTATCCAGGGTTTCTGCTGCATTTCCAACCCCGACTATGTGACAACCAGCAACACTGTTGCCAATCCGGATCCCTCAGCGTCACATTGAAGGCTTCCTATAAAAAAATGCTTTGACGTTTATTCAGATTAACTATAACTACCTTGAAAATATTTTTAACAAAACAGAATAATTTTCATCACACCTCCATCTTCGGAGGAATGAAACATTATTTTTATTTGCATTTCGGTGCAACGTGTAGGAAAAATAGAAAACACATTTTAAAACCCATACCCATTCAAACTTTTTTTGCAGTCAATAAAATTCTATTCCATACTCTCTTTTCATTCAATTATTTGAACAAAGTTCGATTCTCGGTAAAACATCTCCAATAACATTATTTTCACCTGCAATGTTAATAATCCTTAAGTGATAATGTTACAACAGTAAAATCCATTGGAATAACCTGGCATTATGATATGTGTTTCCACAAAGGTTAGGAGGTTGTGATCAGTATATACCAATGTTTCTCTGTTGCTGTGGCGGACATTGATTTCAAAATGATTCAGAGCCAATAATAGAACTAAGGTTCCTTTTTCCACTGCAGAATATCGTTTTGATGCGAATTTAGATTTTAGTAAATGTATCCCACTGGCCTTTCTATTCCCATTTTATCATATTGCAACATGACTGCACTGACCCCTAGGTCACTAGCACCAATTACTGCCTTGAAGGTCGGAATACAATTCAAAGCAGACAACACGGCTTCAGTAATCAAAATGGCTTTCAGCCTTTCAAAGGATGCTTGGCACTCCCCTGACCAAACTACGCTGGCTTTCTTTTTTTTCTGCAGTAAATCTATCAGTGGCACAGTTATGGTACTAAAATTTGGTAAAAGCAACGTTCGGTAGAAACCACAACATCCCCCAAAACATCACGATTTCTCGCTTAGTCTTAGGTGTAGGGAACTCCACCAATACCTGTACTTGTGTGGTTCCTTGACCTATTACATGCTCGAGGTAGACCAATCTCGCTTTTACGAATTCACTTTTTTGCAATGTTTATTTTTGAACAGAGTTTCTAGTTGCTGCAGGTGGTCCTTCCAAGTGTCATTATAGACCAGCACATCGTCGAGGTAACCTACACAGTTAGGGAAACTGGCTACCAGTTGGATCATTCATCTTTGAAATGCTGTAGGGCATTTTTCCAGCCTAAATGGAATCACTTAACATTGGAAAAGACCATCCGGTGTGACAAAAGCTGATATTTCTATAGCTCAGGGTGGCAAAGTAACTTGCCAGTATCCCTTTAACAAATCTGTTTTTGTAAGAAACATGACACTGCCCACTCTGTAAATACGGTCTTCCAAGTCAGGAATTGGGTTGGGGTCTGCCTTTGTTACTGCTCCACCGAAACTCCCGATGAAATTGACTTCCCAGCTGTTCACTTCTCGCTCGCAATGCCTGTGCTCCTGGAAAAGCTGCACAACGACCTTGTTGGGTCTTCTTGTTGGTTTTTATCTAAATATGAAAGCCCTTTATCCAATCTTGCCTCGCAATTCAGTATTATTCAACCGAAGACTAGAAGGTCCAATTAAAGCAATTTTCGGGCCTCCTTCTGCCTCATCTTCATAATCCCTTTCATCCTTCACTATCCCTATTACCAGACATACCTGTACTTGCTTATTCTCCTCCGGGCAATAACAGTGTTTTACCATATTATATGACACAATTAATTCTTTTTCCGGCGGACTGGAGTGCAAATCAAATAGTTTATTTGATCAATTATCTTGACCATTTTATTTAACTCTACAAAAGATTGCCCCACTGTGATCAGAGAAGGCTAATTAACTGTTCCCTTTGGTTATCCAAATCCCCAAAGAACGTTTCTGTTATTCGGCTATCTGACAGCGGTACCAATTTTACCTCTGACACTGGAACTTGTTTTGCAATTGCTTGGGTTTCTCCACATGAAGGGAACATTCCTGCAAATGTTTCCTCCAACTCTTGTGACTTTTTGACAGCAATTGTTTACTTTTATCCGTGATAACTGGAAAAGCAGTTACTTTTGCTCCTGCCAAATAATTTCCAGGAATAGGCCAACTCTGTTTACTAACAACTATGGACAACTACTGTAGTTACCGTTCCAGACATTAGGACACAATCTAGCTGCTCCCGATACAAAGGTACAGGTATATATTCCCGCCAATACCCTTCACTAAAACTTTAACGTTTAGTGTGCTCTCTGGTGGAAATGTTATGCATTTCCTCAGCAAAATCTTTTGGATAGCTCCTGTATCCCTAAGTATAATTATGGGTTGAAGTTCCTCACTTGCATTTACTTTCTACAAGAATTCCCAATAACTCACAGGTATCTCATTCACAACCCCGACATTCACAGTGTTTTATGTACTTGGCCTTACAGCTGCTGTCAGAGCGACAGTCTGATCTGTCATACTCCCAGACAGTGCATCTTTCACTGCATTGAATTGTGCACCCCAATAAGTCCCATGGGTTTTGATGAATCATCCAGCATTCTGCACAAACATGTTCCAACGTGTGATAATGGTAACGTTTAGTCTTGTGGACCTGAATTCCAATGGAGGGAGGGAATTTTTAAATTCCTCCAGGAGAATTCGTTCCCTAAGAGTCTCACATGTGGCTCCATCATTAAGGCCCGTAATCCAACAATCAATATTAATTTGTTTCACACTCTCAAATTCTTTATGAGTCTGCCCAGCAAATCTCTGTAAGTTACAAAACTTATGACGGCAATCTTTAGAGACTAACTCACAGGCAGCGAATATAGCCTTTTTTACCATCCCATAATCTGCATAGCCTCTTCCGAAAGCTTGGCATAATCGTTATTAGATCTGTCCATCAACCTGTTTTGCATAAGCAATGGCCATCTTTCCTTTGGCCGCTTCATCATTTGGCTATCTTTTCAAAAACAGTGGCAAATGCCTCTACGTCCATTTCCTCAAATTGTGGGAGGACTTGTACAAATGTAAACAGCTCTCCACTGGGTTCTGAGCTGGAGACAAATCTTTCCCCACCAGAATTTTCACTGAAGTCAAGACTTTCATTAATTCCAGCTTTATAATCTGGCATTCCCTTTCTCTTTCTCTTTCTCTTTATTTTTACCTGAAGTTCACGTTTTCCATTGTCAATTCTTTTTCACGCAAAAGATTTTTTTTCAATTCTTTTTCCTGCTCAATTGTTTTCATTTATAACTGAACTTGAGCTAATTGAACTGCATTACCCCGGTTTGCATTGTTCTCCTTTCTCCGATTCAAAATGTCGTGCGATTACTACAATTTCGTCTGTTTCCTTAGCCCCTGGTTGTAACTCTAATGCCAACAGGTCAGTCAAATCCTTTCGCTGAATCTTGCAAACGTATCTGCAATCACTGAGGGATAGATTTCCGTCCCCAGAAAAGTCATAACAACTGTTAAAGACATTCCCCAGGTGTAAACTTTAATCAAGAAACCTGGTTCTGTTCTCCCTGTTCCATTTATTGTTACCAGACGTACAATTGTATGTCATCGGCCATGGGTTTATCCCAGACCAGCCCACAATTAAATATGTTATCCCGAGGTGGGAGTAGTGCATTGTTATTTCAGTCCTACTTCTCCACAGGACACAACACACTTTTTAAAGTTTTCCCACTTACTGAAACAGTCAAGAAGATAGACTATGTTCCACAGAATAGAACACACTAACACGATTTCTTCACTGAACAGCGAAATTAGCTATATGATCAAAAGGTCTGAACTAATAATGAAATAAAGCAACATTAGAAATAAATTTTTGAAAAAATCCAACTTAAATATTAAAAGTCCCTATTCTTCCATAACCAATTTTTAAAGTCCTTCCTTTTTATCTTATAACCTTCACAATCACAAAGATACACACATGCACACACCGTTTAGCTGCAAATAAAATATATATATAAGGGATTTTTGGATCAGAACGCTATTACATACAACAAAACACCGGGGAGATCAGTTGTCCACCGCTGAAGAAAAATAGGTGATGAGACACGCTGCATCAAACTGGTACACAGTCCAACCTCTGAGTACACACTGACAGGTCACTAGAATCTTAAAGGAACACTTCTTTTAAGGGGATGTTGACAATTATTTTAACAGGCTTTCTTCAAATACAGGAAACAAGATGAATCGAGACAGTGGACTTCACAGGGTCTTTTCTTGGGATTTTCCATAAAGTGAGCGGGATTGTGTTCTTCTGTTCTTTTTCTGAAAGTTCACCAGCACGTGACTTTATCTCCTTCGTGAAGGTGAATTATAAACAACCTGAATGACAAGCAAAATGTTTGCCAGTTCTTTTCCTCTGTCCATCCCAGGTGCTCTGCTACGACTGGGCTTGTCCAATTAAAACAGCACTTGTCAATTTTCTGCCCTTGTTGTCAGGGTTTCCTCTCCATCCCAAACACAAGTCATGCGATAACCAGCAACTCTGCTGCCAATCCGGCTCCCTCAGTGTCCTCCAATGGCTTCTTAAAAAAAGTGCGCGCTCCAATATTGAATCAGTTTAACAATAAATTCCATTGAAAATATGCTTCTTTAAAAAGAAAACAGAATCACTTTCATGACAGTTGTTTTGTTGTTTCCTAATGTGATGGTGGGGGCAGGAATTGCATTTTCCAGGTTGAAGTTTCCCTGATGTACTGGAATTCTGGCAAAGAGGGCTGAAGGCAACGCCCAAAGACAGTGAGGAGCAGAAGACATGTCCATTATGGTCAGGTTGCAGCTCATCAAGAGGTAGGAATTGCTTCCTGTGCTTCTCATCAGTTAAAAACATTTACAAACGTGTCAGAACTTTTGAAGCGTTGAAATATTTCTACAACCTTCCGAAGGCAGATAAAAAATAGTCTACAAACCCTTTTTTAAAAAGCAGCAGTGCATTTTAAAGATTGTGTTCAGATAAACTAAGTGAGATTAGCAGTTAAAAAAAAACAATACAGACGATGAATTCACTGTCTCGGGAAAAGCACGTATATACTTGCTGCCAAAAAAGGAAAGTGGCAGCGCAAAAGGCAGATGGGAGGAAAATGTGTGAAAATGTTACTGATAAAAGTCTAATTACATTTCTCAATGAGGTGGACATGAAGCATCTCTGGCTTTTCGATAGCGATAACTGTAGGGCAGCCAGAAAGTTTAGCATGTTGTCAGCAGGCGGTAGCAGAGGCTGTGACTTTTAACTGCAGTCTTCCACAGACCACAGAGTGATGTCACAAACCAGTGAGGGTTTTGACACAATCTGCCAGACTTTGTAGAGTTCTTTGAAAAGTGTCACTTTAAAGATTCTTCACTGGTTACTGAAAAATAAAAAGCTGGTTACGGGTGGGGTGTTCGGGGTCATATTATGTCTAATAGTTATATAATTCAGTTGGCAATGGAGACAGACGACACGAAGTGCTTGTAAAATTATCTGTACCCCACAGTGCTGAATTGTGAAATTGCTTTCAGCACCTGTCTCATAATTACCTGCTGCTGGGCATGCCTTTGTGTAAAATTTGGTTTGGAAGTCACAGATGACCCAAAAACGGGGATTGAAAGCACAGGCGTATTTCTGAAGTAGTTTCTTACGAGGCAGCAGTTTGAATATGATGATACATAAGCTAAGTACACAGAAATGACATACAAACAGAACAGGTTGAACGGTTTACCAATCCCAGATCATACGATGGGAGAGAACGGTGATGACAGTCTTGCTGACAGATGAGGCAGGCGAGGTGTTAAAGGTCTCTTAGGTCCTCAGTCTTCTTGAGCTGGCCAAACTGTTAGGCTGTAACTGAAAACTCAGGTGAAGTTCAGCTTCGGGAAATTCCCCTTCTGTCCGAAGAAGACTGAACATTTCCCTCCCGACCACTTGTTTATATTCGTCATTTCTCGGGTCTGGTCAGTGTCTCTGGTCAATCATTTTTTAAAATTCCAATTGCCTATTCACCAAGGGATAGGTAACCAAAGTAAGTTCACCTCTGCCCATCACTCCACCGTGAACTCACCTTTCACCTTATCTTGTGCGTGGTACAGAGTGTAAATATCTGCCAGACATTTGAATAAAGAGAGTTTGAGACTCCATCTGAACAGCTTTAGTTAATGTCTTGTTCAGATCCGGTGTTGGAATTATGCCCTTGGCAGAGATAACACTCTTACATGGTCCTGTGCCTGTCAGTCCTGCAGACTGCTGTAGAATCTTTCTTCATGAGATAGATAGATGGATAGATAGATAGATAGATAGATAGATAGATAGATAGATAGATAGATAGATAGATAGATAGATAGAGAGAGAGAGAGAGAGAGAGATAGATAGATAGATAGATAGATAGATAGATAGATAGATAGATAGATAGATAGATAGATAGATAGATAGATGGACAGACAGACAGAAAGAAAGATAGACAGAGAGAGGGAGAGCTATTTCTAAAATAAAATCAGTAAATTTTCATAAGGTTTTGTGGGGTTATTAGACAGCCATTTCTTGCATTTCACACAGGCACAGTCACGGGAACAGGGAAGACGCAGGGAGCAGTCGGGTGCCTTTTCATGCTTCAATTCGTGAGAGTGACGCTCTGGCATGTATGAGGGGGAACGTGATACTGATGTTACGTTGAATTAATGTCTGTGTTGCGTTATGTATTGATAATTTTTATCATTGAATGATTTTTGTGCTTTTTGAGTCTGTTATTGCTGTAGTTCAGCATTAACCTTTTGTCATTCTAAACTATGCTAATTAATTTCAATAACACGAACTATGAACTATCTCAATTTTACAACAGTTCACAAAGCAGAAACTAGGTAATTAATACAAATTTTAGTAGTCTTGCACTCAGCAGTGCAGGTTTTCAACGTTCAAAAGGTAACGACCTCAAAAGCCATGAAATGAGTATCTGCTACAGTAATAAAATGTCGCTTGTTTCAATTTCTATCCGTCCTGTTCTGTTTTATGATTTATTGGAGGAGGGAAAGAGATTTTGCCATAATCAATGACCAAGTGCATCAGCCTCCAGCTCTACGTGGAACACGGACTCGTCCAGCCTGCAGAAATTGCATCTACCTTGAACAGTGTTGAAGGAGCTTTAATCTGTATATAACCCCTTTTATTTTTTAAATCTGTATCTAACCCATTGCTGTACCTGCCCTGGGAGTGTTTGATGGGGAGATGGTAGAGGGAGATTTACTCAATATCTAACACTTTTTTTAACTTTGTATCGTACCCCGTTTTTTTTTTTCTTGTCGAGGGACCCTTTATCTTCCAGGCTCCCTTTCTAGACTTTTTAAAGTATCTTTATGAAAGAACAGATAAGTAAACAAAAACTCAAATTAAGAATGCCATTCTCAGCCCCTGCAGTGTCCATCAGTCGTGGAAGGCCTCCAGTGTGCCGGCGGATGCCGCATACTCCTTCTCCATGGACTCCTGGGCGCGACTGCACCCTCAGAAGAGGGGCAGGCAATCAGGTCGGTACAACCCCCCCGATGGACCGCAGCCTGGACCTGTGAATTGCCACCTTGGACAGACCCGGGAGCAGACAGACGAGGAGATCCTCCACCCGGCCCACGCCCCTCCAACCCGTGTGCCCAAAGATCAGGAATGTGGGGCTGAAGTGTAGCCAAAACGTGAGGAGCAGCCTCTTCAAATACTGAAAGAGGGACTGCAACCTTGCACACTCCATATCTACGTGGAACACGGACTCGTCCAGCCTGCAGAAATTGCAAGCAGCCTCGGAGTCCACGAACCTACTTAAAAGTCTAGTGCACAGGACTGCCCTATGCAGCACCCCCCACCGGAGCCATGTCCCTGATGGAAAGTGGGTGGACTCCCACTTAGATAGTCCTCCATCGGGGTTTCTCGCCAGATGGCAACATGGACCACCAGGGCGTGTCCGGCCGGCTGACAAAGGCGAGGATGTGCAGCGTACACAGGAGCAGCCCGTACAGGAAACCCCTTCGCACTCATTGGGATGGCACCGAGGGCTCGTGTTGTGCAGGACCGACTCCCAAGGAAGGTTTCGGGGCCTGGGTCCGATGAGCATCTCCGACTGAGCCGGGCTCAGCTCGGCCAGTAGCGCTCTGCATTCCCGAGCCCCCTCACCACCCGCAGTGAGGGGCGTCCCAGGGGCTTCGGCTACTCCTCCGCCCGCCGCTCCGTCCCCGGAGTTGGCCGCCCGGATAGCCGAGGGACTCTCCTCCGCCAGCAGGGGAGTGCTCAGACTGGAGCCGACCATGTTCCAGACTCGGAATAGATCCCGGTAAAAGTCACACAACTCCCTCAGAGAGGTAAGGTATTATAGTCTCCACCGAGAGCTGCTTGTTGTCTTGAAGGCAGTGACACTGGCAGAAAAAATACGTCACCAGCGCACACCATCTGGGAGGACGCTTGATGTACAGGTATCTCTGCAGGGTCCGAAGGTAGAGGGTCGCAGCTTGGGTGCGGACGCACACCAGAAACTGGCCGCCCTCCTCAATTGGGAGATTCAGGACCATGGCAGAAACCCAGCATTTTCCCCTTGCCCCAGAAAAATCGACGGGTTTCTTCTGGATCTTGGTGGCGAATGCAAGGGGCAGGGCCAAATAGACCAAACGTTGCCACAGCATCGAGGCCACCAGTTGCTTTATGACCAGTGCTCGGCCCCTGTCAGAAAGCACTCGGTGCAGTCCTGTCCACTGCCCCAGCTGAGTGGTGACCTTCGCCTCCAGCTCCTGCCAGTTTGCCACACAGGCTTCCTCAGCGGGACTAAGGTGGGCTCCCAGATATGATATGATATGATATGATATGATCCCAGTTATGGATAAAGGAGAATGATGGGGTATAGATTAAATTGTCCTTGACAGAGGACAAAGGATCGGCACAACATTGTGGGCCGAAGGGCCTGTTCTGTGCTGTATGTTCTATGTATGTTCTATAGAGGAGGTGCGTGGTGCTCCACGCAAAAAGTGCAAACTCCTCTGGTAGGGAGTCTATATGCCACTGACCCAACAGGAGTCCGGAACATTTCTCCCAAGTCATCCTCGCAGAGGACGCGGTAGAAAAGGTTTGCTGGTGATCCTCTGCAAGTCAACGGGATCTGCGACCGCGAGGAGCACGTCATCAGTGGAAGCTGAGATGAGGATGCTCATGGCCGGTGCATGCAGAGCCAATCCCGGAAACGTCCTGTGAAGTAGGCACAGAAATGGCTCCAAGCAAATGGTATGCCATTGGCTGGAAATTGAGTATCCCTGATGCACTCCTATCCCAAACCGTGGGGGCGCTGTCAAGGGCCTATTAACTTTCACCAGACACTCTGTGGTGGCGTATGAAAGTCGGACTGGGCCACAAAATGCAGCCCGAGTCCAAAAGCGTGCAGAGTACATTCGTGATCCACCCAGCTGAATAATAGAAGGAGAGAAAGGCGACCGTGAGACCAGTCCTCCGCGAAAGATGGATCAGGTTCCGGACCAGGAGGCGTTGTCTTGGATGGACCAGCCTGGGGCCGTGTACAACTGGTCAGGCTGGATCATGTGGGCCAGCACGGAGCCAGGGCAGGTAGACACAGCCCGGGAAAAGATCTTATAATCTGTGCCGAGGAGGGAGACTGGACGGAAGTTTTTAAGCAGGTGGAGATCACCCCTCTTCGGAGGTAGGACGATGACCACCCAGTGCCACGAGAGCGGCATCTCCCCGGTCACCAGGCTTTTCCCTGGGACCCACGTATAATCATCCCCCAGGACGTCCCAGACCCCCTGAGGAACTCTACGATCAGCCCGCCCAGTCCCGGGAATTTATTCCTCGACAGCTGGTAGAAGGCACCGGTCAGTGCTGCCAACATGAGCAGAGCCTCCAATCCTTCGATGTCCTCCAGGCTGACCTATGGCAGGTCCTCCCACAAAACTCTGTGCGCGTCCTCGCTGGAGAGATCCAGAGTGGACAATGCACAGTAATAGGTCTGGGCTAGGAAGCCCTTTCCCTCCGGATACCTCATGCAAGTCTGTCACTTGCCAGCAGCTCAACGAGCTGCTTATGGACCCCACGCCATTTTTCCAGCGAGTAGAAGAAGGGGGAGGCACGTCCAAATCTTCCAGGGACTGGATCAGCGACCTCACGTAGGCACTTCGGAACCCTATGAGCTGCAGGTCCCTCAGCGCGCCCTCATTCCCTTTGTATGCCTGCCACAGAGCCTGGTCTGCGGCGGCATGACTGAGGCTGGACTCCCTCTTTAGGTGCCCGATCTCGGCTTCACACCTCTTGGTAGACCCCTTCGCGTACACTTGACAGAAGACACGGATGAGAGTATTGCATACATCACACCATAGCCTCAAGGAGGGGATGCCCCATTTCTTCCTTTTCCAGTCGGCCCTGAATCGATGGAAGTACTCGCGGAATCGCTCGTCCACCAGCAGCCGGCTGTTAAAGTGTCAGCACGTGGACGCTGCCCGCATGCAGAGTGGAGTGAACTCCGCGCACACCAGGTGTTGGTCCGAGCACGGCACCAGCAGCATGGAGGCCGCCAAGACGCGGGAGGCATTTGCCTGTGAAAAGTAGAGGCGGTCGATTCGGTACCTTCCTCTTCCAAACCTCCATGTGAAGGCGCTGAAGTCGGGCTGGACGTTCCGCCAGACGTCCACCAAGTTCACATAACTTCTCACCCGACGCTTGGCCGTGCTGGGGACCGAACCGAGACCCCACCTCGAGGATATAGTTAAAATCCCCTCCAAAGGATGATGCACACGCTGCAATCGATGGAGTTCAAGAGAGCGGACACTTCTTCAAAGAAGCATGCTTGCAACACGCCGGCCTGGGCGCGTGCACGTTCACAAAGTAGAGTGGCACGCTACCCAGGCGAATGGTGAGGTGAAGCAAGTTGCCCAGCATGAACTCCTCGACCCCCAAGATCTCCGGCTGAAATGTTGGGGCTGACAAGATAGCCATCCCACTGGAAATAGGCGTGAGGTGACTCATGTAGACCCCATCCTGCCTCTCCAGGAGCCAGGTGGTTTTATCTCCCGGAACAGTGTGGGTTTCCTGCCAAATGTTTACCGCATATCTCCCTACCCCAAGGACTGAGAGATTGTGAAATCTGCAGTTAGACCCCCTACTGCCGTTGATGCTGAGGCTGACTATGGTTATCTTCATGTCAAATGTACTTAAAAACCGTCAGCAACACTTCACTGTGAATAAGGAGTGGAAATACAGCTGGCCTACCACTCCTCCAGCAACCCATTGAAAAGCACATTAAATTGGCGCCTCTCAACCAGTTTCACGCCCGCATCATTCCCCGCTTTCTTGAGGGTGGCTCGTATGGACCGGATGGTCAGCTCCAGATTCGACTAATGGCTGAGAGCCAGCTGAACTTTATTGCAGCAACCCTTACATGCCGCGAGGAAATCCCAGAGATCTGCCGTGTGGATGAGAGAAGACTCGGTGGGAGGCACGAGGGAGTCCACCACCTCACTGGTGATGGAATCATGATTGTCTTCCGTGCCACACATCGAGTCCCCGTCCTCCTCAAGGTCGTCACCGCCAGCGGCCGACAGACCCACCACATACTGTGGGGTTGACATCCCGGCTAGGTCAGCTGGTCCTTCCTCGGTGACGATCCCAACCCCCGGGATCGATGGCGGAGGAGTCCTCTCTGGGTTCTACTGTGAAACTGGAGCCTATGGGCGCCAGCGGTTGAGGACCCCCCTCCAAATCCGTCCGCAGGCCAAATTGCGGTCCAGGGGGCACGAAGGTACCCGACTCTGGAAATCCAGCCAGACCCGAGACCAGAGGTAGAGAGGGGGGGCCATCTCCAACCTCGCAAGCGCCCATAGACCCAGCAGATTGACCATCATTTTCAGTTACAACGGGATCGTGTATCTCCTGATCGGGGATGGAATATAACCGGGAAGGCCGACCCTTTGGGACCTTGCCCACCCCTCCACTGAGTATACTCCACCGAGTGGCAGAATGGAAGGCTTCTCCAGGAACATCTCCAGGCTCCACCACCACAGGCAGTGGGCCATTTGTTCCATCAGGAGGGGCTGCATGTTCAGGGGTCTCCCCCTCCCCTCCATCCTGATGGTTATGGAGCTCCTGCCAGGGTTTGCAGCCTTGGTGCTGGTGGTGGCAGGGGGAACCTGGGGACCCTAACCAGGAGCCAGCTCCCCTCCAGCAGATGGTCCCCTGCACCTCAACGTCCTGAGTTGCCTCTGTAGAGGGGTGCCTTCTCCTCTTTTTCCCACTTGGGCATAGATGTTCAGAGACCTCCATGTCAGCAGAGGCCTAAGCCTCTGCACTCTCCTTTTGCTTGGTCACCCTGTGCCTGAGCCCAGTCCTAGGGCAGGGGGATTCCCCGTTAGCGGGCCATCGTGTGAGCTCAGGCTCAGGTTGTGCCATGGCGTCCAGGAGATGCACCTCTTGTTTAATTTTCCTCTGCACCTTCCTTCCGCTCGGACAGACACACCCCTCTCCGACGGAGGCCATGTAAACCATCCCCTGCGGAACCGACTGAGCAGTGTCTTTCGGAGGTGTAGGGGGAATGGGAGGAGCTGCAGCAACCCCACCCTGGGCCGCCGAAGTGGAGCTGGCTGCCGGGCTGTTAGGGCAGTTCTTACGAACGTGTCCCAGCCCCTTGCAGATATGACACCACGCCCGTTCGAGGTCCAGAAGACGCGGTAGGCCGTCCCCTGGAACTCCACACTAAAGTGGCCCTCCGAGACCTCCTCCCATGCCAACTGCATGAATAGCTAGCGGCAGAAGGAGGAGACATGTCAGAGGCTGTGCTCCAGAAGACCGAGCAGGACTCGGGTGATCCCCGACCTTACCTCCACGAGATGGTGCAAATGGGGGAGGAGGAGCTCACTGGGAATAAGGGGGGGGGGCATTTGATAGCATGATCCGCTGCGCAGTGGTCTCGAGAGGGTCCACTGGCAGTAAGGTGCCCTCCACATTGAGGGTCACGCCATCTCAGTCTTCAGAAAGAACACAGCCTTACCGTACATCTTTGAGGCTGCAACAATGCCTGAGGTGCCGGCAACCTCTGCCATTGCCTTTACGTAGGCCTCAATGGACATGTTGGGGTGGGGATAGATCTTCACCCCATGGCTGGATGCTGTAAAATTAAAGAGTGACCGGGCTGCAGCCACAGAGGCTGCAGCTGCGGAGCCAGAAGAGGGCCCCAGCACCAGTAATGAAGTGCCATGGGTCTAAGAGCTAAAACCACCCCGAATTGTGTGCCTGCAAATAAATAACTTGAAAGATTCACCAGAGATCTGAATGTATATTAAAATAAACAGACAAATAACAGTTTAGGGGAGAGGCTGACGGTACAGAGGAGACGGAAAGACAGGCTGTAATGGATGTCTTGCTCTCAGGAGGTGTTGCACGCAGCACACTTAAAACGGACTTTTCCAACAATCTTGGTCTTTTGGTCTTCTGGTTGGGGGAGGTGGCTTAAGCTGGGTCAGCTGAAGCTGCCCAGGCACTATCTATCTCCTTCCATCTCTTTAGCCGTGCAGATTCAGCCAACCCAGGCTGGGCAATTGGGTTGGGGAGGGAGCTTCCCTGTGTGCTTTTTGCAGCAGCACAGATTCCTGCTGAGTTGGAAGCCCTACCCCTTGTTGTTCCAGCCACGTGTTTCTCCCCCAACAGACCGAACAAGACCAAACTACTGGTGTTCAGCACCGATCTCCAGAAAAAGCCTTGTGTCCAACAAAATGTCTCTTTCTTCACTGTAATGGTGATTGTATTTGACGCTTTCATTTGCCAAATGTAGCTCCTCTCTCCACCTCAACAACCTTCAACTGCCACCAGCGCTGTTACTGAGGCTTGTTTCTGCAATCAGCAGTCGGCACTACAATTAGGCAGCTGCCAACCCTGTGCTGTACCAGTCCTGGGTGGGTTTGATGGGACAGTGCTGAGGTAGCTTTACTCTGAATCTAACCCCTTTTTTGTAATTTTAATAAAATCAAATATACAAAACAGACTCAAAGTTATCTGCCATTCTCGACATCGAAAAGGCACTCCAGCTCTTGCGGTGCCGACCAGTCACGGAAAGCCTCAAATGAACGTGCGGACACTGAATGCTCCTTCTCCAGGGAAACCTGGATGCGAATGCAACCTCAAAAAGGGGCAGGCAATCAGGGTGGACCGACCGCCTGATGGCCTGCAGCCTGTTCCTGTGAATAGCCACATTGGCAAGGCCCAGGAGCAGACAGATGAGGATATCCTCCTCCCGGCCTACGCCCCTCTCCATCGTGTGCCCAAAGATCAGGAGCGTGGGGCTCAGGTATAACCAAAATCTGAGGCGCAGCCCCTTTATATACTGAAAGAGGGGCTGCAATCTCGCACATTTCATATTTACATGAAACACGGACTCGTCCAGAAATTGCAGTCTATGTTTTTATTTTTGAGTAAGTTTTTTTTAAATTAGTGAACTGCATTGATTTTTAGCAGGATGTATCACTACTGGTTCCGCTTATTTAATAATTCTAAGCTGTTGTAGTATTGCTAAGTTTTTCTTTTTAGCAGTAGCAAAGGGACAACTAATAAATAAAGGAATGGCAGGGTAGCTTCAACCTCGAGAGTGCACATATCGTGCTATGTGGGAGCTGCAGGATGCTTCCTGTATTTTGGAGACCAATTTGTGTGGAAGTGTTGTCAATTGAAGCTGCTTGAGCTCCGAGTTTTGGAACTTGAGCGGCAGCTGGTGATACTGCGGTGGATCTGTGAGGATGATATCTACGTGGATCGCACGTTTATAGATGTGGTCATCCCACAGTTAAAGAGTCAGCAGGAGGAGAGGGAATGCGTGATCACCAGGCAGTCAATAAGAAACAGGCAGGTTGTACAGGAGACCCCTGAGTGCATCTCAATCTCCAACAGGTATTCAGTTCTGAATACTGAGGAAAATGATGCTTCACCTGGGGAGTGCAGCCAGAGCGAGGTCCATGGCACCACGGATAGCTCAACAGCACAAGGAGGCGCAGGAAAGACTGGAAGAGCCATCGTATTCGGGGATTCAATGTCAGGGGAACAGACAGGCGTTTCTGTTGCCGCAGACGTGCATCCAGGGTGGTGCATTGCCTCGCTGATGCTAGGATCAAGAACGTCAGCGAGCGGCTATGGATCATCCTGGAAGGGGAGGGAAAACAGCCACCAGTCGTGGTCCACATCAGAACCAACGACATAGGTAGAAAGAGGGATGTGGTCTTGCAGTCATAATTTAGGGAGCTAGGGAAGATATTGATAAGCAGGAAATCAAAAGTCGTCATCTCTGGATTACTCCCAGTGCCACACGCAAGTGACTATTGAAATAGAAAGATACGATAGATGAATGCATGGCTGGAAAGATGGTGCAGGAGGGAGGGCTTCAGAGTTTTGGGATTTCGGGACTGGCTGTGGGGGAGATGGGATCTGTACAGGCCGGACGGGTTTCACCTGAACTGAGCCAGGACTGAGTTCCTTGCAGAACGTTTTGCGAGTGCTGTTGGGGAGGGTTTAAACTAGTTAGGCAGGGGGTGGGGACCTTACGGTGGACTCAGCTGAGACACAATCAGCAATGAAAATGGAAGGTGGAAAAATAATGAATGAGTCCGGAAGACAGAGGAGACGAATATTTGAAAACAAAAGGAGCTTGGCTGTGCTCAAGTGTATCCATTTCAATGCAAGGGTTATAGGGAATAAAGCAGATGAGCTGAGGGTAAAGATACACACGTAGCAATATTATATCATAGCTATGACAGAAACATGGCTTAAGCAGGGACAGGAATGACAGCTCAGCATTCTTGGTTACAGGTTTTTCAGACGCGATAGGGACGAGGTTAAGAAAGAAGGGCGAGTGAAAATTTTGGTCAAGGTATCTATTACAGCTGTGCGGAGGGATGATATGTTGGAAGGTTCATGAAATGAGGCCTTATGGATTGAGCTAAGAAACCAAAAGGGGGCAATCTCACTGCTGGGAATGTTATCTCGACAGCCAAATAGTCAGAGGGAGATAGAAGAGCAGATATGTAGGCAAGTCTCTGAGAATTGCAAGAACATGAGGATAGTAACAGTAGGGTATTTTAATTACCCCAATATTAACTAGGATAGTTTTAGTCTGAAAAGAATTGAGGGAGCAGAATTCATGAGGTGCATTCAGGAGAACGTCTTTGCACAGTATGTGGCACGTGCAACACGAGAGGGTGCAGTTTTAGACTTAGTTTAAGAAAATGAAGATGGGCAGGTGGAAGGAATGGCAGTGGGAGAACATTTTTCTGGTAGTGGCAATAATTCAGTTAGTTTTATCATAATTATGGAAAAGGACGGACATAGAACAAGAGTTAGAGTTCTCAATTGGGGCAAGGCCAATTTTAATAAACTGTGCAGGGAAAATGGACTGGAAACAACTACATGAAGGTAAATCCGTCTCAGAGCTGTGGGAGGCATTCAAAGGAGAGATTCAAGGGGTTCAGGGTAAAGATGTTCCCACAAAAAAAGGGTGAGGCGCCCAAATCTCGACCCCCATGAATGTCAGGGAACCGAGAGGGTAAGAAAAGGCAGAAAAGGAAAGTAATGTCCGATACTGAGAACTCAATATTGCAGAAAGCTGGGAGGAGTATAGAAAGTGGAGGGGTGAAATCAAAAAGGAAGTTAGAAAAGCAAAGGGAGAGCATGAAAGAATATTGCAAACAAAATCACGGTGAATCCAAAGATGTTTTCTCAATACATTAAGAGTAAGAGGGTAACTTAGGAGAGAGTGGAGCCCATAAAATACTAAAAAGACAACCTATGTGCAGGAGAAGAAAATATTAGTATGGTTCGTATTGAACACTTTGCGTCTGTCTTCACCATAGAGGGGGGATGGGGACATTGTAGTTCAGGAGGAAGAGTGTAAATTATTCGATATGAATAACAGAGGGAGAGAGGAAGTAGTAATGGGATTCGCATCCTTGAAAGTAGATAAATCACCAGGCCCGGATGAAATGTACCCTAGGATGTTAAAATAAGCAAGAGCCGAAAGAACCGAGGGTCTGACCATCATTTTTCAGTCCTTTCTGGATGCAGGTGTCGTGCTGGAGGATTGGAGAATTGCTAACGCTGTATCTCTGTTGAAAAAGGGACTGAAGGATAGTCCTAATAGTTACCGGGCAGTCAGTCTAACCTCAGTATTGGGCAGATTATTGGAATCTATTCTGAGAGACTGGATAAACTGTCACTTAGAAGATATTGTTTCACCAACTTGACCGAACCTTTTGAAGACGTAACAAGGAAGATAGATGAGTGTAGTGCAGTTGATGTGGTCCACACGGATTTTAGCAAGGCTTTTGAAAAGGTCCCACATGAGAGACTGGTTCAAACAATGACATCCCATGGGATCCAGCGAAATGCAGCAAGGTGGATACAAAATTGGCTCAGAGGCAGGAAACAAGGGTAGTTGTTGACGGGTGTTGTAGTGATTGAAGGGCTGTTTCCAGTGGCGTTCTGCAGGACTCAGTACTGCTTCCCCTGCCTTTTGTAATGTATATTAACGATTTGGAAGTAGATGTCGGGGGCATGATCAAGAATTTTGCAGATGACACAAAGATTGGCCGTGTGGTAGACAGCGAGGAGGGTGATTTTAACTTCCCCAATATTGACTGGGACTCACTTAGTGCTGGGTGCTTGGATGGGGCAGAATCTGTGAGGAGCATCCAGGATGGCTTCTTCAAACAGTATGTAGATAGTCCAACTAGGGATGGAGCCATTCTGGATCTGGTATTGGGGAATGAGCCCGGCCAGATGGTCGAGGTTTCAGTGGGGGAGCATTTCGAGAGCAGTGACCATAATTCCATAAGTTTTAAGGTACTTGTGGATAAGGATAAGAGTAGTCATCGGGTGAAGGTGCTAAATTGGGGGAAGGCTATTTATAACACTATTATGCAGGAACTGAAGAATTTAGATTGGGGGCGGCTGTTTGAGGGTAAATCAACATCTGATATGTGGGAGTCTTCAAAGGTCAGCTGATTAGAATCCAGGACCAGCATGTTCCTGTGAGGAAGAAATACAAGTTTGGCAAGTTAAGGGAAGCTTGGATAACACGGGATATTGTGAGCATAGACTAAAAGAAAAAGGAATCATTTTTAAGGGCTGGAAGGCTAGGAACAGATGAAGCCCTTGAGGAATGTAAAGACAGTGGGAAGGAATTTATGCAAGGAGTTAGGAGGGCTAAAAGGGGTCATGAAAAGTCATTGGCAAACAGGATTAAGGAAAATCCCAAGGCTTTTTATACATATATAAAGAGCAAGAGGGTAACCAGGGAAAGGGTTGGCCCACTCAAGGGCAGAGATGGGAATCTATGTGTGGAGCCAGAGGAAATGGACGAGGTCCTAAATGAGTACTTTGCATCAGTATTCACCAAAGAGAAGGACTTGGTGGATGATGAGCCGAGGGAAGGGAGTGCAGATAGTCTCAGTCATCTCATTATCAAAAAGGAGGACGTGTTGGGTGTCTTGCAAAGCATTAAGGTAGATACGTCCCCAGGGCCTGATGGGATCTACCCTAGAATACTGAGGGAGGCAAGGGAAGAAATTGCTGGGGCCTTGACAGAAATGTTTGCATCCTCATTGGCTGCAGGTGAGGTCCCAGAGGACTGGAGAATAGCCAATGTTGTGCCTTTGTTAAGAAGGGTGGCAAGGATAATCCAGGAAATTATAGGCCGGTGAACCTTACGTCAATGGTAGGGAAACTATCAGAGAGGATTATTGGGGACAGGATTTACTCCCATTTGGAAACAAACAAACCTATTAGCGAGAGACAGCATGGTTTTGTGAAGGGGAGGTCGTGTCTTACGAATTTGATTGAGTCTTTTGAGGAAGTGACGAAGATGATTGATGAAGGAAGGGCAGTGGATGTTATCTATATGGAATTTAGTAAAGCCTTTGACAAGGTCCCTCATGGCAGAATGGTGCAAAGGGTGAAGTCACACGGGATCAGAGGTGAGCTGGCAAGATGGATACAGAACTGGCTCGGTCATAGAAGACAGAGGGTATCAGTGGATGGGTGTTTTTCTGAATGGAGGGATGTGACTAATGGTGTTCCGCAGGGATCAGTGACGGGACCTTTGCTGTTTGCAGTATATATAAATGATTTGGAGGAAAATGTAGCTGGTATGATTAGTAGGTTTGTGGACAACGCAAAGGTTGGAGTTGCGGATAATGATGAGGATTGTCAGAGGATACAGCAGGATAGAGATCGGTTGGAGACTTGGGGGGAGAAATGGCAGATGGAGTTTAATCCGGAAAAATGTGAAGTAATGCATTTTGGAAGGTCTAATGCAGGTGGGAGGTATACAGTAAATGGCAGTACGCTTAGGGGTATTGACAGGCAGAGAGATCTGGGCGTACAGGTCCACAGGTCACTGAAAGTGGCAGCGCAGGTGGATAAAGTACTCAAGAAGGCATACGGCATGCTTGCCTTCATCGGTCGGGGCATAGAGTAGAAAAATTGGCAAGTCATGTTGCAGCTGTACAGAATTTTAGTTAGGCCACACTTAGAATATTGCGTGCAATTCTGGTCACCACACTACCAGAAGCATGTGGAGGCTTTGGAGAGGGTAGAGAGGAGGTTTACCAGGATGCTGCCTAGTCTGGAGGGCATTATCTAGGAGGAGAGGTTGGAAAATTCGGATTGTTTTCACTGGAACGACGGAGGTGGAGGGACGACATGATAGAGGTTTACAATTTCGTGAGCGGTGTGGACAGAGTGGATATGCTGAAGCTTTTTCCCAGGGTGGAAGAGTCAGTTACTAGGGGACATAGGTTTAAGGTGCGAGGGGCAAAGTTTAGAGGGGATGTGCGAGGCAAGTTCTTTACACAGAGGGTGGTGAGTGCCTGGAACCTGCTGCCAGGGGAGGTGGTGGAAGCAGATACGATAGCGACGTTTAAAAGACATCTTGACAAATATATGAATCGGAAGGGAATAGAGGGACATGGGCCCCAGAAGTGCAGAAGGTGTTAGTTTAGGCAGGCATCAAGATCTGCGCAGGCTTGGAGGGCCGAATGACCTGTTCCTGTGCTGTACTGTTCTTCGTTCTTTGTTCTTTGTTTGACAGCTGTTGGCTGCAGGAAGAAGTTAACGGTCTGGTCAGATGGGCAGAAAAGTGGCAAATGGCATTCAACATGGCAAAGTGTGAGTTGAAGCAATTGGGGAGGTCAAACAAGACACAAGAATACACGATTACTGGAAAAATGCTGAAAATTGTCGAGGAAGTAAGGGACCTTGGAGTGAATATCCACAGATCCCTGATGGTTGCAGGACAGGCCGACAAGGTGGTTAAGAAGGCATATAGAGTCCTTTCCCATACCAGCCGAGGCATAGAATATAAGAGCAGGGAGGTTACGCTGGAATTGTATAAATCGTTGGTTAGGCCACAACTTGAGTACTGTGTGCAGTTCTGGTCACCTTATTTCAGAAAGGACATGATTTCACTAGAGAGGTTACAGAGGAGAATTACGTGGATGTTGCCAGGACTGAAAAAAATGCAGCTATGAGGGTGGATTGGATAGGCTGAGGTTGTTCTCCTTGGAGCAGATAAGGCTGAGGGGAGATCTGATTGAAATCTATAAAATCTTGAGGGGCTTAGATGGAGTGGAGATGAAGAGTCTATTCACCTTAGCAGACGGTTCAGTGACCGGGGGGATAAATTTAAAGTGATTGGTTGAGGAAACAATTGTGCACCCAGAAATACAAAACTGGCTCAGGGGCAGGAACAAAGTGCAATTGTTGACGAGCATTTTAGCGACTGGAGGACTGCTTCCCGTGGCGTTCTGCAGGGCTCAGTTCTGCGTCCCCTGGAATTTGTGGGGGTCTGGAACTTGCTGCCCGAAAGTATGGTTGATGCAGAAACCCTCTACTCATTCAAAAGAAGTCTGGATGTGCACCTCAATTGCGGTAATCTGCAGGGCTTCCAAATGCTGGAAGATGGGATGAGAAAAGGTGTATCGTTTTCCGGCTGGCACAGACACAATGGGCCAAGTGAGCTCTTTCAGTGCCTTAAACGTTCTATGATTTTATGATTCAGGAACACGAAAAAGGCTATCCTCATTAACACTCACAGTTACATCCACAATGAATTCTATCATGATTATCAGATATGATTTTCCATTGAACTATCCGTGCTGCTTTTCATTTATTCACTCATGTTTTTACAAGAAGAAATATTTTTATGCTGCGTTATGGCCTCTGGAGGCTTCCAACCACCATCATTAGACTTTTAGTTACAGGGTTTATCCAACCTCTTCTTTTTTAAGCAGGGTGTAGCATTTACAGCGCTCCAGTCCTCTGGCATCATTATTGTTATATTCATTCATGGGATGTGGGTATCGCTGGCTAGGATAGCATTTGTTGACTATCCCTAATTGTCCTTGAGAAGGTGGTGGTGAGCTGCTTTCTCGAACTGCTGCAGTCTATGTGGGGTAAGGACAACCACATTGCTATTAAGAATAGAGTTCCATTAGTTTGACCCAGCGACAGTGAAGGAAAGATGATATAGTTCCAGGTCAGGGTGGTTTGTGCCTTGGAGGGCAACTTGCAGCTGGTGATTTTCCCATGCATCTGCTGCCCTTGTGATTTTAGGTGGTAGAGTTGGCGGCTTTGGAAGGAGATGTGTATGGGGCCTTGGTGCGTTGCTGCAGTGCATCTTGTAGATGGTACACACTGCTGCCACTGTGCGTCGGTGGTGGAGGGAGTGAATGTTTGTCGATGGATGCCAATCAAGCGGGCTTCTTTGTCCCGGATGGTGTCGAGCTTCTTGAGTGTTGTTGGAGCTGCAGCCATCCAGGTAAGTGGATGAGAATTCCTCATACTCCTGACTTGTGTCTTGCCGATGTTGGAAAGGCTGTGGGGAGTCAGGAGGTGAGTTATTCACCGTAGGATTCCTAGCTACTGACCTGCTCTTTCTGCCACGGTATCTATATTCCTACTCTCGTTCACTTTCTGGTCATTAGTAACAACCAGGATGTTGAAAGGGCGGAATTCAGCTATGATAATGACATTGAAGGTCAAGGGGAGATGGTTAGATTCTCTTGTGTTGGAGATAGTCATTCCTGGCACTTATATGGCACGCACATTACTTACCACTTATCAGCCCAAACCTGGATGTTATCCAGATCTTGCCGCATTTCTACATGGTCTGCTTCAGTATCTGAGAAGTCACAAATGGTGCTGAACATGGGGCAATCATCAGTGACCAACCCCAATTCGGACCTATTGGATGATGGTCATTGATGAAGCAGCTGAAGATGGTTGGGCCTCGGACACTAGCCGGATGAACTCCTGCAGAAATGACCTGGAGCTGAGGTGATTGACCTCCAGGAACCACAATCATATTCCTTTGTGCAAGGTATGACTCCAACCCACGGAGAATTTCCCCCCTGATTCCCATTGACTTGAGTTTTGCTCGGGCTCCTTGATGCTGTACTCAGTCAAATGCTGTCTTGATGTCAAGGGCAGTCACTCTCACCTCATCTCTTTAGTCCAGCACTTTAGACCATGTTTGCACCAAAGTTGTAATGAGGGCAGGAGCTGAGTGGCCCTGGCGGAACCCAAACAGAGCGCCATTGAGCAGCTTACTGCTCAGCAAGTGCCGCTTGACAGCACTGTCAACGACACCTTTCATCACTTTACTGATGATTGAGAGTCGACCGATTGGGCGGTAATTGGCTGGGTCCTGCTTTTTGTGCACAGGGCATACCTGGGCAATTTTCCTCATTGTCGGGTAGATACCGGTGTTGTAGCAGTACTGCAACAGATTGGATAGGGGCGCAGAAAGTTCTGGAGCACAGGCCTTCAGTACTATTGCGAGAATATTGTCACTGCCCATAGCCTTTACAATATCCAGTGCCCTCAGTCATTTGTCGATATCACGAATAGTGAATCAAATTTGCTGAAGACTGGCATCTGAGATGCCGGGGACTTCAGGTGGAGGCCCAGATGGTTCATCAACTCGACACTTCTGGCTGAATATTGTTGCAAATGCTTCCGTCTTATCGTCTGCACTGTTGTACTGGGCTCCCCCGTCATTGAGCATGGGATGTGAAGCCAAATGTGAAGCCAAATCCTCCATTTAGTTATTTAACTGTCCACCACCATTCACGGCTGGATGTGATAGGACTGCAGAGCTTAGATCTGATCCGTTCGTTATGGGATCACTTGCCTTTATCTGTCGCATGTTGCTTGCACAGTTTGGCACACAAGTATTCTTGGCTTGTCGCTTCACCAGATTGACGCCTCGTTTTGAGGTATGCCTGGTGCTGCTTCTGGCATGCCCTCCTGCACTCTTCATTGGACCAGGGTTGGTTTTCTGCTTGGTGGTAATAGTAGACTTAGGGATATGCCGGGCCATGAGGTTATAGATTGTGGTTGAGTACAATTCTTTTGCTGCTGATGGCCCACAGCGCCCCATGGATGCTCACATATTCATTGCTAGATCTGTTCGAAATCTATCCCATTTAGCACGGTGATAGTGCCACACAACACGATGGATGGTATCCTCAATGTAGAGGCTCCACAAGGACTGTGCGGTGGTCACTGCTAATAATACTGTCAGGGACAGATGCATCTGCAGCAGGTCGATTGGTGAGGACGAGTTCAAGTACGTTTTGCCCTCTTCGTTGTTCCCTCACCAGCTGCCACAGACCCAGTCTAGCAGCTATTCCTTTAGAAATCAGTAGTGCTGCTACCGAGCCACTCTTGGTGGTGGACATTGAAGTCCCCCACCCACAGTACATTCTGCACACTTGCCACCTCAGTGCTTCCTCCAAGTGGTGTTCAACATGGAGGAGTACTGATTCTTCAGCTGAGGGAGAGTGGCAGCTGGTAATTAGCAGGAGTTTATCTTGCATATGTTTGACCTGATGCCATGAGACTTAATGGGGTCCGGAGTCGATGTCGAGGACTCCCAGGCCAACTCCCTCGCGACTGTAGAGCACTGTGCCGCTATCTCTGCTGGGTCTGTCCTGCCGGTCGGTCAGGACATACCCGGGGATAGTGATGGCAGTTTCAGGGACATTTTGCCCTTATTAGGCTGTTGCTTGACCAGTCTGTGGGACAGCTCTCCCAACGTTGGCACAAGCCCTCTTATGTTAGGAAGGAAGACTTTGCAGGGTCACTAGGGCTGGGTTTGCGTTGTGGTTTCTGGTGCCGAGGCCGGGTGATCCCTCTGGTTTCTATTGCATTTTGTTGACTTTGTAGCGGTTAGCTACAACTGAGTGGCTTTCTCGGCCATTTCAAAGGGCATGTACACGTCAAACACATTGTTGCATGTCTGGAGTCACATGTAGGCCAGCCCAGGTTAGCACAGCAGTTTTCCTTTCGTTAAAAAAATAATGAACCTTTTGTGTCACTGGAGGGTTTCCATCTTCTGTCACTCTCATATCCAAGGATGACTGAAAGATTCTGCTATTTCTACTATACTATCCCTCAACCGCCCTCATCCATTCCATCCAGACCAGGTAAATGTTCAACTTTGTGGCAGTGCAGAAGTTTTAGTTTGAAAGATGTTAACTGAACCTGTTTGTTCAGTGACTGTACTGAATGTCAGTCTCCATGGACCCTAATTGTGTCACTGGAGGGTTTTCATCTTCTATTTATAAGGGGCTCCTTTCGATGTGCTCTTCCATGGTATCAACGGGAGCATCACCTCCAGAACTAACAGAGATCCGCGGCTCCAGAGAGAGTGAGAGCATAGATCAGAATCGGAGAACAATGGATTGGAATGTTACACCAATGGGTCAGAATCTGAGAACAATAGATTGGAATGTTACACCAATGGGTCAGAATCTGAGAACAATAGATTGGAATGTTACAACAATGGACAGCAGGGGTTTCTCCACTTTGTTTGGCCTGATTACGGCAGATTATTTTTGGATAACATTAGAGCGGCGGATCTATTATGCTCTGAGAATGACTCAATTTATTTACTATCCCATCCTTGCTATCATTGGCGTTCCTGGTAAGTCTCTGTATCCTACTATTAGATTCATAACCCATATTTCACTGATTTTTTGTTCTTGTTAATTAAATCATGAGATGACTAAAGCCATTGTCTTCCGTTTACTGCACAAACTCTATGCTATATCCACGATCTGTATCCCCCTCACTGGGCATTGACTGAGGCTGAACCAGGAAATTTACAACCTCTGGTATCTACGCAATGCTGAGCTAAGTTCATTCCCATAGTATCTCCATCCCAACCATGCCTATTATTACGGCCAGGTGAGGAGGGGTCACAGCCGTTCTTCTTCTCCTTCCTGTTGTTTGACTGCAACAGTGTTTTTACTTTTTAAAGAGTGGATGTGCTTACCGACACATTGAGTATTTTACCTTTTGTGTGATGGTGAAGGAACTAATCGGACAGGTTCTCTTGAGTTTAAACACGAAAGATGTGAGTTTGTTGCAAGTACCAATCTAAACCCGATCTAAATAAAATAATAGAAAAAATACACCGCGCATTTACACACACACTCACACGAGAATCACACAAAAATAGATTATAGAGTGAGAAGTAAATGTGTGTTTGGATTGGAGTCCAGAATAAATAAGACAAAATACTCATTCGGTGAGGTGGGACGCTTTGAGGTCTCCCATCTGAAGTTGAATGCTTGAAGTCTTTAGTTGTTCGAAGTGCCCCTTGTGCCTGGCCCGCTCAGGGTATTTCTTGGAGGAAGACTTGTCGGTGATGTTGTTCCCCTGGTGTCTCTGTCTGGAGCAATCTGTATTCTTGGAGGGACCACAGTCGCAAGTGGTTTTCAAACTTGTGATATTATCTGGAGAGAGAGAGAGGCAGGGTGAAGGGGAACCCTTCTACTTCTGCACAGTTTGAATCAGTGGCTTGCTTGTCGTTGTCCAGGGAAACTCCCAGCTTTCACAGAGATGGATAGAACGTCTCATGATTGCCTCAGTGGTCCCTTATAGTGAGATTAAATGTCAGAAACTTTTATCTCCCCAGGCCTCAGGATACCATTATTTACAGTTGGAGGAGTTTGCTCTTTCAAAATCATGTGCCAGGATTGTCTTGTATGCCGTGTCATTAAATCTAATTTTAGGTAATTCAGCTACTTGAGCAAGTCAATGATTTGTGTCCAGGCTCATCAAACATGTGTCTCCTGTTGGAGGGCTTGGAACGTGAAAAGGTGTTTCACATGCCAATTGCGGTGGCAATCTTGGCTGCGAGTTTTTCAAGGTTAACTGCAGGATGTTTTTCCATCAAATGTTTACTGTAAGTTTCCAATTGACTAATTTAAATTCTTCATTCGGCACATCGTGTTATCTTGACACCGTCGCAGCACAGGGAAATAAATGTGTTAAGAAGAAAAATTTATTGCAGTATTGTGGAAAGAAATGGAAGGAAACACACATTCATTCTCAATAATCCCTTCTCAAATGCACACATTAAACTTAGAATTACTGCAGCTGGCATTGTCTGTAACAGTTGTGTTGATTTTTTTTGGAGTTTTGTCTGGGATGGTTATGTTTCGGGTATGACCCTGGACAATGCATCAGCAATTAAATAGTTTTATTTTTTTTTCTGTCCTGCAATGCTACTTGAACTACTCAGGTTCCTGTTCCTTGTTTAGATTTAGCCCTTGTGAGGTGTCTGAGATTTCCGCTGGGCATTTGCTCTTGCTTAGTTCTGCTTTGAAATTGCTGTGTTTGATGAGCTTTGGGAACTAATCATTGCGTTCTTCAGTGGGCACATCCACACTGACCTTACTTTTAGCTTTCTGCTGAGGTACAGAAGTGCTGTCTACCTAAGGGCATTTTCCCTTCACGTTTCCCTTTACTGTAGGCAGGATCTTTTTTTCTAATCTTTCCTATGCCCTCTGGGTCATTAGTGTGTGCAACTGTCTGTCCATGTGTCACTGCACTCCCCTGTGACACTTCGACTATGTGAGGCATCCCCCTCACCATGGATTGCCTTTTTGGGAAATGTCCTTGTCCTTGCAGCTTTCTGTCAAGGCTGCTAGCAGCCTTTGTAGGCTGCCTCTTTGGCCTGCATTTAAGGAGGAGAGGGTGGCGTCTAATGTTTCTAACATTTTAGCATTGGATAAGCGTAGAAGAGGGAGCTGCAGTTGAGAAACCTCCTCGCCCTCTTCTAACCTGTCCTCACTGTCCTTTTCAATCCTTCCCTCCTGACTGTCTGTCAGACCTGTGTTTGCATAATCCCCTCCACTGCCTTCACTTATTTCCTTTGGTCTGGGATATCAATTAAATAATTGACCTGGCTGTTTATTTTGCCACTCAATATGGACCACTGAATCGGGCTTTCAGGTGTTCACCATGCATTGCGACTTGTAACAATACATGGTCTCTGGGCTGAAATGTTCTGGCTTTGGCATTTTTCTGTGCTTACCTTTTCATAGCTGCCTGGGAGGTCTTCAGGTGTTTCTGAGCCATTGCACAGGCTCTCGTGAGCCGCTCCTTGAGTATGAAAATGTAGTCTAACATGGAACACTCATCGCTGTGTCCCCCCAAAAAAACTTATCCTTTATTAGTTTAAGAGGACCTTTCACCTCGTGTTCGTAAACTAATTCAACGGGACTAAAGCCAGTGTATTCATTGGATAAGTCCCTGGTAGTCAGCAGGAGAAATCCCAGCCCTTTGTCCCCGTCATGGGGTTACTCATCACATAGTCCCATGTGACTCTGGATGGGTGGCTGAGGACTTCAGCTGGGTTTTGCCCAGAATATCCATGAACCTTTGAAAAGTACTGGGCATAAAATGTGTGCCCTGATTCATCTGAATCTCGGCAGGCAGCCCATATCGGGCAATGAATTGGGTTAGGCCCTCCACCGCTACCTTGGCAGACATAGTCCTTTGGGGAAATTGCCTGTGGGAATCGGGTCACGACATCCATAATGGTGAGAAGATACTGCTAGTCCCCTTTTGCTTGTGCCAGGGGTCCCACACAATCCACCAGCTCTCTGCTGAAGGGTTCCCCAAAAGCTTATACGGGAATTATGGGTGCAGGTTTTATTGCAGGTAGGGGCTTCCCCACAACCAGACAAATGTGACCTGTTTTTACAGAACTCCACCACAATTTTCTGGAGCTTTAGCCAGTCACAATGCTGTCTTATGTGGGCTTGGGTTTTTCGTACACTGACATGTACAGCCATTGGAAGTTTATGGGCCATTCCTAATATTTCTTTACGGTATCTCAGCACCACCACTATCTGGCGAACCACTGTCCACTCTTCATGCGCAGGTCTGTGAAAAGGTTACCACTTCCTCATCAGCACCTCATTTTTTAAATACTAACAGTCTGGAACTCCTTCTGCTTCAGTTTTGGTTTGGACGGTCTGTGATATTTTCTTTTAACACTGGGTCGTCTTTTTCTGCATCAGCTAAGGAAGATCTTTTTAACCCATCCTTTGGATCCTCGACCTTCCCAAAGAAGGTTTCACATAGCGAGACATTAGGGTCATCCATCTGCAATATCAGTTCAGGGGATTGTTTGGTCATGGTCTGAGTCACCATACAATCAGAGAGAATGCCAGGGAACTTCTCCAGGAACTGCTTTGTCTCCCTGACCTCTTTTGGATTCTATAGAACTACTGGGGAAGCTGACATCTTTTCTCCGACAAGAATATTACCCAGGAGCAGGTCGACCCATCCACTTGTAAGCTAGGGACAATCCCCATGGTTACCAGTCCTGAAAACAGGTCGCACTCATACACCTGATATAAAGGTGTGGGAATGCATCATCTTCCAATACTATTCACTAACACTCTAGCATTCACTGAACTCACTGGGAGAAAGGTCGTGGCTTTTTCCAGCAGAAGAGATTGGGTGACCCCTGTATCCTTAACTATGGCTATGGGCTTGCTAGCCTCAGTCGAGGGGTATGGCGTCACATTTATTAGGGAAACAAAGTCCTGGTAACTCTCAAGGATTTTGTTAAGATTTCCCGTATGCTCATCAGGTTTATTGTGCCTGACTGCCGCAGTTAAAGCCACAGCCTGATCTGTGGTGCATTCCATCAGGGCCTATTATCCAGAACTGGTCTGGTGGACCTTGATTATTCCCTGTAAATTCCAGCAGTCAGCTCGACAGTGATCTACCTTTTAAAGTGGAAGCACACAGGTCTTCGGCCACTACTCCTGC
The DNA here is from genome assembly GCF_036365525.1 of Heterodontus francisci. Lineage (NCBI taxonomy): Eukaryota > Metazoa > Chordata > Chondrichthyes > Heterodontiformes > Heterodontidae > Heterodontus > Heterodontus francisci. Next base: position 20,948,751 of record NC_090391.1, read on the forward strand.
TCTCAGTACCGTCCTATTTACCCTGATGATGGGCCCTTATGTGTCCCGATTTTCCTTCTTGCCCATGTCTGTTCATGCTCCTATCACATTCCCACCTTCTATGCTTGGGTGTTTGGGGGTCATCAGGGAAGGTTTCCCCTTTGGGGTTATGACCTTGTGCACAAGGGAAAATTCATCAGCCAGAATTATAACCAGCCTGGCTCTTTGAAACTTCTGTTCCTTTATGTGGGTTTTAGTGGGAGGGGGAGGGAGTTTTTGAACTCCGCTTTGAGGTTTGCATATGTGGGCTGTATCTTCAGTGTCCGTATCCACTGGTCAAAAGCAAGCATAGAAATGGACTGTAAAAGCTTCTATAGGTATGTAAACAGGAAACATTTGGCAAAGGCAAATGTGGGTCCATTACAGGCAGAGTCAGGAGAATTTATAATGGGGAATAGAGCAATGACAGAGAAGCTAAATGTTTATTTTATGTCTGTCTTCTCACAGGAAGAAACAAAAAATCTCCAAGAATTAGAGATCAAAGGGGCTAGGGAGAATGAAGAAATTAAGGATATTAGTATTGGAAGAATGTTGTATTGGAGAAATTAATGGGGTTAAAGGTTGATAAGTCCCCAGGAGGTGATATTCTGTAGCACAGAGTGTTTAAAGAGGTAGTTATGGAGATAGTAGAAGCATTGGTGATCATCTTCCAAAAGTCTACAGACTCTTCAGCGGTTCCTGCAGATTGGAATGTCGCAAATATCACCCCACTATTTAAGAATGGAGGGGGAGAGAAAAGCGGGACCGAAAGCCCTGGTGGAATTGCACTAGTAGTAGTGAAATTGATAGAATAATTTCTGAAGGATGTGATAAACAGACACGTTGATAATAATGACCCAATTGGGTATAGTCAACATGGATTTATGAATGGGAAATCATGTTTGACAAATCTGTTGGAGTTTTTTGAAGATGTCTCTAACACAATTGATAAAGGGGAGTTGGTGGATGCACTATACTTGGGTTTTCAGAAGACTTTTGATAAAGTCCCTCACAGTAACTTGGTTAGCAAAACTAAAGCACATGGGATTGGATGTAATATCCTGACATGTATTAAGCATTGGTTAACGGGCAGAAAGCAGAGAGTAGGGATAAACGTGTCATTCTCATTGGCAGGCTGAGACGAGTGAGGTACCGCAGGGATCAGTGCTTGGGCATCAGCTGTTCACAATATATATCAATGATTTGAATGTGGGCACCAATGTAATATTTCCAAGTTCGCGGATAACTCAAAACTAGGTAGGAATCTGTGCTGTGAGGAAAATGCAAAGTGGCTTCAAGGGGAGTTAGAGGGACATAATGGGCTGAATTTTATGCTGTGCCAGCAAGTCGCATGGTGAAATGGATGTGGCATAAAATTGAGCGGGAGCGTCCAGGAGGCCTAACTGCCCTGCTCTCGCCTCCGGTCAACTTTACGGCGGTCGGGCGGTTGGGGGTGTGGGGGGGTGAGAAACGTCTCAACCGCCCGAGACCAATGAAGGCCGTTAAGTGGCCACTTAAAGGCCTTTTAAGAGCTCTCACCCGCATCCTTGGGTATTTAACCCGTGGCAAGCGGCGACAGCCGGCTTTTCCGCGAGCCGCAGTGTAGATGGGGCGGGGGTAGCCATGGAAGTCAGGCACAAGGTTCCCGATTAAGGGCCGCCCCCGACTCCCAACCCATCCCGGGTCCCAAGGCGGCCCCGAACGACAACTCCAGCCTCACTAGGGAAGGACCGATCTCCCTGGTGAGTCAAGTCCAACTTATTTTGATGCATGGCTCCATATGATCGGCTGACTGCAGTCTCAGCAGTGGCCACCACGCCTGCTGATCGACTGGCAGCTCAATGAGGCGGGAGTTCCTCGCTCAAGCAGCTGGAAGTCCTGCTTCGGGACACTTAAAGACAGAGGAGCCGTAAAATACAGGACGCATCCCTGGGTTAGGTAGAACTGGGTTCGCCACCGATCTTTATGTTGGTGGCGAATTCCCGTCCGCCGACTCTAAATTATAGCCCAATGAGTGGGCAAGAACATGACAGATGGAATATAGTCCGGAAAAATATGTGGTTCTCCACTTTGCTAGGTGTGCAGAGCATTTCTTAAATTGTGAGAGATTAGAAAGTGTAGATGTACAAAGGTACCTGGGTGTCCTCCTCAATAAGTCGCTAAAAGCGAACATGCAGGTGCAGCAAGCATTTAGGAAGGCTAATGGTATGTTGGCATTCGCCACAGAGGATTTGAGTACAGGAGTAGCCAAGTACTGAGTTAATTATATAGAATCTTGGTTAGACCACTCCTGCAATGTTATGTGCAGATTTGGTCCTCTTATCTTAGGAAGGATATCATTGCCATTGAGGGACTGTGAAGAAAGTTCACTTGTACCCAGGATAAGAGAACAGTCCTGTGAAGAGAGATTTGGTAAACTGGGCCTGTATTCTCGAGAGTTTCGAAGAATCAGAGGTGCTCTCATTGGAAACCTACGCAATACTTAAAAGGATAGACAGGGTAGATGCAAGTAAGCTGTTCATATTTTTTCCACATTGGGGAGTATGGAAAGAGGAGACACGTTTTCAAAATAAGAGAGAAGACATTTAGGAAAGAGATGAAGAGAAATTTCTTTACTCAGAGGTTTGTAAATCTTTTGAAACTGTCTATCCCACAGGGCTGTGGAAGCTCGGCCATTGAGAATGTTTGTCGCATTGGTTGCCATATTTCTAAATACCAGTGACATAAAGGGAGATGGGGAGAATGTGGGCAAAAAAAGTATTGAATTGGATGATCAGCCATGATAATATTGAATGGTGGATCAGGTTCGATGGGCTGAATGGCCTGATCCTCCTCTGATGTTCCTAACCTGCTTAACTCTTTCAAATTCAAGGTAAGTTTGGCCAGGCCGCTTTCGGAGGGTTCGGAAATTTTGGCAATATGCCTCCAGTACGATCTCATATGGGCCCAGAATAGAATTTTAAGTCAACTCATAATCTGATGAACTTTCATTTGGAAACAGTGAATAAATCTCATGGGCTTTCCCTGTTACTTTGCTTTGCCAAAACAGAATCCAGCTCTCTGCCAGCTATTTCAGCTACATTGCAAGCTTTTCAAAAGTGACATAAAATTCTGCCACATCCTCCTCATTGAGCTTTGGAATGAACTGGGAGAACTTTAACATCTCAGCACACGATCTTGAGCTAGGGGTAACTGACTCACTAGCTGCGCCTTTACCGGATGTATTGGGTTTTCCTCTAGTTGTTTGAGCTACCTTAACTCCCTTTCCTGCTTCTCCTTCCGGAACACCCTTTCTTTTTCCCTTTCTTGACACTCACTCTGCCCTTTCTCGCTCCCTCTGGAATTCTAATTCTGCTCTCTTCTGTTCTAGTTTACCTTATCTAACATTACTCTATCTGTTACCCTGTTTGGGTCTTCAGCTTCAAGTGAAAAATGGCTGGCCGCAAGTCATAAGATTTCGAGTTTCCTAGTGTTTACATGGAGAGTAATCCCTAACTGTCCAGCTACATTACACAACTTTTCAACAGATCGGGCTTTTAACCAGTCAGAAGTGACATCACTCGATAGGTAACTCCTTTATTGCCGATGCAATTCATTTACTCAAAAAGGGAGAGGGACAGAAAGCAGGAAACTACAGGCCAGTTAACTTCATATTTGTCTTGAGGAAAATGTCAGAAGTATTATTAAAGACGTTATAGCAAGCACTTAGAAAAATTCAAGATAATCAGGCAGAGTCAACATGGTTGTATGAAAGGTAAATAATGCTTAACAATTTATTGGAGGCCTTTCAAGAAGTAACATGTGTTGTGGATAGAGGGGAATCGGTGGAGATACTGTACTTAGAGTTCCAGCATGCATTTGATAAGGTCATAGAGTCACAGAGTCATAGAGTTATACAGCACAGAAACAGACCCTTCGGCCCCTCGTGCCTGTGCCGGCCATCAAGCACCTAACTATTCTAATCCCATTTTCCAGCACATGGCCCGTAGCCTTATATGCTATGACGTTTCAAGTGCTCATCCAAATACCTCTTAAATGATGTGAAGATTCCTGCCTCTACCACCTCTTAAGGCAGTGCGTTCCAGATTCCAATAACCCACTGGGTGAAGAGTTTTTCATCAAATCCCCTCTAAACCTCCTGCCCCTTACCTAAAATCAATGTCTCCTGGTTACTGATCCCTCCAATAAGGGAAAAAAGGATCTTCCCATCAAACCTATCAATGCCCCTCATAATTTTGTATACCTCAATCGTGTTCCACCTCAGCCTTCTCTGCTCGAAGCAAAACAACCCTTGCCTTTTCAGTCTCTCTTCATAGCTGAATGCTCCAGCCCTGACAACATTCTGGTGAATCTCCTCTGCACCCTCTCCAGTGCAATCATTTCCTTCCAATAGTGTGGTACCCAGAACTGAACACAGTACTCCAGTTTTGGCCTAACTAGCGTTTTATACAGCTCCATCATAACCTCCCTGCTGTTATATTCTATGCCTCGGCTAATAAAGGCAAGTATCCCACATGCCTTCTGAAGCACCTGATCTACCTGTGCTGCCTTCAGTGATTTATGGACAAGTACACCAAAGTTGCTCTGACCTTCTGTATTTCCTATGGTCCTACCACCTATGGTATATTTCTATGCCTTGTCCTTTCTCGTAGAATGCACCACCTCACATTTGACAGGATTAAATTTTATTTGACACTGCTCTGCCCATCTTAACAGCCCATCTATATCGTCCTATAATCTAAGGCGTTCCTCTTCAGCATTTACACCACCATCAATTTTCATGTCATCCGCATGCTTACTTAACATACCTCCTATCTTCACATCGAAATTATTAATGCACACTACAAACAGCAAGTGTCCCAGTACTGATGCCTGTGGTACATCATTGGTTACAGGCTTCCACTCGCAAAAACAACCCTCGACCATTAACCTCTATCTCCTGCCACTAAGCTAATTTTGAATCCAATTTGCCAAATTGCCCTGGATCCCATGGGCTCTTACATTCTTAGGAGGCCCCATGCGGGACCTTATCAAAAACCTTACTGAAGTCCATTAATACCACACAAACTGCTTTACCCTCATCTACACATCTAATCACTGCCTCCAAAAATCAATCAAGTTAGTTAAACATGATCTCCCCCTGGCAAAGCAGTGATGACTATCCCTGATTAATCCCTGCATTTGTAAGGGCTGGAAGGCTGGGAACAGATGAAGCACTTGAGGAATATAAAGACAGTAGGTAGGAACTTTAGCAAGGAGTTAGGAGGGCTAAAATGGGTCATGAAAAGTCATTGGCAAACAGGATTAAGGAAAATCCCAAGGCTTTTAATACACATATAAAGAGCAAGAGGGTAACCAGGGAAAGGGTTGGCCCACTCAATGACAGAGATGAGAATCTATTTGTGGAGCCAGAGGAAATGGGCGAGCTGCAAAATGTGTACTTTGCATCAGTATTCACCAAAGAGAAGGATTTGGTGGATGATGAGCCTCGGGAAGGGAGTGCAGATAGTCTCAGGCATTCCATTATCAAAAAGGAGGAGATGTTGGGTGTCTTGCAAAGCATTAAGGTAGATACGTCCTCACGGCCTGATGAAATATATCCCCGAATACTGAGGGAGGCAGGGGAAGAAATTGCTGGGGCCTTGAAAGAAATCTTTGCTTCCTCATTGGCTACAGGTGAGGTCCCAGAGGACTGGAGAATAGCCAATGCTGTGCCTTTGTTTAAAAAGGTTGGTAAGGATAATCCAGGAAAATATAGGCCGGTGAGCCTTACGTCAGTGGTAGGGAAACTATTAGAGAGGATTCTTCGGGACAGGATTTACTCCCATTTGGAAACAAACGAAGTTCTTAGCGAGAGACAGCCTGGTTTTGTGAAGGGGTGGTCGTGTCTTACTAACTTGATTGAGTTTTTTGAGGAAGTGACGAAGATGATTGATGAAGGAAGGGCAGTGGATGTTATCTATATGGACTTTAGTAAAGCATTTGACAAGGTCCTGCATGGCAGACTGGTACAAAAGGTGAAGTCACACGGGATCAGAGGTGAGCTGGCAAGAGGGATACAGAACTGGCTGGGTCATAGAAGACAGAGGGTATCAGTGGATGGGTGTTGTTCTGAATGGAGGGATGTGACTAGTGGTGTTCCACAGGGATCAGTGCTGGGGCCTTTGCTGTTTGCAGTATATATAAATGATTTGGAGGAAAATGCAGCCGGTCTGATTAGTAAGTTTGATGACGACACAAAGGTTGGTGGAGTTGCGGATAATGATGAGGATTGTCAGAGGATACAACAGGATATAGATCGGTTGGAGACTTGGGCGGAGAAATGGCAGATGGAGTTTAATCTGGACAAATGTGAGGTAATGATTTTGGGAGGTCTGATGCAGGTGGGAGGTATACAGTAAATGGCAGAACCCTCAGGAGTATTGACAGGCAGAGAGATCTGGGCGTACTAGTCCACAGGTCACTGAAACTGGCAACGCAGGTGGATAAGGTAGTCAAGAAGGCATACGGCATGCTTGCCTTCATCGGTTGGAGCATAGAGAATAAAAAATGGCAAGTTTCAGCTGTACAGAACCTTAGTTCGGCCACACTTAGAATATTGCGTGCAGTTCTGGTCGCCACACTACCAGAAGAACGTGGAGGCTTTGGAGAGGGCACAGAGGAGGTTTACCAAGGTGTTGCCTGGTCTGGAGGGCATTAGCTATGAGCAGAGGTTGGATAAACTCGTATTGTTTTCACTGGAACGACGGAGGAGGAGGGGCGACATGATAGAGGTTTGCAAAGTTATGAGCGGCATGGACAGAGTGGATATTCAGAAGCTTTTTCCCAGGGTGTAAGAGTCAGTTACTAGGGGACATAGGTTTAAGGTGCGAGGGGCAAAGTTTAGAGGGGATGTGCGAGGCAGGTTTTTTACACAGAGGGTGGTGAGTGCCTGGATCTTGCTGCCAGGGGAGGTGGTGGAAGCCGATACGATAGCGACGTTTAAGAGACATCTTGAGAAATATATGAATAGGATGGGAATAGAGGGATATGGGCCCCGGAAATGCAGAAGGTGTTAGTTTAAGCAATCATCAAGAACGGCGCAGGCTTGGAGGGCCGAATGGCTTGTTCCTGTGCTTTCCTGTTCTTAGTTCTTTGTTCTCTCCAAGTGGAGATTAATCCTGTCGCTCAGATGTTTTTGCTGATAGTTTCCCAAGCACTGATAGTAGACTCACAGGCCTGTAATTACCTAGTCTAGCCTGTCCTTCTTGAACAATGGTCCCACATCCGCTCTCCTCCAGTCCTCCGGCACCTCTCCCGTGGCCAGAGAAGATATGGAAATTTGTGTCAGAGCCCCTGCTATCTCCTCTCCTGCCTGACATAACAGCCTGGGATACATATCATCTGGGTCTGGGGATGTATCCACTTTTATCCCGCTAAAACAGCTAATACCTCCTCCCTTTTAATGCAAATATGTTCAGGTATATTGCAATCCCCCTCCCTGATCTCAACACGTGCATCGGCCATCTCCATAGTTAACACAGTTGGAAATCAATCATTTAAAACCTCACTTTTGTCCTCCGGCTCCACACACAGATTGCCACTTTGGTCCATAATGGGCCTTATTCTGCCCCTGGTTATCCGGTTGCCCTTAATATACTTTCAAACGCCTTAGGATTTTCCTTTACCTTGTGGGCGGCACAGTGGTGCAGTGGTTAGCACCACAGCCTCACAGCTCCAGGTTCAATTCTGGGTACTGCCTGTGCGGAGTTTGCAAGTTCTCCCTGTGTCTGCGTGGGTTTTCGCCGTGTGCTCTGGTTTCCTCCCACAGCCAAAGACGTGCAGGTTGATAGGTAATTTGGCCATTATAAATTGCCCCTCGTATAGGTAGTTGGTCGTGGAATATAGGGACAGGTGGGGATGTGGCAGGAATATGGGATTAGTGTAGGATTAGTAGAAATGGGTGGTTAATGGTTGGCACAGACTTGTTGGGCCGAAGGGCCTGTTTCAGTGCTGTATCTATAAATATAAAATATAAATAAATAGTGCACGCCAATGCCTTTTCATGTCCCCTCTTCGCTCTCCAAATTACTTTTTTAAGTACCCCCCTACACTTTCAATACTCCTCTCGTGCCTCTGCTCTTTTAAGCACTCGGAAACTGCCATAAGCCGCCTTTTCCCTGATACAATACACGATATCCCGTGACATCCAGGCTTATCTGGACTTGTTGTGCCTACCCTTCACCTTAACGGGAATTTCCTGCAGCCGCTGCGAGACATCCTTGGCTCTAAGACCAGGGAGGCAATGTACCATCCTGAAGTCACTTTTACGGCCACAGTAGCGCTGATCTGTACCCCTTAAGATAGAATCCCGTTTCACTATAGCTCTTCCACTTCTTTTACTGCCCTGCTGTGCAGCAGAGCCATCTGTGGGTGCCACAAACCTGGCTGTTGCTGATTTCCCCTTGGAGGCCATTCCCCGCAACAGTATCCAAAGTGGTATACCTGTTTGAGAGGGGGATGGCCACAAGGGACTCCTGCATTACCTGATTTGCGCCGACTACTCCGACTGGTGGTCACCCATCTCTTTTCTGCCTGTGCAGCCATTACATGTGGTGTGACCACCTCTTTAATCGTGCAATCCATGACGTCTGCAGCATCACGGATCCTCCACAGTAAATCCACCCGCAGCTCCATTTCCATAATACGAGTAGCCTGCAGCTGCAGATGGATACACGTCCTGTACACTTGGTCGGCAGGGACACTGGAAGCGTCCCTAATTTCCCTCATAGCACCTGAGGAGCATATCTCCGGTGCCAGCTCCCCTGCCATGACTTACCCTTAGATTACTTAGTTACTCCCTTCATTAAAAAATACTAATTACACTGGGGGCCTGCTTCTACTCCAAACACTAACTACTGCAATCTCAGTCTTTCAGAAATTACACTAAATAAAAAGCAACACTTCAATAGGACTCACCTTATCACTTTCCACTTGTTTCAGCTATTTCAATACACTAGCAGCAGTTTCTTACCCAACCAATCACCTTGCAGATTCCCCTTGGTGTCACTTTAAGTATTGTTTTAGCCTTTCGAGTTTCAACGCATGCCAGCACAGAGAGAGCTGGAGAGAGCCGAACAGCCGCCGGCCCTGTCTTCAGGTATTTGAGGGCTTTGAGCACCGCGCTCTCTATTTCAGGGCCCGCTCTGGATCAGCTTCCATCCAGGTCCCCTTGCTGCCACTCCTGTCTCCAGGTAACTGAGGGTCTTGAGCCCCATGCTCACTTATTCAGGTCGTTCTCCGGATCATCTACCACCTAGGTCAGCAAGCTGCTGCTCCTGTCTGCAGGTATTTGAGGGCCTTAAGTCCCGCCTCTCTTTTTACAGTCCCACTCTGGATTAGCTTCCATCAAGGTCCGCCAGCCTCCGATCCTGTCTGCAGGTAGTTTCTCCTGGTTTTCTCGACATAAGCCAGCATCCAGGCTTTTCTCTGTGTCCCCACCTCCATGTAGAACGTCTTTTCAGGGTTAGTTGGGATAATGCACGTGGCCTGGGTGACAGCTTTCTTCAATTGTATTACTGCTTCTGTGCTATCTTCAGTCCAACCAGGTTAAAACTGGTCAGCATCACCATTAGGTAGTTCATAAAGAGGAGCAACAGTCACTGCAAATCGAGGGATGAGGGTCCACTTATTGGCTATCTGACAGGGAACCGAGCGTGCAGGAGTTTTGGAAAAAACAAGAAGAAAATAAACACTGACGTCATAGGAAAGCTGAGAGGTAATCGGTTGGGTGGAGTCACTGCTGTAAGTATATTTAAATATCTTTTAAAAAAGGGGAAAGCATTTTTTTTGAAAGAAAGCCTCTGGTGATAAGGTGAGTGCTACTAAAGTGTATTATTTTAATTCAGTCTAGCTTATTAAGGACTTCAGATTGGAATGGGTAGAAAAAGGCCCAAAGTGTAATTAATATTTTTTTTTAATTTAAGGGAGCAACTAATTAATCTGAGGGTAAGCCATGGCAGGAGAGCTCAGCCCCGTGATCTGCTCCTCTTGTGCTATGTGGGAAATCAGGGACGCTTCCAGTCTCCCTGACGACCATATGTGCAGGAAATGCATCCATCTGCAGCTACTGACTACCCGCATTACCGAGCTGGAGCTACGGGTGTGATCACTGCAGAACATGCGCGATTCTGAGGACGTCAGAGATAGCCCTTTTATGAGGCGGTCACACTGCAGGTCATGGCTGCACAGGCAGAAAAGGAAAGGGTGACCACCAGACAGAGTATTAGGCGCAGGCAGGTAGTGCAGGAGTCCCCTGTGGTCATCCTCCTCTCAAACAGATATACGGCTTTGGATACTGCTGGGGGAGTTGACCTCCTAGGGGACGGCAGCAACAGCCAGGTTTGCGCCAACAAAAATGGCTCTGCTGCACAGCAGGGCAGTAATCGGGTGAAAGAGCTATAGTGATGGGGGTTTCTATCGTAACGGGTGCAGATAGGCGTTTCTGTGGCCGCAAACGAGGCTTCAGGATGGTATGTTGCCTCTCTAGTGCTAGGGTCAAGAATGTCACACTGAGTGTGGATATTCTGAAAGGGCAGGGTGAGCAGCCAGAGGTCGTGGTTCATATTGGTACGACCGACATAAGTAGGAAGAGAGAGGTGGTCCTGCAAAGTGAATATAGGGAGTTATGCAGAAGGTTAAAAAAAGGACCTCCAGGGTTGTAATCTCAGGATTACTCCCTGTGTCACATGATATTGAAGGTAGAAATAGGGGGAAACGGCAAATAAATGAGTGGCAGAAGAGCTGGTGCAGGCGGGCGGGCTTCAGCTGCTTAGATCATTGGGATCTCTTCTGGCGCAGAGGTAACCTGCACAAGAAGGACGGGTTGCATCTAAACTGGAAGGGGACCAATATCCTTGCGTGGAGGTTTGCTAATACTACTCGGGAGGGGTTAAACTAGTCTTGCAGGACCCAAAGTAGCAGTCTCCCCGATGAGATAGTTGAGGCAAATGTAGAGGTTAAAGCAAGCAAGTCCAGTAGGCAGGCCGGGCAAGGGCAGGACAGGGAGCGTATAAGGTCTGGTAGGCTAAACCGCATTAACTTTAATGCAGGAAGCCTTACAGGTAAGGCAGATAAACTCAGAGCATGGCTTGGTTCATGGGATTGTGATATTATAGCTATTACGGAAACGTGGTTGAGGGATGGGCTGGACCGGCAGCTCAATGTTCAGGTTACCGATGCTTCCAGCGTGACAGAGGTGAAGGTAAGAGAGGATTAGGGAGGACAACACGGCAGTCCTTAGGGAGGATATCCTGGGGGAAATTCCAGTGAGGTCATATGGGTAGAACTTAGAAATAAGAAAGGGGTGATCACTTTGATGGGATTATACTATAGGCCCCCCAATAGTCAGAGGTAATTGGAGGAACATATATTTTGGTAAATCACAGATAGGTGGAGGAATTATAAGGTTGTAATAGTAGGTGATGTATTCTTCCCTAATATTGACTGGAACTGCCTTAGTGCTAAGCGATCAGATGGGGAAGAATTTGTTATATGTCCAGGATAGTTTTCTGAAGCAGTATGTAGATGTCCCTATTAGCGAAGGTGCTGCGCTCGACCTCCTCTTAGGAAATGAGGCTAGGCACGTGGTTGATGTGTCAGTGCGGGAGCACTTTGGGACCAGTGACCATAACCCTAATAGCTTCAAGATAGGTATGGAAAAGTATAGGACTGCTCCTCAAGTTGAAGTCCTTAATTGGGAGAAGGCTAATTTCGATGGCATCAGACAGGAACTCTCAAAAGTTCAATAGGAGAGGCTGTTTACAGGTAAAGGGACGTCTGGCAAGTGGGAGGCTTTTAAAAGTGAGATTGGAAGTGTCCATTGCCGGCATGTTCCTGTTAGATTGAAGAGCAAGGCTGGCAAGTTTAGGGAACCTTGGTTCACGAGGGATATTGAGGTCTCCTCAGGACAAAGGAGGAGGCATGTTTCAGGTTAGGAGGGTGGAAAGGGGCCATGAGATTTCCCTGGCGTATAAGATAAAGGAGAATCCTAAAAGACTCTCTGTATGTAAATAGTAAAAAGGGTAGCTCGGGAGAGAGTAGGTCCCCTTAAGGATCATTGTGGTAATCTGTGTGTGGAGCCACGGGAAATGAGCGAGGTCTTAAATGAATTCTTATCGTCTGGCAGCATCTGTGGAGAGAAAAACAGAGTTAACGTTTCAGATCAGTGACCCTTCATCGGAACTGCATTTCTGATGGGGGGTCACTGACCTGAAACATTAACTCAGTTTCTGTCTCCACAGATGCTGCCAGACCTGCTGAGTATTCCCAGCATTTCTTGTTTTTATTTCAGATTTCCAGCATCTGTAGAATATTGTCTTAACTAATTTAATACCTCAGCTTTACCTCCTGCCACCAGTACTAAATCTCACTTTTCATCCTCATTGGCCCTTTTCAAACTTATAGCACCCTCTTACTACTTCTATGCCAATATATGATTTTAGGATTCCCTTTTATGCCAGCTGCCAGTCTCTTTTCATGCTCTTTCTTTGCTTCTCTTATTTGCTTTTCACTTCCCCTCTGAACTTTTTATATTCAGCCTGGTTCTCCATTGTGTTATCCACCTAACATCTGTCATAACAACACTTTTTCTTCTTCATCATCATCTCTCTCCCTTGTGTCATCCAGGGAGCTCTGGATTTGTTTGCCCTCCCCTTCCCCTTCCAGGGAACATACCTTTACTGTGCCTGAAAAAATCTGCCCTTTGTAGCAGCCCATTGTCCAGCTACTATTTTTCTTGTTAACCTTTGTTCCATGTTATTCGGGCCAGATCCAATCTTTTTTTTAAAATCATTTTGGTGGGATATGGGCGTCACTGACTATGCCAGCATTTATTGCCCATCCCTAAATGCCCTTGAACTGAATGGCTCCCTAGGCTATTTCGGAGAGTATTTAAGATTCTAACTCCATTGAATGTGGCCTTCCCCCAGTTAATTATTCTTACTCTCGCTTGTTCTTTGTCCTCTGCCATAGCCAACCTAAACCTTATGATACAATGATCACTGTCGCATAAATGTTCCCCTCCTGACACTTGATTCACTTGGCCCACCTCATTCGCGAGAACCAGGTCCAGCAGTGTCTCCTTTCTCATTGGCCTGGAAACATATTGCGATTTAAAATTTTCCTGAACACACTTTAGGACACTCCTCATATCCAAGTACATATTTGGATAACGAATTTCCGCCATTATAACTGCAATATAATTCTTGAATGTTTCTGTAATTTCCTCCCAAGTTTTTTGCCCCATGTCCTTCTGATAAGCTGCTGACCTAGAAATAACACCGAGCAATGTAACTGTATTTCGCTTTGCTCCTTAGATCGAGTGAAATTGATTCTGTCCTCTGGGACATCCATTCTCTCCAGCACTGCAATGCTGTCCTTAATCAATATCACCACCCCTCCCCTACTTTTCCATTTCCTATCTTTCCTGAGCACCTTTTATCCTGGAATATTTAACACCCAGTTCTGCCCTTCTTTGAGCCAGGTCACAGCATCATATTTCCAGATGCCAGTCTGCAACTCTAACTCACCAGTCTTATTAAGCACACTCCATGCATTCTCATATATGCTCGGTAACCCTAATTTAGAACTTATTTTCTCCATTACTCTGACCTCACCCAATAACTTATTATTCTCTACTCTAGTGCTATCTATCTCCCCCAGTATTCTGTGCATCTTGGTATTCCTCTCTGATATTTCCTCCTAGTTCCTTCACCCGTACCAAGTTAGTTTAAACCCTCCCCAATAGCATTAGTTAATCACCCGCAAGAAAATTTGACTCAACTCTATTTAGGTGCAACTGTCCGATCAGTACAGATGCCAGATTCTCCAGAACTGGTCCCAATGTTCCAGAAATGTAAAGCCCTCCCTCTTGTATGACCTTTCCATCCATGCATTCCTATTTATTCATTTATCTCGGCAAGGTACTGATGGTGGGAGAGTCCAGAAGCATGGGTGTGTCCAGTGACAAGGGGTAAACCTTTCAGGACTGAGATGAGGAGGATTTTCTTCTTCTAGAGAGACCTGAGCCTGTAGAATTTGCTGCCACAGAAAGCAGTTGAGGCCAAAACATTAAATGTTTTCAAGAAGGAATTAGATATAGCTCTTAGGTCTAAAGGGGTCAAAGGGTATAGGGCGAAAGCAGGAACAGGTTACTGAGTTGGATGATCAGCTATGATCATAATCAATGGCGGAGCAGGGCAGAATGGCCTACTCCTCTCCTAATTTCTATGTTTCTATGATATTGGGGAAGCTGGAATCCCCTACTATTATTACCCTGTTATTTTTAAACCTGCCTGATATTTGCCTACATATCTACTGTTCTATCTCGTCCTGACTGTGTAGAGGCCGGAAGTACACTCCAAGCCAAGTGATTGCCCCCTTTTGGTTTTGGAGTTCTGCAAATATGGCTTCATTTCAGGAACCTTCTAAGATATCATCCCTCCTTACTGCAGTAATTGAATCGTTGATCAACAGTGCAATGCCACCTCATCATTTGTCCCCTCCCCTGTCACGCTTGAAGATTTTATATCCCGAAATATTGAGCTGCCAGTCCTGTCCCTCCCTCAACCATGTCTCTATGATAGTAATGATATCATAATCCCATGTGATAATCAATGCCCTCAGTTCAGGTGCCTTATAAGTAAGACGACTTGCATTGAAATAATTGCAATCAAGCCTTGGATTTTTCACTTGTGCCTGAACTGGTTTATGTTTGCTCTGCCTTCCAGACTGAGTCAGTTTCGCTTCTATATTTGACTGTGCATTATGCCCTACTGCACCTCCACTCTGTATCCCATCCTACTGCCAAATTAATTTAACCACCCCTCCCCCCCACCCCCCGCCAACTGCACTAGCAAACCTCCCAGAAAGGATGTTGGTGCCATTCCAGTTCAGGTGCAACCCGTCCAACTTGTACAGGTCCCACTTTTGCCAGCAGCAGACCCGGTGATCCCAGAAACAAAAACCTTCCCGCCTGCACCATCTCTTCAACCCGCAGTCATCTGCTCTATCCTCCTATTCCTATAATCACTAGAACGTGGCACTGGGAGTAATGTAGAGATTACAACCTTTGAGGTCCTGTTTTTTAATCTGCTACTTAGTTCCCTAAATTCCTGTTGCAGGACCTCATCTCTCTTTCTACCTATGTCGTTGGTACCAGTGTGTAGCACGACCTCTGACTGTTCACCATGCCCCTTCAGAATGTCCTGTAGGCGCTCTGTTACATCCTTGACTCTATCACCAGGGCGGGAACACACCATCCAGGAGACTCATTTGCGGCTGCAGAAACGCCTCTCTGTTTCCTTTACAACTGAATTCCCTATCAAGCTCTTCCACTCATTTTCATCCCCTCCTGTGAAGCTGAGCCACCCGTAGTGCCACAAACTTGGTGATTGCTGCATTCCTTGAGAATCTATCTCCCCCCAACAGTAACACACAAACACACAGACGGGCCTATAATTATTTGGCCTCTCTTTTGCACCCTTTTTAAAGAATGGCATAACGTTCACAGACCTCCAATACTCTGGCACTTTACCCGTATCCAGTGAGGATTTGAAGATGTTTGCAACGCATCCGTTATTTCATCCCAGGCTTCCTTAACATCCTGGGATACAAGCCATCCACTTTCAAGGATATCAGACCCTCTAGTACATCCACTCTCATTATGTTCATCATATCTAATATTTCACATTTCTCCTCAGTAATTCCAATGTCTGCATTAACCTTCACGTTTGCAAAAACAGAGACATAGGTTCCCTTGCACATCTCTGATAGGCCCTAACCTTTCCTTATTTATCCTCATCTTAATGTACTAATATTTGGGTTAGCTTGATTTTATCTGCCAATAATTTTTCATGTCATCTCTTTATTTTCTAATTTATTTTTTTCCCGACACCCTTGCACTTTCTAGGCTTTCTAAAGTATTAAGAGTACACACACACACACACACACACACACACACACACACACACACACACACACACACACACACACACACACACACACACACACACACACACACACACACACACACACGACCCAAAAACAAATACAGATGCAAACACACACAAGCACACCCAAAGTGATACATACACACATAGAGCACAGCACAGACCCTGAGACAAATGCACACACAGACACACACAAACTCACAGACACACTCGAAGACACAAATCACAATACAGACCTTGACACACACATACACACAAGCACACGTAAACACACAACAACACAAGCACTGAGGCACCCACACAACACACCCACATTTACAAGCAGCCAATGGTGTAGTGGTACTGTCCCGGACTAAAAACCTCGGGAAATGTTTTGGGGACATGGGTTCGAATCCTACTGCAGCAGAAGGTGGAACTTGCATTCAATTAAAAGCTAGTCCAATGATGACCATGAAACCACTGTCGATTGTTGCTTAAACCCCTCTGCTTCACTGATTCTATTTGGGAAGGAGTTCTGCGCTCCTCACCTGCTCTGACCAACATGTGACTCCAAACCCACAGCAATGTGATTGACCCTTAAATCCCCTCTGAAATGGCCAAGCAAGCCGGTCAGTTGTATCTAACCGCTACAAAGTCAATAAACCAGCATGAAACCGGACGAATCACCTGCCATCGACCTAGGCACTGGAAATGACAACGGCAAACCCAGTCCTATCTACCCTGTAAAATCCTCCTCCCGAACATCTGGGGGCTTGTGCCAACGTTGGGAGACCTGCCCCACAGACAAGTCAAAAAACAGCCTGACACAGTCATACTCACGGAATCATACCTTACAATGTCCCAGATACTGCCAACAACATTCCCAGGTATGTCCTATCCCACTGGCAGGACATACCCAGAAGAGACGGCGGCACAGTGGTTTCTGGGCGGGAGGAACTTGCCCTTCAACTCCAGACACCAAAAAGCCTCGTGCCATCAGGTCAAGCACGGGCAAGGAAACCTCCTGCTGATTAGCACCGACATCTCTCTCTCATCTGATGAGTCAGTACTCCTCCATGTTGAATACCACCTGGAGGAAGCACTGAATTTGGCAAAGGCGCAGAATGTACTGTCGGCGGTGATTTCAGTGTCCATTATCAGGAGTGGCTCGGTAGCACCACTACTGACTGAGCTGGCCGGGCACTAAAGGAAATAGCTGCGAGACTCGGTCTGCAGCAGGTGGTGATGGAAACAACAAGAGAGACAAACATACTTGACCTCGTCTGCACCAATCTGCCAGCCGAAGATGCACCTGCCCAAGACTGTATTTGTAGGAGTGACCACCACATAGTCTTTGAGGAGACGATGACCCGCCTTCACATTCAGGATACCTTCCATCCTGTTTATTTATTTAGAGTTACAGGACTGAAACAGGCCCTTCGGCCCACCGAGCCTGTGCAGACCAACAACCACCCATTTATACTAATCCTACATTAATCCCATATTCCCTACCACATCCCCACCATTATCCTGCCATCTACCTACACTGGGGGCAATTTACAATGGCCAATTTACCGATCAACCTGCAAGTCTTTGGCTGTGGGATGAAACCAGAGCACCCGGCAGAAACCCACACGGTCACATGGATAACATGCAAACTGCACAGGCAGTACCTCGAACTAAACCAGGGTCGCTGGAGCTGTGAGGCTGCTGTGCGAACCACTGCACCACTGTGCCACCCATAGAGCAAAAACTAGGGGTGGCACTACCACTGTGATAAATGGGATAGATTTCGAACAGATCTAGCAATCAAAACTGGGCGCTGTGGGCCAATCAGCAGGAGCAGAACTGTGCTCAACCACAATCTATAACCTCATGGCCCGGCATATCCCCCACTCTACCATTACCACCAATACAGGAGGCCAACCCTGGTTCAATGAACAGTGCAGGAGGGCATGCCAGGAGCAGCTCCAGGCATACTTCAAAATGAGGTGTCAGCCTGTTGAAGCTACAACAAACGACTACTTGCATGCCAAACTCCATAAGCAGCATGCGATAGATAGAGCTAAGTGATTCCATAGCCAACATATCAGATCTAAGCTCTGCCATCCTGCCACATCGAGCCGTGAATGGTGGTGGACAATTCAGCAACTAATCGGAGGAGGTGGCTTCACAATTATGCCCATTCTCAATGATGGGGGATCCCAGCACATCAGTGCTAATGATAAGTCTGAACCATTTGCAACAATCTTCAGCCAGAAGTGCCGAGTTGACGATCCATCTCGGCCTCCTCCTGAGGTCCACAGCATCGCAGGTGCCAGACCTCAAGCCAATTCGATTCACTCTGCGTGATATCAAGAAGCAACCGAAGGCACTGGATGCCGCAAAGGTTATGGGCCCTGACCATATTCTCGCAGTAGTACTGAGGACCTGTTCTCCAGAACTGCTGCACGCCTAGCCAAGCTGTTCCAGTACAGCTACAACACTAACACCTACCCAGCAATGTGGAAAATTGCCCAGGTATGTTCTGTACACAAAAAGCAGGGCAAGTCCAACCCCACCAATTACCACCCCATCAGCCTACTCTCATCATCAGTGAAGTGATGGGAGGTGTCATTGACTGTGCCATCAAGCAGTACTTGCTTCGCAATAACCTTCTTAGTGACGCTCAGTTTGGATTCCGCCAGGGTCACTCAGCTCCTTACCTCAATACAGCCTTGGTGCAAACATGGACAAAAGAGCTGAACTCAAGAGGTGAGGTGAGAGCGACTGCCCTTGACAGTTTGGCAGCATTTGACCGAGTATGGCTTCAAGGAGTCCGAGCAAAACTGAAGTCAATGGGAATCAGGGGAAAAACTCTCTGCTTGTTGGAGTTATACCTAGCGCAAAGGAAGATGGTTGTGGTTGTTGGAGGTCAGTCATCTGATCTCCAAGACATCACTGCAGGAGTTCCTCACGGTAGTATCCGAGATCCAACCATCTTCAGCTGCTTCATCAATGACCTTCCTTCAATCATAAGGTTAGAAGTGGGGATGTTCGCTGATGATTGCACAATGTTCAAAACCATTCACGACTCCTCAGATACTGAAGCAGTCCGTGTCCAAATGCAGCAAACCTGGACAATATCCAGGCTTGGGATGAAAAGTGGCAAGTAGCATTCATGCCACAGAAGTGCCAAGCAATGATCATCTCCACCAAGAGAGAATTTAACCATCTCCCCTTGACATTCAATGCCATTACGATCACTGATGCACTGATTTCCAGCCCCCCGCCCCCCCGCCCCCACCCCCACCCCCCACCACCCTCCACTATCTACATCCTAGGGATTATGAATGACGAGAAACTGAACTGGAGTAGCCATAAAAATAGCATGGCTACAAGAGCAGGTCAGAGGCCAGGAATCCTGCAGTAACTTACCTCCTGACTCCCCAAAGCCTGTCCATCATCTACAAGGCATAAGTCAGGAGTGTGATGGTATATTCTCCACTTGCCTGGATGGGTGCAGCTCCACGAAAACTCAAGAAACTCGACATCATCCAGGAAAAAGCAGCCACTTGATTGGCACCCCATCTACAAACATTCACTCCCTCCACCACCGGCGCACAGTAGAAACACTGTGTACCATCTACAAGATGCACTGCAACAACGCACCAAAGCTCCATAGACAGCACCTTCCAAACCCGCGACCTCTACCAACTAGAAGGACAAATGCAGCAAATGAATGGTAACATCACCACCAACAAGCTCCGCTTCAAGTCACACACCATCCTGACTTGGAACGATATCGCTGCGCCTTCACTGTCGCTGGGTCAAAATCCTGGAACTCCCTTCCTTACAACTCTGTGGGTGCACCTACCACACATGGACTGCAGCGGGTCAAGAAGGCAACTCAACAACACCACGGAGCCAGATACACACACACACACGCACAGCCACACACACAGAGTTCAGACCCCATTTACTGAGCCAGACACACAGATTACAAAGCAGGTATGGAGGAAGCAGACACACTCACCCACACACTCACCCACACACTCACCCACACACAGACATGTCTCACCCCAGGCACCGAACCAGACACACAGACAAACACACATACATGCAAACGCACACAGACACACACACACACACGCACACACACACACACACACACGTCACACCACAGACATTGAGACAGACACACCAGCACAAACACACACACACAAACACTTTACACACCAGGCACTGAGTAAGTTAGAAACAAACACACACCCATAGGCAAACGCAGGTCATACCCCAGACACTGAGCGAGACATACACACAAACAGAAAGAAAGATCACACCCAGGGACTGAGCCAGAGATACACATACACACGCGCACACACACACAGATCACACCCCGACACTGACTCAGACATACACACAGATCACACCTCAGGTACTGAGCCAGAGTTATAAACACACACGCACACACATCACACCACAGGCGCTGAGTCCAACACACACACATACATACATTCAGAACACACCACAGTTATTGAAACAGACAGACAGATACAGACAGACATGCTCGCACACACAAACACACAAACAAACACACACAGAGGTCACACCCCAGTCACTGAACCCGACACACACACAGACACACACACTCAAACACGCACACACTCACACATCGCACCGCAGACACTGAGCCAAACACACACACACACACACATGCACACACATACACACAGACACACCACAGCTCAGATCCTGAGACACACACGCACATAGAAAGACACACATACACTAACCCACACTCAGCCAACCCAGGCCCTGAGACAAAAACACACACAGACACACAGAAACGCACATGCACACGCATACGCACCCTCATGCAAACACGGATGAACACATGGAAAAACAGACACTCACACAGACACACACACCACATGCCAATCCATGATATAGAGACACACACACAAAGACAGACACACATATACACACATACATGCACACACGCACCACAATCCAGGCACTGAACCAGATTCGCACACACGTGACACACACATGCACACAGATGCACACTCATTCACACACATCATAGCCCAGGCACTGAGCCCGGCACACACACACGCACATGTTCTCACTCATACACACACACGCACTCACACAGTAAACACACACACACACACACACACGACACCACCAGCATTGAGACAGAATCTCTCAGTCAGTCGAACATTTAACTTTCTCTGCAAGTGCAACGTGCTGCAAATGTTGCATATCTGAAATCAAAGCAGAAAATGCTGGAAATATTCAGCCGATCTGGCAGCATGTGTGGAGATTGAAACAGAGTCAATATTTCAGGTCGTGACTTCATCAAAACTGGGAGAGATCAGAGGTGGAACAGTTTTTAAAGCAGATGGGAAAAGGAGTGAAGGGGAGGGTTGTGATTAACATTGAGTTTTACAATTTCAATAAAATTATTTTGTCATTGAATCTCTCCTGCCTTCCACCGCATCACAGACAATTTCATTTCAAGAAATCAATGGACAGAGGAACACATTTGTAAATCTCAGTAAGTCCTCCATCAAACTGGTAACTTTGCTCCTGCCTGATGTATAATGTCTTTGTTCATTTCCCTTCCTCACAGTTAACTTACTGACGATTAGGATCCTGTCTCGGGGGAAATGTGGTCTCTCCAAGTGTGTCACTCGCTACCTGGTGGCCATGGCAGCGGCGGATCTACTGGTCATTATCCTCGACCTAATATTGAGGCACATTCCTATTGTTTATTGGGAACAGTTTCAGTTCCTGCAATCCATCTCCGTGTGTAATATCCACGCTATCCTGCTTTACGCAGCCACAGACTGTTCTGTCTGGTTCACCGTCACTTTCACCTTTGATCGATTTGTGGCCATTTGTTGCCAGAAGCTGAAAAGTAAATATTGCAGGGAGAGAACGTCGGCTGTGGTTCTGGGAACAGTGACTGTGCTGAGCTGTTTGAAGAACATCATCTGGTATTTTACATTCACAGGTCGGTATTTGCTGCTGAACGTACCGTGGTTTTGTCATGTAACAATGGATGGTTATGTCGCTTATGTCTCAGGAACAATAGAGCTCCTCCATAACATTCTAACACCATGTGTTCCATTTGTGGTGATTCTGCTGCTCAACGCTCTCACCATCAGACACATTATAGTGAGCAGCAGAGGACGCAGGAGACTCAGACATCACAGCAGTGGGGAGAGTCGCAGAGACACAGAGATGAAGAGTCGAAGGAAATCCATTATGTTGCTGTTAGTTATATCGGGGAATTTCATTCTATTGTGGGCAATGTTTATGGTGTATTCGATATGGTGGCGGATGAGGTATTTGGGCTCTGTGTTTGTTTTTCTACCTGAGTTTCTGCGGGAATTGGGCTTCATGCTGCAGCTCCTGAGTTGCTGCACAAACACTGCTATTGATGCCGTGACTCAGACACAGTTCAGAGAGCAGTTGAAGAATATGCTGAAATCTCCCTTCACTACATTTGTTAAATTCATTCAATAATGAGAGAAACTGAATCACTATTTCCAGCAGTCACTATGGCGACAGAGCGGGGGCGGGGCATGTAACTATGGAGACAGGGCGGACCGGGGCCTGTTTCTTTGGAGACAAAGCGGGGGCGGGGTTTGTCGCTATGGTGACAGAGCGGCGTGGTGTCTGAACCCATAGTGATGGGCCTTTGGTTCACAGGCCTGTTCGCATGGTGATTGGGAGTGGGGGTGGGGTCTGTTTCCCAGGGTGATGGGAGTGGAGGAGGGACCTGTTTCCAGGATGTGGGGGCGGGGCCTGCTTCCCATAGTGACGAGGAGTGGTGGTCGGAACTGTTCCTCATGGTGACAGATGGTTGGGAGGGTTGGAGTGAGGGGAGGGGCGGAGGGAGGGTTGGAGTGAGGGGAATGGGGGGTAGCCAGCGCTGGATGATGGGAGGGCTGGCAGGGAGGGTTGGAGTGAGGGGCAGTAGGGAGGGTGGGCAGGAGTGTAGGGGCAGTGTGGAGAGTTGGAGTGAGGGGGATGGTGAGATGAGTTGGATTGAGGGGAGAGGTGGTGCGGTGGTTTGGAGTCAGGGGGTGTCGCTGGGGAGGGTTGGAGTGAGGGGAGGGGTGGTCGGAAGGGTTGGTGTGAGGGAAGGGGCGGTAGGGAGAGTTGGAGTGAGGGCAGGAGCGGTGGGAATTTTTGGATTGAGGAAAGGGGCGGATGGGAGGGTTGTAATGAGGGTACCGTCAGTGGCAAAGTTTGGAGTGAGGGTGGACGGTTAGGATGGGATGGAATGAGGGGAGCGGTGGTAGGGAGAGTTGCAATAAGGGGAGGTCGGTGCGGAGGGTGGTGTTGAGTGGATGGCCTGTGGGAAGGTTTGGAGTCAGGATAGGGGCGTTGTGGAGTATTCGAATGAGTGGAGGGTTGGAGGGGGGGTTGAAATGATGGGAGGGGCATTGGGGAGTGTTGGACTGAGAGGAAGGGCGGTGGGGAGGGTTGGTGTGAGCGGTGCGGTGGTGGAGAATTATGAATGACCTGACTGGTGGTGAGGAGTGTTGGCGCGATGAGAGGTGCTGTTGGGAGTGTGGGGGTGAGTGGAGTCATGGTCAGGAGGGATGGAGTGAGATTGGGGGCGTTGGGGAGGGTTGGATTGACGGGACCGGTGGTGGGTTGTTTGGAGTGAGGGTAGAGTTGGAGTGGGGGGAGGGGCAGTGAGCAGGGTTGAAGTAAGGGGAGGGTCTGTAGGGAAGGTTGTCATTAAAGGAGGGGTAATGTGCCGGATTGGTGTGAGGTGAGGTGCTGTAGGGAGGGAAGGAGTGAGGGGAGGGTCAGTAGTGAGGTGGGACTGTGAGGGGTGTTGGAGTGTGAGGAGGTGTAGTGTCCAGAGTTGTTGACAGGGGAGTGTTCATAGGGAGGGTTGGAGTGCTTGGAGGAGCAGTGGGGAGGGGTGGAGTGAGGGGAGGGGCGGTGGGGTGGATTGGAGACAGGGAAGCGCTTGTTACGAGGGTTGAATTATGGGGAAGCGTGGTCGGGGGAGATGGGGTGAGCGGAGGCTTGGTAAGGAGGGTGGGAGTGAGGGGAGGGGCGATGGAGAATGTTGGAGTGAGGAGAGGGGATTGGAGGGGCTGGAGTGAGGGGGTGGTGGGGCAGGTTGGAGTATTGGGATGGGCTATAGGGAGTGTTGGAGTGAGGGGATGGTCAGTAGGGAGGTTCAGATTGAGGGGCGGAGCTGTGGGGAGTGTTTGAGTCTGTGGAGGTATGGCGGGGAAGATTGGATTGAAGGGAGTGACAGTGGGGAGGGTTGGAGTAAGAGGTGGGGCAATGGGGAGGGTTGGGGTGAAGGGAGGAACAGTGGAGAGGGTTCAGTGAGGGAAGAGGCAGTGGGGAGGATTGGAGTAAGGTGAAGGCTGGTCGGGAGGGTGGAAATGAGAGGAGGTGCGATGGGGAGGGCTGGAATGAGGGGAGGTGAAGTGGGGAGTGTTGGAGTGAGAGGAGGGGCGCTGGAGAGAGTTGGATTGAGGGGACAGGTGATCTGGAGAGTTTGAATGAGGAGAGGTGCGGTGGTGAGGGTTGGAGTGAGTGGAGAGGCGGTGGGGAGTGTAGGAGTGAGGGGTGGAGCAGTGGGGAGCTTTGGAATGAGGGGAGGGGAGGTCGGGAACGTTTGACTGAGTGGTGAACTGAAGTGAGGGGAGGGCTTGTGGGAGCTATCGAGTGAGTGGAGGGGCAGTAGGGACAGTTGGAGGACGAGAGGTGTGGGGGGTTAGTGTTCGAGTGAGGGGGGTTTGGGAAGGTTGGAGTGATGGGAGGAACGGTGAGGGGTCTTGGAATGAGTGGAGGGCCGGTGGCGAGAGTTGGAGTGAGGCGTTGGGTGGTGGGGATGGTTTGAGTGAGGGGAGGGATAATGGGGAGGGTTGGAGTTAAGGGAGTTGCGGTGGGAGGGTTGGAGTGATGGGAGGGGTGCTTGGGATGGTTAGAGTGAGGGGAGGGACATTGAGGAGGGATGGATGGAGTGGAAGTTCGTGGGGAGTGTTGGAGAGAGAGAGCGGCAGTGGGGAGGGTTGGGTGAAGGGAGGAGTGGTTGGGAATTTTGGGGTGAAGGGAGCGGCGCTGAGCTGTGTTGGACTGAGGAGAGGGGCGGTCGCGAGCGTTTGGTGTGAGTGGAGTGTCGGTGGTGAGGGTTGGAGTGAGGTGAGAGGCGGTGGGGATTGTTGGAGTGAGGGAAGGTTCAGTGGCTGGAGTTGGAGTGATGGGGAGGGGCGGTAACGAGGGTTGGAGTGAGGGTAGTGTCGGTCGGGAAGGTTGGAGTGAATGGACGGGCGGGAGGTGGGTTGGAGCGGTGGAGAGACGGAGGGAGTGTTAGAGTGAGGGGCAGGGTGAAAGGGAGGACTAGAATGTGGAGAGCTGATGTAGCATGAGATGCTTCACAGTGTTCCACAGTGCATTAAAGTGAAGTGTTTATAAACACCGAGAACTGATACACCATGAGAGGCTTCATAGTGTTCCACAGTGCATTGTACTGAATGGCTAATAAAGACAGAGAGCTGATACACCATGGAAGGCATCACGGTGTTCCAATGTGCATTATACAGAATGGTTTATAAAGAAAGAGAGCTGATACACCATGGGAGGCTTCACGGCGTTCCACAGTGCATTATACAGAATGCTTTATAAAGGCAAAGAGCTGATACACCATGGGAGACTTCACAGTGTTCCACAGTGCATTATACTGAAGTGTTTATAAACACCAAGAACTGATACATCATGAAAGGCTTCACAGTGTTCCGCAGTGCATTATACAGAATGGCTTACAAAGACAGAGAGCTGATACACCATGGGAGGCTTCCAAGTGTTCCACAGTGCATTATACAGAATGGCTTGTAAAGACAGAAAGCTGATACACCATGCGAGGCTTCACGGTGTTCCACAATGCATTATGCAGAATGGTTCATAAAGACAGAGAGCTGATACACCATGTGAGCCATTACAGTCTTCCACAGTGAATTACATTATTTGTTCATAAACACAGAGAGCTGATAGACCATGAGGGGCTTCACCATCTTCCACAGTGCATTGCACTGAATTAGCAGCTGGCGGAGCAGGGAGGAAACTGATCTGGAGCGGGAACTGAAAAAGAGAGCACGGGTCTTGAGGCCCTCACTTACCTGGAGACAGGAGCGGCAGCTGGAAGACCTGGGTGGGAGCTGATCCGGAGCGGGAGCGGAAAAAGAGAGCGTGGGGCTCGCGGCCCTCACATACCTGGTGAGCGGAGCAGCGGCTGTCAGGCTTTCTCTCACTCTCTCTGTGCCAGGGCGCACTGAATCTCGAAAGAGGAAAATAAAGACTTAAAGTGACATCACGCGATATCTGTACAGTGATTCGTTGGGTAAGTAACAGATGTTAGTGCATTTAATTAGCTTAAAAAAATTAAGGGGAAAGTTTATTTTGGAAAGAAAGTCCATAAGTGATAAGGTGATCACTACTAAAGTGTTTTGTTTTTCATTGGTGCAATTTATTAAGGGCTCTAAATAGCAGTGGGTAGTGTTTGGAGTAGAACAAGGCCCCTAGCATAATTAGTGTTTTAATTAAAGGAAGTAACTAAGTAATCTAAAGGTAAGTCATGGCAGGTGAGCTCACACCGGTGATTTGCTCCTCCTATGCGATGTGGGAAATCATTGTCGCTTCCAGTGTTGCTGTGAGCAGGAAGTGTATCCAACTGCAGCGACTGGCTCCCCACATTATGGAGTTGGAGCTGCGGTGCTGAGGACGTCATGGATAGCACATTTAGTGAGGTGGTCACACCGCAGGTAACGGCTGCACAGGTAGTACAGGGATGGGTGACTGCCAGGCAGTACATTATTTACAGACAGGTAGTGCAGGAGTACCCTGTGGCCATCCCCCTCTCAAACAGATGTACAGCTTCGGATACTGTTGTAGGGGGGGGTGGACTTCGAGGGGAAAGGAGCAACAGCCAAGTTCGTGACACCACGGATGGCGCTGCTGCACAGCAAGGGAGGAAAAGAAGGTGGAACAGCTATTGTGAAAGGGGATTCTATCGTAAGGAGTACAGATAGGCGTTTCTGTGGCCGCAAACATGACTCCGGGATGGCATGTTGCCTTAGTGGTGCTAGGGTTAAAAATGTAACGGAACATCTGCAGGGCATTCAGAAGGGGAAGGTGAGAGGTCGTGGTAAACATTGTTACCAAAGACCTAGGTAGAAATAGGGATGAGGTCCTGCAACAAGTATTTGGGGTGCTAGGTAATAGATTAAAAAGCAGAACCTCAAAGGCTGCTATCTCTGGATTGCTCCCGGTGCCACGTGCTAGTGAATATAGGAATAGGAGGATAGAGCAGATGAATGCGTGGCTGAAGAGACGGTGCAAGAGGGAGGTCTTTAGCTTCTTGGATCACTGGCTCTGTTTCTGGGAAAGGTGGGGACCTACACAAGTTGGACGGGTTGCACCCAAACCGGAACGGGACCAGCATCCTGGCTGGGTGGTTTGCTGGTGCTGTTAGCGGGGGTGGGGGTTGGAGGTGGGGGGAGGAGGTGGGTTAAACTAATCTGGCAGGTGGATGGGATACAGAATTGAAGCACAGTAGGGGATGATGCACAGTCAAATATAGAAGAGAAACTGTGTCAGTCTGGAAGGCAGAGCAAATATAGACCTGTAAATGCAGCAGTGAAAAAGGCAAGGCTGGATTATATCTATTTTAATGCAAGGAGTCGTTCTACTCTGCAGATGAATTGAGGGTGTTGATACGCACATGGCATTATGACATAATTGCATTCACCGAGACATGGTTGCGGGAGGGCCAGGATTGGCAGCTCAATATTCCAGGGTATAGAATCTTCAGGCGGGAGAGGGGAGGGGGTAAAAGAGGAGGTGGCATTACACTGTTGATCAACGAGTCAATTACTGGAGGAAGGAGCGACTTTATCTTAGAAGATTCCTCAAATGAGGCCATATATGTAGAACGTAAAAACAAAAAGGGGCAATCGTTTGGCTGGGCATTTGCTACAGGCCTCCAAACAGTCAGGGATAGATAGAGGAGCAGATATGCAGGCAAATCTCAGAGAGGTGTAAAAATAATAGGGTAATAGTTGTAGGGAATTTCAGCTTACCTAATATCAATTAGAATAGTCTTAGTGCGAAAGGTTTAAAGGGGTGGAATTCTTAAAATGCATACAGGAGAGCTTGTTGAGCCAGTACGTAGAAGGTTCTGCAAGAGAAGGGGCATTATTGGACCTAATCCTAGGGAATTAAGCTGCACAAATGGTAGAAGTGTCAGTGGGGAGCATTTCGGGGAGAGTGACCATAACACTGTAAGGTTTAAGGTAGTTATGGAAAAGGACAAATATGGACCGGATATAAAGGTACTATATTGGAGGAAGGCCCAGTTGAATATGATAAACCAGGATCTGGCCAAAGTGGACTGGGAGCAGCTGCTTGTGGGAAAGTCTACATCAGACCAGTGGGACTCATTCAAAGAGAAAATAGTCAGGGTTCAGAGCCAACATGCATCCGTTAAGGTGAAAGGTAGGACCAGCAAGTCCAGGGAGCCCTGAATGTCACGGGATATAGAGTGTTGGATCAGGACAAAAAGAGGCTGATGGCAGATTCAGAGCGTGGAAAACAGCGCAGGCACGAGAAGAGTACAGAAAGTGTAGGGGGCACTTTAAAAAGTAATTAGGAGAGAGAAGAGGGGCATGAAAAAAAACATTGGCGTGCAAGGTAAAGGAAAATCCTAATGTGTTTTATAGCTATATTAAGGGCATGAGGGTAAACATGGAAAGAATAGGGCCCATTCGGGACAAAGTGGCAATCTGTGTGTGGAGCCGGAGGACATAGGTAAGGTTTTAACAGATCACTTTTCATCTGTGTTCAGTATGGAGAAGGACAATGTAGGTGTAAAGATCAGGGAGGAGGATAGCGATATGCTTGAACATATTAGCATTGAAATGGAGGAGTAACTAAATGTTTTATCGGGCTTAAAAGTGGATAAATCCCCAGGCCCAGATGAGATGTCTCCAAGGCTGTTACGTGAGGCAAGGGAGGAGATAGCCGGGGCTCTGATACAAATTTTCAAATCCTCTCTGGCCACCGGAGAGGTGCCAGAGGACTGCAGGACAGCGAAAGTGGTACCATTATTCAAGAAGGGTAGCAGGAATAAACCAGGTTATTACAGGCCGGTGAGTCGAACGTCAGTGGTTTGGAATCTATTGGAAAAAATTTTGAGGGACAGGATTAATCTCCACTTGGAGAGGCATGGATTAATCAGGCTTTGTCAGGGGGAGATCGAGTCAAACTAACTTGATTGAAATTTCGAGGCAGTGACTAGATGTGTAGATGAGGGTAAAACAGTTGATGTAATCAACATGGACTTCAGTAAGGCTTTTGATAAGATTAAGCAGGTAAGAGCCCATGGGATACAGGGCAATTTGGCAGATTGGATCCAAAATTGGCTTAGTGGCAGGGGACAGAGTGTAATGGTTGAGGGTTGTTTTTGCGAGTGGAAGCTTGTGACCAGTGGTGTGCCAGAATGTTCGGTATTCGCACCTTTGCTGTTTGTTGTGCAATTAATGATTTAGACGTGAATATAGGAGGCATGAAAGTAAGTTCGCAGATGAGACGAAAATTGGTGGTGTCGTAAATCGTGAGGAGGAAAGCCTTAGATTACAGGGTGCTATAGATGGGCTGGTAAGATGGACGGAGCAGCGGCAAATGGAATTTAATACTTAGAAGTGTGAGGTCATGCATTTTGGGTGGGCTAACAAGGCAAGAGAATATGCAATGGAAGGTAGGAGCATAGGAAGTACAGAAGGTCAGAGGGTCTTTGGTGTACTTGTCAATAGATCACTTAAATCAGCAGCACAGGTAGATAAGTTGGTTAGGAAGGCACAAGGGATACTGGCCTTTATTAGCTGAGACATAGAATATAAGAGCAGGGAGGTTATAATGGAGCTGTATAAAATGCTAGTTAGACCACAGCTGCAGTACCTTGTACAGTTCTGGATACCAAACTAGAGGAATGATATGATTGCACTGGAGAGGGTACAGAGGAGATTCACCAGGATGTTGCCTGGGCAGGAGAATTTCAGCTATGAAGAGAGACTGAAAAGGCAAGGTTTGTTTTCCTTCGATCAGAGAAGGCTGCGGGGGTGGGGGCGGGGGGACATGATTGAGGGATACAAAATTTTGAGGGGCATTGATAGGTGAGATAGGAAGGGAATTTTTTCCATAGGTTGATATTTAAACAACCAGGGGGCATAGATTTAAGGTAAAGCACACGAGGCTTATAGGGGATTTGAGGAAAGAAATTCTCCCGGAGGGTGGTTGGAATCTGGAACGCACTGCCTGAAGAGGTGGTAGAAGCAGGAACCCTCACAACATTTAAGCGGTAATTTGATGAGTGCCGTAAACGTCATAGAATACAAGGCTACGGGCCAAGTGCCAGAAAATGGATTTATCATAGTTAGCTGCTCAATGTTTGGCACAGAGATGATGTGCCGAAGGGCCTGTTTCTGTGCTGTGTAACTCTATGAATCAATGTCTCTAAGCTGAATTGTCGACAAACGCAGAGATCTGATGCACTATGGGAGGCTTCACAGTGGTCCACAGTGCATTACACTGAACTGTCTATAAACGCAGAGAGATGATACACCATGAGACCATTTTCAGTCTTCCACATGTCACTGAAGTGGTTACAAACACAGAGATGCTACACCATGAGAGACTTCACAGTGTTTCACAGTGCATTATACTGAAGTATTTGCTAACACCGTGAGCTGATACACCATGAGAGGCTATAATGTCCGACAGTGCAATGCACTGACGTGTACATAAACACAGAGAGCTGATAGACCATGAGAGGCTTCACAGTCTTCCACAGTGCATTACACTGAAGTGTTTACTAACACCGTGAGCTGATACACCATGAGAGGCTACAGTGTTCCACGGTGCATTGCACTGAA
The DNA here is from genome assembly GCF_036365525.1 of Heterodontus francisci. Taxonomy (NCBI): domain Eukaryota; kingdom Metazoa; phylum Chordata; class Chondrichthyes; order Heterodontiformes; family Heterodontidae; genus Heterodontus; species Heterodontus francisci. Next base: position 20,979,694 of record NC_090391.1, read on the forward strand.
ATGTTTAAGAACACAGAGAACTGATACACCTGGAGAGTCTTCACAGTATTCAAGAGTGCATTACACTGAAAAAATTATAAACGCAGAGTTCTGAGACACATGAGACGTTTCACAGTATTCCGCAGAGTATTACACTCAATTGTTTATAAAGACAGAGAGCTGATACACCATCAGAGGCTCCAAAGTGCATTACACTGAAGTGTTCACTAACACAGAGAGCTGATACTGCATGAGAGCCTTTGCAGCATTCCACAGTGCATTAAACTAAAATGTTAATAAACGTAGAGAGCAGAGACACCGTGAGAGGTTTCAAAGTGTTCTGCAGTGCACTACACTGAAGTGTTCATAAACACAGAGAGCTGATACATCATCAGAGGATTCAGTGTTCCTCAGTGAACTGAACTGAAGTGTTTATAAACACAGACAGCGACTACACCATGAGGGGCGACACAGTGTTCCACCTGCATTACACTGATGTTTTCTTTTCAATCACAGAGAGCTGATCAACATGAGAGGCTTCACAGTGTTCCACAGTGAATTACACGGAAGAACAAAGAACAAAGAACAGCACAGGAATGGGCCATTCGGCCCTCCAAGCCTGCGCCGATCTTGATGCCTGCCTAACCGAATACCTTCTGCACTTCCGGGGCCCATATCCCTCTATTCCCTTCCTATTCATGTATTTGTCAAGATGTCTCTTAAACGTCGCTATCGTATCTGCTTCCACCACCTCCCCTGGCAGCAAGTTCCAGGCACTCACCACCCTCTGTTTAAAAAACGTGCCTCGCACATCCCCTCTCAACTTTTCTCCTCGCACCTTAAACCTATGTCCCCTAGTAACTGACCCTTCCACCCTGGGAAAAAGCTTCTGACTATCCACACTGTCCATGCCGCTCAAAACTTTGTAAACCTCTATCATGTCGCCCCTCCACAAACGTCGTTCCAGTGAAATCAATCCGAGTTTTTCCAACCTCTCCTCATAGCTAATGCCCTCCAGACCAGGCAACATCCTGGTAAACCTCTTCTGTACCCTCTCCAAAGCCTCCACGTCCTTCTGGTAGTGTGGTGACCAGAATTGCACGCAATATTCTAAGTGTGGCCAAACTAATGTTCTGTACAGCTGCAACATGACTTGCCAATTTTTATACTCTATGCCCCGACTGATGATGGCAAGCATGCTGTATGCCTTCTTGACTACCTTATCCACCTGCGTTGACACTTTCAGTGACCTGTAGACCTGTACGCCCAGATCTCTCTGCCTGTCAATACTCCTAAGGGTTCTGCCATTTACTGTATACCTCCCAACTGCATTAGACCTTCCAAAATGCATTACCTCACATTTGTCCGGATTAAACTCCATCTACCATTTCTCTGCCCAAGTCTCCAACCGATCTATATCCTGCTGTATCCTTTGGCAATCGTCATCACTGTCCGCAACTCCACCAACCTTTGTATCATCCGCAAACTTACTAATCCGACCAGCTACATCTTCCTCCAAATCATTTATTTATACTACAAACAGCAACGTTCCTAGCACTGATCCCTGCGGAACACCACTAGTCACAGACCTCCATTCAGAAAACCACCCATCCACTTATACACTCTGTCTTCTATGACCGAGCCAGTTCTGTATCCATCTTGCCAGCTCACCACTTCACCTTTTGTACCAGTCTGCCATGAGGGACCTTGTCAAAGGCTTTACTAAAGTCCATATAGATAACATCCACTGCCCTTCCTTCATCAATCATCTTTGTCACTTCCTCAAAAATCTCAATCAAATTAGTAAGACACGACCTCCCCTTCACAAAACCATGCTGTCTCTCGCTAATAAGTTCATTTGTTTCCAAATGGGAGTAAATCCTGTCCCGGATATTCCTCTCTAATAGTTTCCCTACCACTGACGTAAGGCTCACCGGCCTATAATTTCCTGGATTATCCTCGCCACCCTTCTTAAACAAAGGAGCAACATTGGCTATTCGCCAGTCCTGTGGGACCTCACATAGAAAGCGGATAGGCCATGAGAGGATGCAGAGTGCTCCACAGTGCATCACAAAAAGTGTTTATAAACACAGAGAGCTGATACACCTTCAGAGGCTTCACTGTGTTCCACAGTGGATTGCACTGAAGTGTTTAGAAACACCAAAAGCTGATAGACCATGGGAGGATTCATACTGCTCCACAGTGCATTACATTGATGTGTTTGTAAACACAGAGCAGATACACCATGAATGCTGATAGAACATGGGCGGATTCATACTGTTCCACACTGCATTACACAGAAGTGGTTTCTAACAAGAGAGCTGATACACCATGAGAGGCTTCACTGTGTTCCATAGAGCATTGCACTGAATTGTTTATAAATACCGAAAGGTGATACACCGAGGGAGGATTCACATTGTTCCATAGGCCCAGGCATATTCTATCCACAGAAAACAGTGTAAATCCAGTCTGACCAATTACCATCCCACTGCAATCATCATTACAGTGATGGAATGCGTCATAGATAATGCTATGAATCGGCACTTCGTCTGAAATAACCTGCTTACCGATGATTACTTGGGTTTCTGCCAGGGCCACTAGGCGTCAGACCTCCTTACAGTCTTGGTTGAAACATAACAAAAGGAGCTGAATTCCTCATGTGAGGTGAGAGAGGCTGTCCTTGGTATCAACACAGAATTTACCGAGTGTGGTATGAAGAAGCTTTAGTAAAACTGATGTCAATGGAAATCCTGGGAAAATACTCCAAGGGCTGGAGTCATATCTTGCACAAAGGACGATGCATGTGGCTGTTGGAGGCCTATCATCTCAGTCCCAGGACATCCCTGCAGGAGTGCTTCAGGGTAGTGCCCTAGGCTCAACCATCGTCAGCTGCTTCATCAATGACCTTCGCTCCAACATAAGATCAGAGGTGTTGATGAACACTGTTGATCACACAATGGTCAGTCCCATTGGTAACTCCTCAGATTGAGAAGCATCCGTGCCCACATGAATCAAGACTTGGAAAAAGATTCTAACTTGTAAGTAGCAGTCTGGCCACACAAATGTCAGGCAATGACCATCGCCAACAAGAGAGAATCTAACCATCTCCCCTTGTCTTAAATGGCATCATCATCACTGACTAGCCCACTGTAAACTTTCTGGGAGTTACCATTGACCAGAAATATAATTGTACCAGCCATATAAAATTGTGTCTGTAAGTGATATTCGGTGGCTGGGCATTCGGTGGCGAGTAATTCATCTACTAATTCCTCAAATCCTGTTCACCATCTACAAGGCAGGATGATTGCATTTCTAACACTACTCAAGAAGCTTCACACCTCCTTGGTCAAAGCTCCCTGATTGATCAGCACTGTATTTAACACCATAATCATTCATTATTTTTATAACAGGTGCACAGTGGCAAGAAACACTGCACTCATACGCATGCACCATCTACAGCAGTAACCAAACCAGAGACCTCTACAACCTGGAAGAACAAAGAAAGTAGACGTGTAGAAACACCACCAGCTGCACGATCCAGTGCAATACACACACCATCCTGACTTGGAGCTATACTGCCGTACTTCCACTGTTGCTGGGACAAAAGCATGACACTCCCTTCTAAACAACAGTGTGGGTGAACCTACACCACATAGATTGCAGTGGTTCAAGAGGGCGGCTCCGCAGCACCTTCTCTATTAGGGACGGACAATAAATGCTGGCCTTAACAACAGAACCCATATGCCATGAACAAATGGGAAATGAATAAAATGACAATTTATACCAAGACAGCAGGCTTGAGCGTCCATAAAAACCCACCCGAAAGGCATCAATAGGTTCACCTGGCAGTTCTGCTGTTCTATCACAATGCTAAGATCAGTAGTCTCGTTGGAATACTCAACTGTATTTTGATATGGAAGAATGTTTAAAGCCTAAGAGCTGAGAATTATTTATTCACACTCTATATGCAGAGAAATAGAAACAGAGGACGTTGAGTGTAGAGTAGCATGGTAGCATACTGTTAATAGCTGAGAGGCGTGCAAATGTCTGCTACAAGTGTCAGGGGTTAAACTGATGAATAAACTTCAATGTAACAAGACTCAAAAGTCATAAAACGTAGGGTCTCTGAAGACAACCATTGGTTGGTCACGTTTTTGAAATGATCTGAGAATAAGAAACAGATGATATAACTATAGAATGCTGACAGCATGAAAGGAGTCCATTAGGCCCTTCGCTTCCATTCCAGCTGCCTGCAAGAACAACACACCTCTTGCCTTTTCCCCACAGCACTGCAATTTTTTTTCTCTTCAGCTAATTATCCAATTCACTTTTGAACTCCATGACAGAATCTGCCTCCACCGCACTCTTATGCAGTACATTCAAAATCCAAACCACTCACTGTGTACAAAGAAGTGTTTTTACCTCATGTCACTGTTGTTTCTTTTGCTAATAGTTGTACTATGGTTTTTGATCTTTCTGCCAACTGGAATAGTTTCACCCTAACTAGTCTGTTCAGACCCTCATGATATTGGACACCCCAATCATATCCCATCTTAATGTTCTCTCCTCTGAGAACAGATCTACACTTCTCCAATCTATCCACATATTTGAAGCCCTGGAGTTATTGATGTCAATCTTTTCTGCAGCCCCTGTAGTGCCTTCTCATCATTCATAAAGTTGGTGCGCAGCACTGAGTGAAATTTACCACTGTGAGCGGGGCCAACAGGCATTTAAAAAGAGCAGAGGCAGAGAGAGAGAGAGAGCGAAAGAGAGACAGAGACACAAGCAGAGATACAGAGAGAGAGAGAGAGATATACAGAGAAATGGAGAGAGACAGAGAGAGAGAGAGATACAGAGACAGAGACAGAGAGAGAGACAGAGAGAGAAAGAGAGAGGCAGAGAGAGAGACAGAGAGAGAGAGATACCAGCGAGCAGTTTAAACGAGCTCTCGAGGACAGTCCATGCCAGCAGAGTGTACAGACCTCGGTCTGACGAGAGAAATAAAATAAAAAAAGAAAGTGTGACCTGACAGGAAAACAGGTAGTTGATTGGTTGGTGAGTATTTTCTATCGTTTGTCTTTCAAAATTTGCTTAACTTTGCTAACTGTAAGATTTTATTGATTTTGAGATACAACACTGAAACAAGCCCTTCGGCCAACGAGTCTGTGCCGACCAAGAACCACCTATTTAAACTAACCCTATCGTAATCCCATATTCCCTACCTACACGAGGAGCAATTTACAATGGCCAATTTACTTGTCACCTGCAAGTCTTTGGCAGTGGGAGGAAACCGGAGCACCCGACGAAAACCCACGCGGTTACAGGAAGAACTTGCAAACTCCGCACATACAGTACCCAGAATTGAACCCGGGTCGCTCGAGTTGTGAGGCTGCAGTGCTAACCACTGCACCACTATGCCGCCCCAAGTGATCCTAGTTAACCTTAATAAATTGGCTGATGAACATTTCAGATTACTCAACTTAGTAAATAATTAATTAATTATTTTAAACACAATCAGGCAGCCAGGGCAGGTGATGTGAAGCAGCAGAGTGTGGCTGGGAAAAATCGACAACTTGATTTTGCGCTGAGAGAAAAAGCAAGTTGAAGATCTTGCTATGGCTGCTGCCATCTGCCAAATATACCAGTTGTTAGTCCTCCCACCCAATGTCCTTCAGTGCTCCTGCCTTTCAGTCGATGGTGTGAGGGGGGCAGTAACTGCAATGAGAGAGGGGCACCAGCAGATGGAGATGGTGAGAGGGGGCAGTGACTGCAGTGAGACAGGAACACCAGCAGATGGCGATGGTGAGAGGGGGGACAGTAACTGCAGTGAGACAGGGACACCAGGAGATGGAGATGCTGAGCCATTGCTGATGGGGGTTTCAGTTTTACTGAGAGTTTTAAAGTTTCAAAATGTTTGAGGAGTTTACTTTCTGTAAACTTGAGATGCTGAATAAAATAATTTAAATACAATTGTTGTTAAATGAATATTTTCCTACTTTGTAAACACTTGTAACATTAAACTGTTCCCTGTTTGGAAAATTATTTTGAGTGATTAAAGATAATGCATAAATAAAACAATAGCATCAAATAAAACTCAACAATCATTTCCAAATAAAAACTCTCAATAAGTTGTGTTGAATTCTTCATCACTAATGTTATGACATCTCTCTCTTTCTCTCACTTCTCTCTCTATGCTGGTATCTTCTGTGCTATAACTCAGAGTAATTGAAGTTTTCATCCGATCATCTATTGAAAGTTAATATTAAATCTGCTTCTAGAAACCTGTCAGAGAGTGAATTCCAGACCAGAAAAACTCCCGGCCTATTTGTTTCTCCTCTCTGCCAGTGTAAACAGTCTCTCCTTCTGTCTCCAAACTGAGGGAAAGATTTTGAATACAATTAATTTCTCCAGGACAGCAGCTGCCGAGGATCTAGAACCCCCTGAATGTGGACAAACAATGAACAAAAATCCCTCTGAATCCTCCAGGAGAGCAGAGGAAGAAAACAGTCAGGAAACAAATGGAAACAAGTGACACTTCATTACAGCAGCAAAAAGTCTTTGTCAGAATGTGGAGGTCGTTTCACTGAACTTGATATAAACTGGAGGTGAAAAGTGGAAGATCTTTAATACAATTTGTGATAAATGTCAGTTTCCCAGCTTTGTAAACCCTTGTAACATTAAAGTGGTAAATGTTAAGAAGGTTTCTTCGATTGATTGCTGGCTGATGCATAAATACAGCAGCAGCAAATAAAGTACAAAGAATCTTTGACAAATATAACTGTAAATATGAGTCAGAACTGTTGTGTGAAATGTCACAAGATGTAAAAGTTCTCTTGGCTGCATCATTAACCTGACTCGAGTTTCAGTCTTTATCACACAGTGGCTCATTAGTTAAGATTGCCTTCAGTTTTTCAAAAGCAGTCTGGCATTCATCTGGGCATACTACATTGTTGTTCTTTTTTTTGCAGTAAATTGTTTAATGGAGCAGCCACAGTACTAAGAGTCTGGACATATTTCCTGTCAAAACCACACATCACTAAAAACTTCATTATTTAACGCTTAGATTTAGGGATAGGGAACTCGACGCAGGCTTGTACCATTGCCATTTTTAGCAATAACTGTCCTTGCCCCGCTATGTGTCCGAACGAAGTTACTCTTATTTTTCCCAGTTCGCTTTTTGCCAGATTTATCACTATTCCCATGCCTTGTAACTTTTTAAACATAATTTCTGGATGGTTTAAATGTTCTTGCTAAGTGTTGCTGTATATTAGTACATCACTGAAATACACTACACAGTCGGGAACACCTGAATCATTAATCATAGAAAAGAGGCTGGGATTTTTTTGTTTTTAGCCTGAATGACATCAAGTGGCCTGAAAAAGACCGTCAGGTGTTAGAAAAGCTGATATCCCTGTCTCGAGGAGTCAAAGAAACTTGCTGGTATTCCTTTAACATGTCTATCTTGGGAGTAAATCTAGTACTGCCCACTCTGTCAATACAGTCTTCTAAATGAGGAATTATGTAGGAGTTTCTACAGTCCATACAAAATTTGGTTCACCCTTCAGGTATGGATACTCGCCCAATACAAAAGCAAAACACTGCAAAATGCTGGAAATCTGAAATAAAAACAAGAAGTGCTGCAAATACTCAGCAGGTCTGGCAGCAACTGTGGATAGAGAAGCAGAGTTAACGTTTCAGCTCAGTAACCCTTCATCAGAACTGATACTAGCACTATTGGTGAACTCCAGCTGCTTTGACTAGGCTTGATCAAATTGTTTTACAACATGCACTGGATCTCTGATTTTATTTGGACCTGTTTGTCCAGTCTTAAGCGGTAAGAATGCAGTTTTGAATGAACGATTCCCCCTTCAAATACATCACGTATGATTAAGGTTGTACATCCCAGCTTATCCCTACAAACTCTTTTAACTGCTGTGGAAAGCCTGGTTAGCTCGTTCCGTTGTTTTTCCTCTAAGTGCAAAAGCATTTTATCCAATTTTCCGAGTCGTTGTGTACTCACTAATCTGAGTGTTGGATGTTCAATCTGAGAATTTTCCATGCCACCTTCTGCCTCATCCTCACTATCCTGTCCCTTCTCAACAGTATCGATTACCTAACATATCTGTACTGGCTTATCGTCCTCACTCAGATAATATTAATTTAACATATTAATGTGACACAACCATTTGTCCTTCGACAATCAGGGGTAGCAATCAAGTAACCTACCTTACCCACACTTTTGACCACTTTATTTGGGCAACGGAACCGTGTTTTAATGGTTGTCCCTGTAACTGTAACAGCCCTAATATTTCATCCCCTGGTTGAAAATCGCGGGGTGTTGCATTCTTGTCTGCCCATTTATTCATATTGGCTTGGGATGATTTAATGTGTTCCTGAGCAGCAACACAAGCTTTCCTGAGCCTTTCCCAGAACACAGATGTATAGTCCAACATTGAAGATTCGGTATTTTGTTCGAATAATCTGTCTTTTATGATTTTAGAGGACTTTTTACTTCATAGCTGTAAACCAATTTGAAATGACTGAAGCCTAATTCACTGTTTCAGGACCCATTCACTTAGGTCTCTGGTGGCAAATTAAAGAAAGTTTACTCCTTTATCCCAGTCATGTGGATATTCGTGACAATATGTTCTAATCATTGTTTTGAGTGTTTGTTGCTATCTCTCGAAAGCACCATGTGACTGTTGGTTTTATGCTGAAGATTCCAACTGCCTAATACCCCAATTGCCCATACGGCTTGAAATACCTTAGACATGAAATTAGAACCTTGATCCGATTGAACATAAAGTGATAACCCATATCACGTAAAGCATTGTGTTAATTTTTCTCCTACTATTCGAGCATTAATTGTCCTCACAGGATTGGCCTCTGGAAATCGAGTAGCCATATCCATGACAGTAAGTATGTATTGATGTCCCGTTTTTGTTTTTGGCAAGGGTCCTACACAATCTACCATTACCCTACTAAAAGCTTTCGCAATCACTGGTATGGAAACTATTGTGCCAGTGTTATGGTAGGTTACGGTTTTCCCACCATTTGACATGTATGGCATGTCCCACAAAATTGTCTCACATCCTTTGTGAGACCTGGCCAGTAATAATGTTGACTTATACGTGATTTGGTCTTCTGAACTCCTCTATGCCATGCAAAATAAATGGCATGTGCTAACCTTAATAATCCCGAGTGATATTTAAGTGGTAACACTTTCTGTTCAACAACTGTCTAGTCTTAATCCGCAGGTCTATGAGGCATTCTCCAATCCCTCCACACAATCATACTTGCCATGTAATAGACTTCTAAAACGCCTTTTGCCTCATTTTCCATCAGTGCCTTTGTGCTATTCAGTATATCGCTGGACCAGCGTTTCGTGCTGCAAAGATAGAAGATCTGCTAAACATCTCATTTGGATCATCTAAATCCACAAAAAATGTTTCAGATACTTGGCTATCTGTTTGTGCTGCCACTATACCTCCGACAATGGATCCTGTTTAGCCATTGCTCGGGTGAGTACACTTGCAGGAAACATTCCTGGAACTTGTTCCTGTAATTGCTCTGGTTCTATAATTCACTTGGTTCCTCTGTAATTATAAGAAAAACTGAGCCTTTTTATTTTCCAAATTTTTCCTAGGAGTCGATCAATCCCCTTTACTGTCAAACTGTGGACACAGATTTAAGGTGATTGGTAGAAGGATTAGAGGGGATATGAGAAATATATTTGTCAACCAGAGGGTGATGCGTATTTAGAATTCACTGCCAGGATCAGTGGTGGAGACAGAGACCCTCAATTCTTTTCAAAGCACCTGGACATGCACCCAAGGTGCTGTAACCTGTGGGGCGATGGACCAGGTGCTGGAAAGTGGGATTAGGTTGGGCGGATAGCTCATTCGGCCAGTGCAGACATGATGGACTGAATAGCATCCTTCCTTCCGTTCTGTATTTTTTTCTATGTTCTAACGGCTGCAGTTACCATACCAGGTATTAAGTCACTGTCCAGGTGTACTTTATATAAAGATGCGGGTATAGACTCCCGTCCAACTCCGTTAAGTAAAACTTTTGCATTCTAGGCGTTTTTCGGTGAAAACGTTATACCATTCCCAGTAAGAGGTTTAGGTTGCAGTGTCCAGCTTTCCCTTGGCCATTTCATCTGTTTGACTATTTTTTGAAAAGATATGAAAAACGTGCCTCTACGTCCCTTTCCCCCAATTTAGGAATAGCTTTTATAAATTAAGCAGCTTTTGCTGGGGCCTGGGCTGAATTCAGTTTCTTCATGACCCGACTTTTCCCTGGATTCAAGACTATCCCTTTGTCTTAGTTCCATCTCTTTTGGGCTAAATTCCGTCTCCTTCTCCTTGTCCTCTTTTTCAAGTTCAAGTTTTCTTAATTCTTTTCCAGCCTCAAGTTTTCTTACTATTATTTCTTTTTCTGTTTCCTGTTGAAGCTCCAGTTGACTCAATTGTGACTGAATTTTTGCCAATTCTACTGCATCAACTCACTACGTTCTTGTTCCTCGTCTGCTTCTTCTAATTCAAAATGTTGGACTATTAGGTCAATTATCGCTGCATTTTGACACCATTTTTTCAATTCCAACCACAACTTTGCAGCCAATTTTTCTCATTTATTCTGAGTTAAAGCTATCAAGCCACTGAGGGAAGCATTTTCCTTTCCCTAGAACTCTGCTGCAACTGCTGAGCCATTCTGATGTTCTAGACTCCACCTTATTACACAAGAAAATTGGTTCCCTTTTTTCATAATTAGTGTTACATTTGAATCCCGACAACAGAGTTTCCAAATAAGATGATTCCAAACCCGACAGCAATTAATATGCTGCCAGACACAAGATCCAAAATGTTATGCTGCCCAAGAGACAAGTAATTAATATGATTCCAAACACGAGACCCTCAATTCATCTGATTCTAATCTCAGACGAGCCACTCAATTAATATATTACAACCGTGGCGGGAGCAATGCACTGTCAATTCAGTCTCGTCACTCCACATGTCGCAGCATATTATTAAGTTTTCACACCCAATTGGTAAACAGCCAAAATAAACACTCTGGTAACCACAGAATAAAAGAGACCAAACCAAGTATCTTCAGACATCAACAAATTAACTCTTTATTGAAACAAAAATCTTAAACACTATTCAGATAAACCTATGACTAAAGACCTGATGATTTTAAAATTACTCCCCACATTCGCACACATGCATTCAAAACCAACAGTAGTTAACTAGTTTTAAAATTAGTGTTTTTGAAATTCAGCTGCTTCTCAAGAACGAATAAAATAGGTAAGCCTTTGAATTACATTCCTGGTGGATGAGGCATTCTAATGTGGAAATAATCAAAGGCCATTGGATGCACTGGTCTGTTCTTAACAGGCGTTTAACTTTTCGGCTGCAGTAGGCAACAACAGTTCCTTCAGCAATACAAACAGTTTCTTCAAAAAAGAAGGAATTTCTTCGTTAGGCAATTAATTCGGTCTGTAGTTCTCTGCAGAATTTTTGCTGAATGACAATAAAAGCTCGTTTCTCTTCAGTACGTTTCGCTGGTGAGTCTGGTTTCAGCAGTTTTTTTTTTCAGTTTTACACACTGTTAAGGAGTAACATTACATCATGTCACCTCTCTCTCCTGCTGCACCCGAGGTAACAAAAATGCAGCTTCTGGCACACTGTGCCTTAGAAATTCCAGAACGTTCTCTCCCTCAAAGGTGCTATATTTTAACAGTGTCTTAGAGGTGCACATTGCTATTAATCGGAGGAGAAAAAAGATGCAAGTCCATGACACAGTCTATGCAATTCTATATCATAACTTCTGTGTGAATCCTCGTTTACACCACTACAGAAAATGAGTACATTCTTAGCACCCTTACCTGAACACATGATACTCACATATTCGTTATGAGAACAGTCGTGGTTATCTCATGATGCTGAGGCACATTCCCAGAGAAATGCTTCGCTACCAAAACAGTTAATTTCATCCACCCAAACTGGCCCTGAGCCTGGTTCACAAGAAGCAGGACGTGCCATGTCGAATGTTTTTCCACAACCCAGCTGCTTGCAAACCAAGTTAGCTTCCAGCAGATCCCAGGAATCATCACAAACTGAGCCCCATGTCTCATTGCAATAAATCTCCACTCGGCCAGTACATGGGCTCCCACCGTCACACAACCTTAACTGCAAATGGTCTGTTGGACAACAATGTAGGAGGATTCTACTTACAGTACACATTCACCTCATCACTCAATCCAACTCATTGCACTGCCACCAACTTTAAAAAATCATTTTAAATGCATGTGACAGGTAAATGAAACTCTGCAACAGAATATCTGTCTACATTTACCTATTACATATAATGTAAAGTACAGAAATGTTTCAGATATCCTACTACGTCTGGCTCTGACAAGTTCTGCCCAGCAGTCCCCCTTTTATGTTTCAAACCCTGTGTACGTTGTTGTGAAGGGAATCATTCACACGATTACCAGTTAATTTATACTCATGTTATATAACTGCATCTGTTCCTTATCCATGTTTGTTACCCTTATTTATTATCTTGGTCCGATATTTACTGCCATATCCTATTTTCATTATCTTGAACAACAAGTGACTTGCATTTGTCTAGCGCCATTACCGTAATAAATCATCCCAAGGCGCTATGCAGGAGTGATATCAAAGAAAGTTTGACAAAGAGCACCTAAGAATACACTAAGTCAGATAACCAGAAGCTAAATCAAAGATTTAGGTTTTTGGAGCGTCTGAAAGCAGGAACGAGAGTTTGAGAGTTATAGAGAATTAAATAACTCCAGAGTATGTTGCCTCCGCAGCTGAAGGCATCGCCACCAATGGTGCACAATTAAAATCAGGAATGCTCAAGAAGGCAAAGGTGGGAGTTGTCAGATTGGAACCGATTGCAAATACAGGAACTGTGAGGCCATGCAGGGATTGGAAAACAAGGATGAACATTTTAAAATCGCACATTGCTGGGCAATGTAGGTCAGTGAGCACAGGGCAGATGGCTGAGTGGCACTTGGTCACGGCAGCAGAGTTTGCAGAGGTTGTAACTAGGGAAGCCAGCCAGGATTGCATTTGAGTCATCGAGCTTAGAGGGGACAAAGCAATGGGTAATACTAGATAAGGGCAAAATCGCTTGATATTAGGGCGGTAGAAATCGACAGTGTTAGTGATGGTATGGATATGTGCGAGGAGTTAAAATAATACCAAGGTTACAAGCAGTCTAGCTCAGTCACAGACAGTTGGCATGGGAACAGATGTGATGGGGACTGAAGACAATGACTTGTATCTTTTCAATACTGAAGTGTAGGAATTTTCTGGAAATGCAATACTGAATGTCAGACTGGAATTCTGTCAGGTTCCAAGCAGTGGTGGAAGCAAGAGTGTTGGACTTGAGGTCTAGTTGGGTACCATGAGATACATGTGGAAACTAAGGCTGTCTTTGTGGATATCACTGAAAGGCAGCATGTAAATGAGAATTGAGGTGTCGAAGGATAGATTATTTGGTGACTTTAAGGGAGCGGGAAGAGAAACCATTGCAGGTCACTTTCTGTCTCCTGTCCAATAAGACGAGAACCAGCTGAGTGCATTCCCCCCTCCACCACCCCTCACCCCAGCCGGGTGTGAATGGAGAACAGTTGGAGCAGAATTTCATGATGAACCATATCAAAGGCTATGAATAAGTCAAGAAGGGCAAGAGGAATCGTTTGCATTTTTCACAATCATTCAGGATGTCACTTGTGACTTTGATAAGCCATTGTTTCGGTACTGTGGTGTGGCTAGAAATCTGATTTGAGGGATTGAAACATGTAGCTCCATAAAATATGAGCATGGATTTGGAGGGGACAACACATTCAAGGACTTTGTAGAGGTAAGAACAGTTGAAGCTGGGGCAGTAATTTGCAAGGGGAGGTGTGATTATAGCTGATTTCAAGGAGAGGGGGTAGAACATGAAGTGAGGGAGAGAATCGTTAATATTGTCAGCGAACATGGGGACGAGGAAGGGAGATGTGTGTGATCAGTAGTTTCGTAGAAATAGACATCAAGATGTGAATTTCATTGACAACATAATTGCAGAGAGTGTGAAGGACGCTCGGAGAGACCCAAGCAATGCGAATTCAGGGTGATGTCATCGGAGGACACTTATTGGAAGATAGGACTGGTGGGTTGGGGATCAAAGGGAAACGGCGGAGGCGACTGACGGATGTTTTTAAACGTTGTACCAAAAAATTCCATGAGGTACTTTCACGTATTTTTGGAGTTGAGGGTGGACGAGACACTGGAGTCTTTCAGGAGGAAGATTTGTGATGGAGAAGATGTGCTTTGCGTGTTTTTTCCTTCGTGCATGATCTTTGATTAATGAGCAATTTTTGCAAGAAAGGCAGGACCCGATGATGCTTTCTGTGATTCATCCATTCAGGTTTATATTACTACGTAGTTCGCCAGATATCGCTGTGCTTTCTGGTTTCAAGTTTCAACCACTATTTGTACTACTTCCACTTCACGCCGGAGAATGCAACACCCACCAATACTACACTTAAACATCAGCCTTCCAATAGGCAGTATCTTCGTGCAGAACTATGTTTTTGGGTTGTGTTGATTATACAATTATCATAAATCAAGGTAATATTAATTGTGTAACAGAATCACATACATTTGTAAGGATGGGACTCTGTCTTTGACAATGAAGATATTTGAGTAATTTTAGAAACGTAAACTACATGTCTGAACAGAGAATATGCAGACCTCTCTGTCCAGACAGTCTGGTGCTATTCGGGAAGTACTTATGTTCAATCAGTAAACGAAACTTGTGAGGCACATTAGCAATTGCTATTGTCTGTAAAAGTTCAATGAACTAAATTACACATTATATCACTATATGACTGTTGGACCAGACCAAAGAGGGCAGAAAACAGGCTCTCTCTGCAAAATGTTGGATAGGAACAGGATGTGTCTCTGGCAATTGAACTCAAGATGTGCAGACTTCCTGGTAAGCGGGAAACCAGTATTTAAATAGGCATGGACAAAAATGATTGTATTTTTTGCATCAGGCACTTTGGAGAATAAAGAATTGGCGTTGTGATAGGATACAAAGTGTAGTGGTCAATGGATGTTTTTAAGGTTGGATGAAGGTTTGTAGTAGAGTTCCCCAGGCATTAGTCTTCTGACACTTGTTTCCCTGATAAATATTAATGACTGAGACCTTGGTGGACAGGACATAATTTCAAATTTTTCAGATGATACCAAACTTGGAAGCATTGTGAACTGTGAGGAGGATAGTGTAGAACTTCAAAAGAACATGGACAATTTGATGGAATGGGCAAGCAGGTGACAGGTGAAGTTCAAGCAGAGAAATGTGAAGTGATTCATTTTGGTAGGAACAACATGGAGATAAAATATAAAATAAAGGGCTCAATTCTGAAGGGGGTACATGAGAAGAGGTGCCTGGGTATACATGTGCATAAGTCATTGAGTGTGGCAGGACAGGTTGAGAGAGCTGTGTCCTGGGCTTTCTTAATAGGGGGAAACAACAAGGAAGTTATGTTGAACTTGTATAAGACACGAGTTCGGCCTCCACTGGAGTTTTGCGTCCAGATCTGTGTGCTGCACTTGAGGAAAGACAGGAGGGCATTGGAGAGAGTACAGAAAAGACTCAGGAGAATGGTTCTAGGGATGAGGAATTTCAGTTATGAAGATCGATTGGAGAAGTTAGGGCTGTTTTCCTTGGAGAAAAGGAGGTTGAGAGGTGATTTGATTCAGGTGTTCAAAATCATGAGGGGACTGGACAGAGTAGATAGAGAGACACTGCCCCCGCCACCCCCGCCCCCCACCTTGTGAAAGGATCGAGAACAAGAGAGCACAGATGGATTGAGGAAAAACTTTTTCGCGCAGCGAGTGATCAAAGTCCAGAATGCATTGCCTGAGAATTCAGTGGAGGCAGGTTCAATTGAAGCATTCCAAAGGGAATTGGACAGTTATATGAAAAGGAAGAAAGTGCAGGATTACGGGATGGAACTGAATGAAATGCTCTCTCAGACAGCCAGTGCGACACGATGGGCCGAATGGCCTCCTTCTGCACGGGAACAGTTCTGCGATTCTGTGATATTGTCTCTCCTCGTTGTTCAAAACAGAAGGCATCAGTTCACACTTCTCTGCATTAAATTTCATCTGCCGTGTGTCCGACCATTTCACCAGCCTTTCTTTGTCCTCTTGAAATCTATCGCTATCTTCTTTACAGTAACTGGACAGTATTTCAGAAAAACTCTCCCGTTTTCTTCCAATAGTTGAACGGTGTTGAGTTTAATCGTGGCAAGTGCTTCCTGCACTATGTTAGCTCTTTTGTTTAATGTTCTGTGAATTTCACTTTCTCAATATTTACCAAAATGTAAATGGGAATGCACAGGCAGCATGGGATCGTACAGCGCAGTTTCTGCTTGTGATACCCACATTAACGATTGTTCCGACTCCCCGAGGCTGAGAAATCTCCCTCCCTCCCCTGCTCCCCAGTCTCAGCTTCACAACATGTGTCGCATATCAGATCTGAGGCCAACCGATCAGTGCAGGCGCACAGCTGGGCTAACAGTGCAAGCCCGGTAGCGTCTGTTCGGTTGATAAATGGAGAGTTGGATTGAGATTGTGCCATTTGCAGCGGTTCAGCTCATTCACTGCGGCTTTGCGGAAATCTCAATTGCAAGTACTCTGTCTGTATTGTAAATGTGCTCAGTATCAGGTATCTATTGCTCCTGATGAAGAATATTTATTAAATATAATACGAGTGATATATTTTTAACAAACAGTGATTCTAATAGTCATATAACATTATTACTATCCGGAGAATACTGGAATCATCTGACTTTCCAGGTATGGATCACCCCGGAAACAAACTTGAAACAAACTAAAACCAACTCTTGTGGTATTTATGTTCAATTCTGGTAATAAAACAAAATGTAACTGAAATCTCCTCTGGAAATGCAATTAATTGTTAATCAGATGACAAATATTAGATCCGTGTTTGCTTTCAGTAACAATAATGGATAAAAGTTCACTATTTGAATTTGATGAACTGAACATCACACAGGACAAACTGTATTAAATAATGAATTTATAAATGAAGGAAACTGTTTCAATATT
The DNA here is from genome assembly GCF_036365525.1 of Heterodontus francisci. Classification (NCBI taxonomy): domain Eukaryota; kingdom Metazoa; phylum Chordata; class Chondrichthyes; order Heterodontiformes; family Heterodontidae; genus Heterodontus; species Heterodontus francisci. The sequence continues at coordinate 20,996,829 of NC_090391.1, forward strand.
CACTTTATACAATCTCAATAAACGACAAATTAAAATAAAAATGTACGTTTCCTATGAATCGATTTTGATCTGCGGCCGATTGCTAAAAAAAGATACATGGAGGAAATACATTCCATACTTTCTATCCATTCGATGGCTTGCAGAAAATATTCTTAAATTACCTTCAAAATCACGATTTTTAGAATACAATCCCTTTTACAAAAGCAAAAGAAAATTCGCCATGGAAATATGTAATAACATTGAGGGAGCGTTTCCCTGTCGGGAACCAGCATTTGCTGTCGATAGACATTAGCAAATGTAACCAAACCCGCACTGGAAACAGTGAGAAACAGAATCGAATCATCGACAGAAAAGCTCTGCAAAAATATTGAGTCGGTGGAAGAAGACTATTCATGATATCTTATTTAACACTTCTAAATGCTTTACATAAAAGGAGCATGTGGAAGGAGACTTTGTCACATTAATTATTACTTGACATTTTACATATGAATATGTGAAATAAGTTGAGAATTAACAATACAAATTTCTAAATTTTCAAGATCATCATTAAGGAAACAATAATAAATGGAAAATCATTCGGAGAATTTGGATTAATCAGTAACATTATCTTTTGGAGAGGCACCTCACAATTACTCTAATAATTAATGCTAATTGAAATACTATTGATTCTGCCTCTAGTTAATATATTCTACAATGTTTATAGATCATGTGCAACACTCTACAATGGAACAAACTATATAAATTATTTCGGATCCATTCAGCATAGCACGCAGGATCAGACAGCAATTCTACTGTGAAATACCTGGTACACAAATGTCCGTGTGGATTCAGTCAGCAGTAGATTTTGCTTTGACTGCTGTTCTAAAAACCTTAAGTTACCTTCGAGTCCAGACCCCGAGAGCATCGATTCTCACTGCAATCACGCTCTAATTCCAGATTGCTGTGTGTAAATAATCTGCTTAGAATTTCAACTCCAGTCAGCTGTGTCGGCACAAGAGCCACAGACGACCAAATAAAACAAATTGCCTCGGCATTTGTTTTAAATGTTGGATTTGAATCAACGTTGCGCACATGCCCCACCTGGGAATTTAGAGGACGTGTTAATCAGATGGAAGATATTATAACTACAATAATGGATTATTGTACCCTATTTTATATTGATGGAATGTAAAATCAAACCAACAGCCCAAGCTCGGTATTCAATGTGAATTCTACAAATGAGATAAACTATTTCAATATTCGCTTCATATGATAGCGATGAATAACATTGCTTTTTGTCATAAAGCATGCCTTCTCTATACAAATTATTCTGAGCAACTCGCGATTGGAGAAAAGGATGTTCATTTGTTACTGTTTTTTCTTTTGGCTTACATAAAAGGTTCTTTAAATACTACACAAAACATGATTTTAGTATACAATTATGTAATATTCATGGAAATATAATTTGTCAAATATATAAAGTATCTGATAACACTGGGACTAAGTTGCCCTGTCAGTTAATCAATAAAGGTTTTTGTATATAGACAGAGATTAATAAATGTAACCAAACACACACTGAAAATAGTGAGAAACAGAATGGAATAAAAAACAAACATCAAGCCGTTGGAAGAATACTAAAGAACAATATCACTAAGCCATTACGCACTACATGACACTGTGTAAAAATATGTGATTGGGAAAACTTAACTATCTTTAGGCACTGTACATGTAAATGGCGGAAATATAATAATGAATGTAATAGAAAAGATACTAATTCTGAAGATCGCCACTAATTGATCAATAATACAGAGCAAATTCACCAACGATTTAGGAACTTTGAGTAACATAATATTTTGCAGAGTGCACTTGATAATTATACTAATAATTAAAACGAATTGAGAAATTATTGGTTCCAGCTCCAGTTGAGAGGTTATTATAGATTTAATATTACACTTCAATACTGAACAAACTATTTTAAAATATTTAGTTTCGTGAACTGTATCACTAGGCGAGCAGAAAACATTTGTATTGAGACATATTTGTGACAGCAATGTGTGTGGAGGGTCAGTCGGCAGTAGATGCGGTTTTGACTGGTGTTCTACACTCAGTGAGGTAACTTACACCCAGACTCTGATGCACTCTATTCAACGAGGGCACTCTACTTCATCAGACTCGCTTCAAATAATCAGATTAGAATTCTAACTGGCTGTGTCAGTAAAAGAAACGCAGGGGGAAAATAAAACAAACTTTTGCTGTCTTTGTGTTCGTCACAAATTCAACTGGGAATTTATAATACCCGTTATTTAGATGTAAAATATTCCATCTCCTTGAATGTCACCAAAACAGTATTGCTGTCAGTAGTTGCTTAGTTGGTAGCAGTCTCACCTCTGAATCAGAAGATGTTGGTTCAAGTCTAATCCCAGAGACTTGAGCACAAAATATAGGCTGCCACTCAGAAGCAAAAATTGAACCGAGTCTCCCTCTGCCCTCTGAGGTGCACTACTTGAAAGAAGGGCAGGAGGCTTATCCCGAGTGTTCTGTCCGATGTTAATCCCTCAACCAACATCGCACACAAATATATGTTATTCTGGTCATTATCGCTTTGCTGTTTGTCGAAGTTTGCTGTGTTCAAATTGGCTCCCGTGTTTCCTACATTACAGAATGGACAACACTGCAAAGCAGCACTGAATTGATAGTAAAGCTCTTTGGGACGCCCTGACGTCGAGAAGTGCGCAACATAAACGCAAGGCTTTTTTATATAATTGGAGGTTTATTCCTATTTGTACTTGATTAATTGTAAAATGGAGACAAACAATCCGAAACGTGTATCAAATGAAACTTCTACAAATTATATAAACCGTTTAAGTATCCATTTCATAGCATCTCAATGAATGACAACTGCAAATAAAACAGATCCATTTTCTGTAAATTGATCCCAGACATTGACAGATTCTATTCTAACAGCGAAGTGACTCTTTTTCTAACAGACTCAGCTTAAATAGTTTCATTACATTTTCAATTCCAGTCTGCTCTGCCTGTACGAGCGGCAGGTAGAAGGCAATAAACAAGTTCCGATATTTCATTAAACTCGACACAAGAAAATTAAAATGTACAAAGCATTATTTACTTGCTACATCATCTGAATGTGTTCTGTAGTAAAGGTGATAATGAGATTAATTATGTACATCTTGCACTAATAATCAGTGTATCAATAAATAATGGATTCAATAATCCGTAACTCACAGTTCAAAAGCTGCAGTAGAAATAGGATCACAAGAACTGCAGCATGGTTCTGGAGTTGGGCACAGGGATGAGATTAACCGAATGCTCTCCAGCACCTTCTGAATCTCCGGCTGTTGTGGAAGTTAATTCTTTGCAGCAGTTTCCATAGAAACCAATGTTCCCTTCCAAGTAACCAATAGAGTTTGACTTGTTGCACCGTGAATTACAGTCTGGTAAAATGCACCAATGAGAAGAAATGTGACCATTCATCGATATAATGAACCCAGGTTCCAACTACCAGCCTATCCCACGAGGACAATGCCGTGTGACAGTGTGAAAAGTAAACAAGTCACTGATCTGGCTTCCAGATCATGGAATCATAATTGCACAGGAAAGTCTATTCGGCTACTTTAGTCAGAGTCGTCCCTTTGAAAGAGCTATCTACTTTATTGCCACAAACGTAGCTTTTTCTCAAAATCGTGCAAATTCGTCCACATCAAGTACTTATTCAATTGCCTTTAAAAAGTTCCTCTGGAATCTGATTTCATCGCTCTTTCGGGTCGTGTTTTCCATATCTTAACAAGCTTCTGTGTGAAGAAATGTCTCTTCATTACCGCTCTAGTTATTCTGCCGGTTCTAGTAGAGGACCTCGGACCCTGACCCAGCTCTGGAAGCCCGGAAAAGTGGTGGTGAGGCGTGGTCAACGGAGAAAGTCCATAAGGCCCCGGTGAGAGGGCTTGGGCGGTGTTCCTGTGCACCAGGAGAAGGGAGGTCCCAGGAAATGTATTGGTTCCTGGTGGGTGCGCCCTGTGGGCCAGAAATTGGCCTGGAAGGAGGCAACCCCCCACCCCATCCACAAGGCTGCAGCGAGAACGCTTCGTTTTACAAGGTGTCCTCTCCACGTGATGGAAGAATCTGTCACTGGTAAGATCCCAGCGGCGATGGAATGATCCCATAGTTAGCCATTAATAGGCCACTTAAGATCCTCAGTCTGCCTCCAGGCACGAAGGCTGTTGTCGGCCTATCCCGCCCCCGGGATCATTGCACGCTGGGAGGCGATGGGATCTACATTCTGCCACATCCGCTGCCATGATTCCCCCTCCCCACTTCCTTCCTGGCTTCAGTTCACGCCTCTTGAGGCCAGTAAAATCCCTGCCATGATCTCTGCTGACCATTCCCCATTCTTACTCTATCATAATTTTCATCATTTTGAACTCTGTTAGATCCCCCTGAACATGCTCTGCTCTAATGAGAAAAATTCAGGCTCCTCATTCTCTCCACGTAAATGGATTCCCTCACCCATGGTGTCTTTCTGACAATCCTCCTCTGTACCCTCTGCAGGGCCTTGACATTCTTCCGAGGTATTCTTCCCCGAATTGCACACAAGACGGCAGCTGAGTCATAACAATTGATTTACTTTATATTTAAAACCTCTATTTTCAGAATACGTATCCCATACACTTTCTCAATCAGCTCCTCTACTTGCCTTGCAATCCTCAAACATTTATGGACATGCATTCTCCGGATCCCTCTGTTGCATTTCTTGAAAATGGTGCCATTTATATTATACCAGCATGATATTTTTCCAGCATCACTTCTGAGTTGACCACAATAAATTGCATCTACCATGGATCTGCCCATTTCAGCAGACTGTGTATGTCCTCCTGAAGTCTGCTATTATAATATTCACAATTTACTACAGAGCCATGTTTTTGTTAACCATCCACAAATGTAATCAGACACTTGCAACAAACACTAATACTCAGCAAAGAACCTATGTAAATTATGTTACACATGCAAGATCTCCTCATAAATTCTCAAATACTTAAGAGAATGCAGTACGAAAGTAGAGATCTGAGGATGTCTCTGCCAACACTGTCATTTTATGGGATCCCTGTTAATAATGTGACACTCGGGCAACCGAATAAACACTGACCTGAAATCAGAAAGTGCTGGAAATACTCAGCAGATCTGACAGCATCTTTGCAGACAGAGTTAGCATTTCAGGTCTGTGACCTTTCATCAGAACTGGAAAATATTTGAAACGTAATAGTTTATTTTTAGAAAGTGATAGAAGGGCCAAGAAGAAAGAAAGTTAGGATGTCTGATCAGATGGAGTGCAGGAACGCTATTTTTTTATCATTCATTCAAGGTGAGTGGGCGTCCCTGGCGAGACCAGCATTTATTAACCATCCTTGATTGCTTTTGACACGGTGTGAGTTGTCTTCTTTAACTGCTGCAGTTCTGGGGGTGTAGGTACACCCACAGTGCTGTCAGGAAAGGAGTGCTAGAATTTTAACCCAGCGACAGCGAAGGAACGGACCGCTGTAAAGGACTTGAGTGAACCAGATGTGTTTTTTTTTTCAACAATCGAAAATCTGTTCAAGGTCACCATTACACTCACTTTTAATTCCAGATGTATGAAATAACAGAGATAACATGGAATAAAAGGAAAATGGAGTGACAGGAGTTGTCGTCGAAAGACATAGTATTACTCCAGAGAGGGTGTTAATTGCAGTGTAATGTCCAAAAGCAAAAGCATGCAAAACAGACCTATGGTTAAAAATAAAATGAAATCAAATAAATAAAAAAAAAAACTAATGGCAGTCATGAGCTGAGATTGTTGAACTCGATGTTGAGCCCAGAAGGCCGCAGAGTGCCTAATCAGAAGACGAGGTGCTTTCTTTGAATTTGTGTTGAGCTTCACTGGAACACTGCAGGAGGCCAAGGACAGATATTTGGGCGTGAGAGCAGGGCGGTGAAGTAAAATGGCAAGTAATAGGATGCTCGTGGTCAAGCAGCAAATATAGTATTGTCACAAGACCTTTATTATTTTGTATTGAAAGCTAACAATTCTGTGTGCTTTTAAATGTTTGAGCAAACGGATTTTCTGTGAACATTGAATGCTGAAACTTGGTGTTGGAACTGAGTTCAGACTGCCGGCACCTGATGCCAAGCATCTCAATAGGGAAATGACAGGAAGATTTATGAACGCCACATTACTTATTGTTTGGGTTTTAGTTTCACTTTGCACGGTGAGAGATCAGTGAGCTGAGCAGTATTGCTGTGAGCTGGCAGGGACCTATGTTTACAGATGAGGGAACAGAGCTATTATCTGAAAAATGGTATTTGCCTCTCTTGGAAAATAAATCCTACATTTGAGGTGTGGTTGTGGTCTGCTTGGAGAGAGGAAAAGAGCCCTGCAGAGAGAAAAGGCCGAGGAAAAGAGGAGTTGCTACATTCTGTGGTGTAAAACTACTTTGCAGAAAGGAAGCCCTGCATTGTTAAAGGAACAGAATTATATTCCATCCTGTCTCTGAAAAATCTCTGCCTCAAGAGTGATTCCTGTTGCCTCTTATATTTTAGGAAATGCAGAAAGCTCAAGAAAGCTTATATTGCTAGACAGCTACTTCAAACTCCAAGTAGGCCTGTTGCTACACCCTTTGCTGAAAGATCTGTGTGACGCCTGCTGCAGACGAATTGCCTTGAACCCCAAACCATCACAGACTGTCCATTAAACCTGCCTGGAGACATTTTAAGTGGCATCCCACGATTGGACTCTGGAACACCTCACCGACCCAGGAATATCCGACCAGAATTTTATGACCCAGTTATTTTATTATTCTCAAGCAACAGTTGGAAAGAGAAAAGCCTTTTTCCCCTGTTAACTGGTGTTTGAATATATATGTGTGCGTGCATTAGAATTAGGAAGACTAAGAAGTTATAAAATCTTTTCATCTATAGATTTGTTTCATTATTGTTTAAGATTTAGTTTATTAAAAGTAATTAGTTTTGTTGTTTAAGGCTTGGTATCCTTTATTCTGGGGGTGGAGGGGGCGGAGGTGGCAAATAAAGTGTTTAATGTGATTACTTTTCTGGTGGCTGGAAAACTAGGGGTGACGGCATAAGTGTGGGAAATGGGTTCGACAGATGCAGTCAGATGCTTGATCTGTAAATTCTTTGATATTCACATTCCCCCCACCCCTCCCTCGAAGATACATCCAGACTCGCAGAGATCCTGATCAAATACTGTCAATTCCATGGAATACCCGGAAATATCGATACACAATCCAGAACCGTCTATATTTCGATGAAAATTTAGAGGCATCAATATTTGTACATCGAAACTCACCAGGAACACCAGCATCAGCGAGTCTGATATAGTACAACCCAGAACTGCAATATATATATCCTAATTTCAAAAGATGGTATATGGTCGTTTGAAAATACATATTGAAGCTTGCAGATCATACTCTTCCAAACTAATCTTCTCAGACGTTGATCCATTCTTTCCCTCCCAAAAGAGCGGCTGATACTTCTCTGTCCCCAAGCTGATGACGTTTGGGGAGAATAACATAACAATGAAACTCTGATTCATCGCAAAGAAATTCGATTGGGCCCCATGAAAATTGACATTCATTACAGTCACTAAATAAACATGTTCAGCGAAAGATTTTCATCTTTCATAGATATATAAAGATATACATGAAAATAAGCTTAACCAGATGTAATGCAGACAGAAATTCTAACTTTCCCGGATATAAGTTGACTGACTGCCACACTGGTGAAAACTGCACAGCGCAATGTTTACATTGATTCAATAATGTCCACATCTGCTTGCGGATTCTGTCCTGAACCATGATTATAATAATGCCTCCCTCTGCTGGTCAATATTGCACAGTTAATCGGCTGCACGAAAGCAGTCATATGTCCCTCGACCTGTGCATAAAAAAATCAATAATTACAGTTATAGAGATGATGAATGCTGAAGACTGAAATACGTGATTTGATACATTAATATCTCCCTCCATTGATAAGTCCTGGTTTTTACCTCTGTTGTGGAATTCTACACGGTGCAGGCGACATTTACACAGTGATATCATCATTCTCTTTTGAATACTGGGCAGACATTGTTTATACTTGCACCATAATGCCGACATGAACTTTCAGATCCTCCTGCATAAACTGTGCCAATGGCTCCAACTGATGCAATATGTGCTTTCTCAACTTGGAACAGTACACCCGTCCAGTATTTCTGCATTTCTTCAAGATCAAGACAAGAAATGCAAACAACAGCCAGAGAATGAAGCATAAACCAACTAGTGGCCCGCTAACCATAAACTTATAGTTTTTATAAATTGACCTCCTTGCCTACAAACTCAATTAGTTCATACAAACTGACCCACGCCACAACTCGAACTTACACATTTTGATGACCTGTGACTCATCAACTGAACACCTCTCCAAAGATAACACATCGACAATGAAGTACATGACCGTCCAAACTCATCTGAATTGTGATTGGCTCTCTTCTCTTCTATTTATTCTGCTAGCGAATCTCTTTCTGGAAGCTACCCGAGTTTTGGATGCCTCACCACTCCCAGAAGGGACAAGCTCTAGAACCTGCCCAATGTTTTCCATTCGTTCATCCTTTTTTCTGATTTCACTGGTTCGGCCCTTCAGAGAATGGCAAGCCCGACCAGCAACAACAATATGTACCGTCTCCCCCTCAGTCTTCAGCACGCAGCAACTCAGAGATTATCATCCCACGTGGGAAGAATAGTGAGTTAGAGGAGTCTGTTCAAGGTGAAGTTCACATCACAGCTGCACAGTACCTACAGGAGTGGAAGGTACAACAGAGGACTGATGTGACTGGAAGGTATGATTGGACCAAAGCATTACTGAAGAAGCCGGGATAAACATTTCATTAAACCAGTCTTTAACAGAAGCATATTGCAGTTACACCAGTCGATTACGGATGCATGAACTACCAGCTCTGATTCTTTGTGAAGATTATGAAAGCAGTCATATGTGTATTTATAGTGCAAGAACTAAGTCTTCTGTGGTCTACTATGAAGTATACACATACATAATATATACTTAGATTTCCTAATCAATACATAATATCAGTGTTCACTCAGGAAGTGGAAACTGACAAAATGTCTGCAGAAACAGGGGGATTAGAAGCAATGGATAGGATAAACATTGAGAGGGAGAGGTGCCACAAAGGTTGGCTAAGCTTAGGGTCGATAAGACACCTGATCTAAATGACTAGATTCCCAGGCTGCCATTGGAAGCGGGCATTGTGGTAATGGAAGGGCTTACTATAATCTTCAATCCTTCCCTGCATCTGGGGTGGGGGGCGGCGGGGAGGGGGTTGCCAGAGGATTGAAAAGTGCCAAATGCTTTCAAGACAGTGTGTAAAGACAGTCCTCGCAACTACAGGCCAGTTAGTTTAACATCAGTGATGGGTAAGGTTTTAGAAACAATAATCAGAGGAAATATCTACACACACTTGGAGAGGTTCGAAGTACTAAGGATGGCCGAAACAAATCTGTAAAATGCAGATTTTACTTGACTAACCTAATTACTTTTTGGATTAAATAACAGAGAAGGTTGATGAAGGGAATGTGTTGGATATTGTTTTGTTTGGATTTGAAGAAAGCTTTTAATAACGCACCACATAAAGGTTGGTGAACAAAATAGAGGTTCACGGAACAGGAGGGTCAGTGTTCAATTGAATCAAAAATTGGCTTCAGGGCAGTAAACACCGAATCATACTAAATGATTGTTTTTCAGACTGGAGGGGGGTAGGCAGTGGTGTTCCCCAAGGGTCGGAGGGGCAGCAATGCTTTCCTGTTTTGATCTATATAAATTCTTTGGATCTTAGAATACAGAGTAGAATCTCAAAATCTCCAGATGACGCCAAACTTGGAGAGGTGGTAAACAGAGAGGGTGATATGAACCACCTACAGCAGGACATAGATAGGCTGGCAGAATGGGCAGACTGGTGACAGATGGAATACAATACAGACAAGTGTTGGTTGATGCATTTTGGCAGGTGGAATAGGGAGAGTCAATATGTACTTAATGACACAGTTCTAATGATTGTGGGGGAAAATAAAGACCTGGGGGTGCATCTGCATCGATCTTTGAAGGTGCAGAACATATTGAGAGAGTGATTAGTAAAGCATATGGGATGTTGGGCTTCATAAACAAAGGCATTGAGTACAAAAGTAGGGATGTTATGCTGAACATGTATAAAGCTCTTTTTTAGGTTCCAACTGAAGTGTTGTGTCCAATTATGATCACTACACTTTAGGAAGAATGTGACGGTTTTTGAGATGATGCAGAGGAGATTTACCAGAGGAGGGAGGATTTTAGTTATCAGGTTAGGTTGGAAAAGCTGGGCTGTTCTCCTTCGAACAAAGGAAGTTGAGGGGACATTTAATGGAAGCGTACACGGTAATGACAGGTTTAGATAAGTTAGAGAAAGAAAGACCTTTCCCAGCAACTCGTGGTACAAGGACGAGAGGACACAGATTGAAGGCTTTGAGCAAGAGATACAGGCTAAATATGATAAGGAAGTTTTTTTTACACAGCGGGTGGTAATGATCGGGATCCTGCTGCCCACAAGGGTGATGAAAACAGAGACAATCAATCACTTCAAATTGAAATTTTACGGCAACGTGAAAGAAATAAACTTGCAGGGCTATGGGGATTGAATCGGGGGGAGTGGGAATGACTGGATGAAGAAACAGCATAGATGCGATGAGTCATGATAACTGTGGAAGTTGTTGGCATTGTAAATATTGATGCAAAGTCTGTCCACTTATATTGAGGGAGGGAATTCGTGGAGGAGAAGTGAGGAGTCATTTTCAGGCGAGGGAGGTACAGATATTTAAATGCAAATTTGATTAAATTTTCGTGCTCGATGTGAACAAGGGTTTGACACAGCCACAATCATCGATGTATCGGATAAAGAAGTTGAAAAGGGAAACGGAGTAGCTCGGATCGTGTGAGGGAGAGAACAATTTTGAAAATCCTGCCATTGTGTCGGGTTCGAGGCACCACACTTTGAGGAACAATGTATCGGCTTTAGAGCGGGTGTGGAAAATGTTCAAAAGAAAATTCCAGGGGTGACAGATGTTTATGCCGACAGATTAAAGATTCGGGGTTGTTCTCCTTGAAGAGGAAATTGAGAGAGAGTTTGATACAGTTGTTCCAAACCATGGGCTGTTTAAACAGAGTAGATAGAGAGAAACTGCTCTCATTGGCAAACCTGGCGAAAACCAAAGGACACAGGTTTACGGGATTGGCAATAGAATCAATGGCGACATGAGGGAAAACGTATGCACGTGTTTAGGATATGAAATGAGCTGCCTGAGAGTGTGGCGAAGACAGATTCCATCAGAAGCGAACTGAATGAACAACTGAAGAGAAAAACAATGCAGGTTAGTGATGAGGAGATGTGGGAATCAGATTTGCTGAGCTGACCGTGCAGAGAGCCGACACAGACAAGACAGACCAAATGGCCAACTGCTGTGTTGCAACCATTCAATACTCCCTTTTGTTTGAATATATGAATTGTTGAACGGAATTGCACAGTTAAAGAGAGCATCCAAATTATAGACGAACATCCGTTAGGGGCTTCTCTGACGTTAGGAATTTAATTTCTGAATAATCATGCTGAGTTAAGGCCATCACGAAAACTACTTGAGATCGAAAGATGGGACTCATGATTTTTGCAGGACTTCCTTGATTTCTGTTTAACACAGCTTCTAGTTACGATTAGTTGCTTATTGTGATCAGATTTGTCCAGTACGGGTGGGGCTTGGTCCAAGTCAATCTTAGTGCAAAATATATTCCATCAACAGGGAATTAACGCAGCTGTCGTAATCTGTTTGTTCAAAGATTAAGAAAAACTATTTGAATAATTTTGCAACCTCAGTATTCCCATGGAGCTCCGGGCGTGTATAAAGGTAATGCACTGGGAATGGGTCACGTCAGAATTCATTTCAGAGATATTAACTGCAGCATGAACAGACTGATCACTCCAAGCAGAAAATGCACCAACCAATTCAATGGGTCAGGAACATATTCTATGTGATCCTTGCTATAATTGGCGTTCCTGGTAAGTTTCTGTAACCAATGAAGTTTTGCAAATCTGTGTATGAACTGGTTTCTTCCATTACCATGGGAATAATCATAGTACATGAGATCGAATGATTACAGTTACACAGACACACATTCAATAATATAATTGCATTGATTTCCTGAATTACTGGTGCAATTTTAATCTGTTGTCTCAACTGTTTCCAGCTGCATTGTAAAGTTATTGAATTATGTGGAATGTTGTGTTCTGTAGAATCACAGCTCAAAGCAGGAAAATCTCAGAGGGGAAGGATTACTAGAGTTATCTGTTAATGTAGAATTATACTGTGTGTGTGCACTAACTGGAGTAGAGCACCTGACCTCAGCAATCATGTATACCTGGGAGTCTCTGTCACTCTAGAATTGCATTTATTGTGTCTGACTAACTGGTGTGGACCACGTAACTCTAGGGACCATGTATTTACTGGAGTATCTGTAATTGTTGATCGGAATTGCACGGTTATAGAGAGCATCCAAAGTATAGACGAAACTCCCTTAGAGGCTTCTCTGATGTTAGGAATCTGCGGGTCGCCATCTTACTCTTACTCGAAGTAGAATTGTTGACAGCACTATTAGGTGCTGATTAATTTCCTTCCAGATCACGGTCCTGAGAAGCCTTTGGTCATAAGTGCACTGCAATAATAAATAATCCTCTTCAATATTACGAAAACAACACTGATGACTATGACATATTAATAGACAAGTTACTGATTTTCAAGCACAGAAACTGGGCATTCGGCATAACTAGATTATGACTGTCTTCCTGCTCTGCACTCGCCTCTCTTCATTTCAGCTCATTTATCCGATTAGCATATCCTTCCAATCCTGTCTCCATCATGTACTAACTTCGCTTCTTCTTATTTTTTCCCATTGCAACTACTCCAAGAGGTCTCAATTGCACGTTCTCAGCACTCTGAGTAAACAGGTCTCTCTTGAATTCCATCGTGCATTTATTGATGATCGTCTTATTTTCAGGAAATGGAGAACTGGTCACCCGCAAAGGTGGAAATATCAGGTCTGCGTTTTCCCTCCATCACCCCTATATAATTTTAAAGTCCTCTATTAGTTCAACACACAACCTTCTCTGAACGACAGATGGAGCCACGACATATCACAATAACTATAATCTTTCAGTTAAGGTATTATTTTTGTGAAGAATATGTGAACCTGCAGGTTTCTCTGTATATTTTTATCATGTGTAGTCCAGAAGAGCACACATTATTTATGTGTTCAATCACCACCTTTCTAATAGGTTATTATAACATTTATCTTTTAATGAAATTCCTGTCGAAATGAAAGTCCGTACTTTCATCACACTTGCATTGACTCATGAAACTCCCTTTTCACTTTAGCTCATTTATATATCAGAGAGAGTTGTCCAAGACGTATGGGTGCCTCCTATCCGAGGGACTGGTTCGAGTCAGGGTGGAATTTCTCCGACCCGAGGGAGTAATTCGAGGCCGGGATGGGTTCCTGCATTGGGAGTGGTTGGAGACTCGGTACAGTTCTCCAGTCTACTCGTTTTTTGGCTCCTCATTGCTACATTTAACTGGTTGATCAGCGTCCTGTGAGCGGGGTGCTGGACCTTTCCCTCCAGGGTTTGTTAAATCTGGACGTGCTGGGGTTGGAGGCAGGTTGGGGTCATGGACCCGATCTGACACGATCCGAACCCATACGGTTTTGGTGCTAAAGTCCTTCCTGCCTGGGTTGAGAAACGAAGAATATTTTTTTCCGTAATTTACAGCCACTTCTCCCTTTTCTCCTTTACAGTTAATTTAGTCTCAATTGTGATCCTGTCCAAGGGAAATTGCGGACTCTCCACCTGCACCACCCACTACCTGGTGGCCATGTCAACGACGGATCTACTGGTCATTATCACTGAGATCATACTCCGGAAAATCAATAACCTTTATTTCCCATTAAATTTCCTGGACCTCACCTCTATGTGTCGCTCTCGTTACGTCCTGACCCGTGCAGCCATCGACTGCTCCGTCTGGTTCACCATCGCTTTCACATTTGATCGATTTGTCGCCATTTGTTGCCCAAAGCTGAAATCAAAATATTGCACCAAGAAAACTGCGACTGTGGTTCTATCAACAACTGGCATTCTGTTCTGTCTGAAAAATATTCCCACCTACTTTAGATATAAACCTAAATGGGTAGCCGACAATGTGGAATGGTGCTGTTCTAATAAGCCAAGCTATTTTACTGACCCTCGATGGATTGGATTTAGAATGTTTGAAAAAGTTTTAACACCATTATTACCATTCATTTTAATTCTGTTGCTGAACGCTCTGACGTTCAGACACATTTTAGTGACCAGTCGAGTTCGTCAGAGACTGAGGGGTCAGAGCAAGAAAGATAATCACAGTGATTCTGAAATGGAGAGAAGAAGGAAGTCTATGATTTTACTCTTCAGCATATCTGGCAGTTTCATATTTCTGTGGCTGGTGTATATTTTATATATCTTTGCTGATGATGATCTCTTATATGGTGAATCTTTTGATATATTTGAAGATGTCGCATATATGCTGCGGAATTTAAGTTGCTGTACAAACACATTTATTTATGTGGTCACTCAGTCCGAGTTCAGAGAGCAGTTAAAAAATGCAGTGAAATATGTAGTTACATCTGTTATTAAATTAATTAATAAACAAATCAACTGAGACCAGCTTAAAGACAAATGGTTAATGGACAAGAGGTGACCACTGAAGGTCCAGAAGAAAATGGCCTGCAGGAGTGAATACAAACACTAGAGCTGAAGACGGCGTCGAGAATAGGAGGAGCGGAAGGAAATTAGCAGCGCCTATCTGATACACCAAAGACCAGTGGATAAAGAACAAGCAGTGATATTCAGAGGACCTGAAGTAAATGAGCAGGAGTAGTCGGTCCTGCCAAGCAGTATTGGGAGAAGCGCAAGAAGTTACTTTCAGAGGACCAATAATAAATATGCAGCAGGAGTCAGACAGAGCATGGAGCAGCGGGTCGGGGTGGATGGGGGTGGGGGGTGTTTGGGGGGTTAGGGGGGGGGGTGTAGTGGGCGGCGAAAGGAGACACTGGGAGGACCGGAGGTACGTTATCAGGAATCAAAAAAGCGGAAGAGCAGTGAGAAAATGGAAAGAGAGGACCTTCGTAAAGGGGTCAGGCGAGAGTGATTAAGCTCCCTAAAGGAACTGATGTGAAAGAAGCTTGAACTGGATATGACACCTATCATTAAACAAGAACCGTGCCGTTTAATAAGTATGTTGAACTAACTTGATCAATTAACTAAAGCTGTAGAAGCAAACATTTATTTTGAAAAAATGCATTATCTTCCTGATATTCCACTCGAAACATTTATTCTTAATTGCTTTGGCACCTTGGGAATGTTGAGGTGAATTGTTTACGATAGTTGACATGGTTGATAAGAAGCTGAAACATTGATGTACAACTGCTTTGTATCTACAAGGATGTATTATTTGTTCACACAATGAAATGTTAACTCTGGGAGCCGAGGAAATAAGCGATGGACATGCTATCAGTGCACATCACTGTAATTACAGTGGTACCGTGACAGCAGATGAACCTTATGTTAATCTCGTGCAAGAGGGAATTGAAAGGATTTCAGAAGAAGGAATCGGAAGCCCAAAAGATGGAAACCCAAAGTCTTTGCTGGTACAGTGCACAATGGTGTCTGTGGTGTAATTATTTTGAAACACAGTTCAACGTAATGCCCATTCAGAGACAGGAGAACAAAGGGACGGCCTGTGCAGAGAACATTCAAGGAATCCTGGCCTCGAAGGATAAGAAACTTCCACGTTGTCTTCAGAGCTTTTTTGTTAAGTATTTATAGCATCTTGTTCAATGAATTATACTGCATTCATAAGTAACCGTTATTTGTAACTTATTAGATCAGGCACAACTGAGGACCCCATTGTAATAAATTGTAAAATTCAGAACAGAAAATGTTTAAATAAACGTTTTCTAAGGCTCAAAACCCCAAAATACACAAGGTGCAACTTGTGGCCAGACGTTGAAAAGGGCTAAAACGAAATAACTGGTTGTCAAAACAGGAAATGCTGGAACCACTCAGCAGGTCTGGCAGCATCTGTGGAAAGAGAAGCAGAGTTAACGTTTCGGTTCAGTGCCCCTTCATCGGAACTGATGTAGTTCCAATCCCATCTTCCAACATTTAGTTCTTAGCCGTGCAGATTGTGGTATCTGATGTGCATATCCAGACTCCTTTTCAATGAGTAGAGAGTCTCTGCCTCAACTTCCAGTCAGTTCCGATGAAGGGTCACTGACCCGAAACGTTAACTCTGCTTCTCTTTCCACAGATGCTGCCAGACCTGCTGAGTGGTTCCAGCATTTCTTGTTTTTCTTTCAGATTTCCAGCATCCGCAGTATTTTGCTTATATAACTGGTTGCGAAGTTGTCTGCAATCTTGCTCTGATTAGGCTGCCCACCTTTTTTCATTCAAGGAAGAGAATACATAAGGGGAGCAACCAGACATAGATCCGCAAGACCTGTGAATAAGATGTAATTTGAATTACGAGGTAAAAGATTGCTCAGCAACATAGAATGAATATCAGCAGAAAAGAGGAATAATTTAGCATTTTAAGCTTCCAAGAACCATCGAATCATCGAAACATAAAATGTTTAAGACACAGAAAGAGACCACATTGACCCATATTGTCTGTGCCAGCCAGAAAAGGATCCACCTATTCCAATCCCACCTTCCAAAATTTAGTTCTTAGCCCTGAAGATTGTGGTATCTGATGTGCATATCCAGACTCCTTTTCAATGAGTTGAGAGTCTCTGCTTAACTTCCTTTCAGGCAGTGAGGTCCAGATCCCTACCACCCTCTGGGTGAAAAAAGATTTTCCTCATCTCCCTTCCATTTTTCTAGCTATAAGTTTAAAGCTATGCCCCCTCGTCACTGACCTCTCTGCTAAGGCAAATAGATCCTTCATCTCCACTCGATCCAGGCTCCTCAAGGTTTTGTACATTTCAGTCAGATCTCCACTCAGACTTCTCTGTTCCAAGGAGAATAACCACAGCGTATCCAATCTTTCCTCCTACCTGCATTTTTCCAGTCCTGGCAACATACTCGTAAATCTCCTCTGTACCCTCTCTAGTGCAATTACATTCTTTCTGTCATGAGCTGACTGGAACTACACACAGTACTCAGGTTGTGGCTTAACCAATGAGTTATACAGTTCCTGCATTAATTCCCTCCTATTCTATTCTCTTTATTAGCTAATAAAGGAAAGGTTTCCGTCTGCCTTCTGACCCACCTATCTACCTGTCCTGCTACCTTCAGGGATCTGTGGACATTGACTCCAAGGTCCCTCGCTTCCTGTACACTTCTCTGCATTTTCTCATTTCCTTGTACTCCTTTCCCTTGTATGATGTCCCAAAATGCATCACCTCGCACTTCTCTGGCTGGAATTACATTTGTCACTTGTATGCCCATCTGATCAGACCATCAATATCTACCTGCAGCCTCCGGCTTTGCTCCTTGCAATCTACCAAACAGTCAATTTTCATCTGCTATGCAAACTTCTTGATCATGCCCCCTACATCAAGTCCAAATCGTTATTATATACCACAAAAAACAGAGGACCCAGTACTGAGCCCTGCGGAACACCACTGCAAACCGCCTTCCATTCATTAAAAGACCCGTCAAAAATTACCCTTTGTTTCCTGCCACTAAGGCAGTTTTGGTATCACCTTGCTGCATTTCCCTGAATCCCATGGGGAGTTTATGTTTTTTTTCATCCAGTCTGCCATGTGGGACCTTGCAAAAAAAACCTTGCTGAATTCTAGGTTGACCACATCAGCTGCTCTGCCCTCATCTATCTTCCTTGTTATTGGTCAAAAAATGTGATCAAGTTGGTCAAGCAAGATCTTCCCTTAACAAATCCATAATGACTATCCTTGATTAACCTGTGCCTTTCTAACTGACAGTTTATCCTGTCTCTCTGAACAGATTCCAATAACTTCCCCACTGCTGAGATTCGACTGACTGGCCTGTAATTATTCAGACTATCCTTCACTCCCATTTTAATAAGAGGTAGAACGTTAGCAATTCTCCAATACTCAAGAACCGCACCCCTGTATCCAGTGATGACCACTGTTCTGAGGACACCATGGATAGCATGTTTAGCAGGGTGGTCACGCCGCAGGCAATGGCTGCATGGCCAGAAAAGCGATGGCTGTCCAGCAGGAGCAGTGGGCGCCTGCAGGTAGTGCAGGAGTCTCTTGTGGCCATCCCCCTCCCAAACCGATATACCACTTTGGATAGTGTTGGGGGATGGTCTCTCAGGGGAAAGCAGCAACAGCCAGGTTCCTGTACAGCAGGGCAGGAAAAGACTGGGAGATCCATAGTGATAGGAGATTCAATTGTAAGGCGAGCAAACAGACGTTTCTATGGCCGCAAACGAGGCTCCAGGATTGTGTGATGCCTCCGTGGTGCTCAGATCAAGGATGTCTCAGAGTGGCTTTTTCAAGGAAAAAACATGTTGTTCCTTAAGGATTCTACCTCGTTCAAAAGTGGTTTGAATTGGTTGAGTATGTGTTTCTTTGTCCGTTGCTTTTAACAAGAGAGGTGGAATGTCATTACATCCGGAGAACCTTTGCTTCACCACTTTAAAACTAGTAGAGTTAACCCTTTCCGCTAGCAACTTAACAATTTGCTGTATGGTATTTTGCATATATATATAATTATACATATAAATATATTGGATTTTGTGATAATTCCTCTTTCTAAATTACCACATATACCCTGGATTGAATGAACTAATTTCGCTCCAAGCCGAATGGACCTTGTGTTCTTTGTTGCTCTAAATAGGTGGACCATATGGTCACAGAGATCAATCAACTCCAACACTTTAAGACTTTTGCAACATTTATGACAGCATGGTAATATTTTGATCTGAATGTTTGGCCTTACTTTTTCTAAAGTCAGGAATTGGCATTAATTCCTTCGTATATTTGTTTCTATTTATTATCTTTCTAGAGAAAGTCTCTGTAATTATTTGCAGTCAACTTCTGTAACAACTTTAGAGACAGTGGCACAGTGGTTAGCACCGCAGCCTCCAGCGACCCGGGTTCAATTCTGGCTCCTGCCTGTGTGCAAGATCTCCCTGTGTCTGCATGGGTTTCCTCCGGGTGCTCCGGTTTCCTCCCACAGCTAAAAGACTTGCAGGTTGATAGGTGAATTGGCCATTATAAATTGCCAGTAGTGCAGGTAGGTGGTAGGGGAATATAGGGACAGGTGAGAATGTGGTAGGAATATGGGATTAGTGTAGAATTAGTATAAATGGGTGGTTCATGGTCGGCTGAGACTCGGTGGGCCGAAGGGCTTGTTTCAGTGCTGTATCTCTAAATCTAAATTACTGTCTCTGATAAATTCATTGGAAACCACGAAACATGCAAATAATTCTTTTTGACATTTAAATCAATAATAAATAAATTAATATGAGTTGCTATTCCAAGCACTCAAAAGGAAATCGACATGAGTTTAAAGGGAAATGAACATACATAATTTTCTGAAACAGTTAATGGAAATACCGTCTAGGTGGTTGATGGGTATTGAGGAAAAACATATTTTAAATTAAATACATGAAAGATATTATCAACTGACGACACAATTATTTGAATTTGGGAAACTGAGATGAAAAAAATCACTATGATTAGGTGCGTTTCCTATCAACAGTAAAGGGGTATCTGAGGTAAATAATAAGCCATCGTGCATAATCTGTTGTTTTAATTTTATGTACTTACATGATGATAGATTAGCAATTAACTGCACTCCTGTGAAAGAATAATGATTGTCATTGAGTGAGGTGATCAGCAGGTGGGGTGACAGTCTTCAATATGAGGAGTATCAATGAAGTTTTAACAGATAATAACATTCTTCATCATCAGTAGTCATTTGGGATTATGAAATTTTAGAAGATAAGAAAATGTAAAATTTGTGCAGATCACACCACTCATGAGCTAGAGAACAGAACGAGTGGTCAACAACAATAAAGAGATTAAGGAGAAGGCAGATTTTGTGTCTGGGGAATTGGAGGTTCTTGGAATGGTGTTTTAAAATGACTAACGTTACTTAACCCTCATAATAATTAATCAGTGGGCACATTAAGAAAGAAATTAGTCAATGTCATACTTAGTGAATGATAACATGATTAAGAAATGGCCTGCAACGTTTCATTGGATTCACAATTAAACATTCATCTCCAATATAAATGTGCTCAGGTGGGGTAAAATCAGTTGAGCTGCACGTATCTTTAAATAGGAAACTATTGTGTCGCAACTTGCAATAAGCTACTTGAGTTATAAGAGAAACCACTTTCTATTTTAACCTCACTTATATTAAGCCAATAGGAGAGAAATTATTTGAGTATGACCACTGTGATTTAGAAGTGCAACAACGGCTGAGACGAAGGCAAAGGAATTATTATTGGAGGAATCAAATGAAATAAAAGATGGTAAGACATGGAATCAAATGGAATGTTGATTTTTGAAGCAAAAATAAGCCATTTTAAATATTGTATTGGATAATAAAGTTTCTTCAACGCTCAACAGTTGGTGAGTGACAGTTGTTGGAGAATAGGTCCAAATAGCTGGGTTGGCAACTAAAGGTAATATAGTAGGTAGGCTTGTTTTTAGGGAATAAAGGTCCATAGTTAATATAATATATGTTTTGGGAAATTAAAGGGGATACATTAAGAGTAAGTCATGACAGGGCAGCTCGACAACGTGGTGTGCGCCTCCTGTGTAATGTGTGTCGTCAGGGACACTTCCAATGTCCAGGGCGAGCATGTGTGCAGGAAGTATCTCCAGCTGCAGCTATTCGAAATCCGCGCGTTTTGTATCTACAGCGGGCTGGGGACACTGTGGAGCATCTGCGAGGCTGAGATCATCGTGGATAGCAAATACATGGTGGTAGTCACACTGCAGGTAAAGACGGCTCATGCAGAAAGGAAATGGGTGACCCCCAGGCAGAGTAGCAGAACTCGGCAGGTAGTGCAGGAGACCCCTTGGTCCAACTCCATATCTATATTCCGCTTTGGACAATGTTGGGGGAGATAGCTTCTCAGGGGAATGCGGCAAGAGCTAAGTCTGTGGCACCACGGGTAGCTCAACGCACAGGAGGGGAGGGAAAGGAGTGGGGAAACTATAGTAATAGGGGATTTTATCGTAAGGGGTATAGACAGGCGTTAATGTGGCTGCAAACATGATTCCAGGCTGGTATGTTGCCTGCTTGGTGCTTGGGTCAAAGATATCATGGAACGGTTGCATGACATTCTGACAGGGGAGGGTGAACATTCAGAGGCTGTGGTACACATTGGTACCAACGATATAGATAGAAAGAGGGATGAGGTCCTGCAACAAGTATTCAGGGTGCTAGGTAGCAGATTAAAAAGCAAGACTTCAAACGTGCTAATCTCTGGATTACTCCCGGTGCAACGTGCTAGTGAGTAGAGGAACAGAAGGATAAAGCAGATGAATGCATGGCTGAGCACATGGTGCAGGAGGGAGGGCTTCAGTTTCCTGGATCACTGGGTCTGTTTCTGGCAAAGCTGGGACCTGTACGGCTGATGAATTGAGGGCGCTGATTCGCACATGGGAATATATTATTGCTATCACTCTAGTTCTGAGGTTAGCTTTCTCTCTGTCTCCATATTCTTTCCCTGTGTCTCTATCTCCCTCCATGCTTTCTCTTCTCTGCTTCTGTTTCATACGCTCCTTCTCCATTTAAACCTTAAATAAATAATTTTTAAAAAATGCCACACACAGCAATGTGATTTGTCCTTATTTGAAATGGCGAGGCAGATTCAGCAGCTTGTTGCCAGTTTAAAGAAGGTGTTTCGCCCTTTTTGGGGACTGAAATCTGGCTATTGTCACATTGCTGCTTGTGGGATTTTGGTGTGCATCAGGTACCCTGCAGCAGTTCCTACATGACAACAATGAGGACACTTTAAAATTCAGCTTCCTGAGGGTCTGAGTGTGGGTTTCTCTGTGTTTTTACAAGAATTTTACAACAATTGCAAGAGCTGAAGGTGAAGCTGTATAAAGGCTTGTTATAAGTTTAAAGACGGATTTTAGCATTTTCTGAGGTCTGTGATGGGATATCAGGCGATAATAACATTGTGGGATCCTGCTGTGCATGCAGTCCCTGCATCAATTCCTACATTACAGATGAGGCAGAAACAGAAGGAGAGAAAAAGAGTCTGAGTGAGAAACAACTGGAGGTGGCAGGTTAAACGCACACAGAGAAAGACAGACGGAGTGTGGGTAAGGGAGGGAAGGCGGAGAAAGATGGAGAAAGACAGAGAGTGAGAGAGAGAAAACAATCAGCACTCAAAACCTTGGTAAACTGAATTTTGAAGTGTAACCATTGCTGGGATCTTGCTGTGCACATATTGCCTGCATAATTCCCTGCATTGTAACAGTGACTGCATTTTAGAAGTGAATTCATTGTGTATAAAGCTCCCATGAAAGCCTGGAATTAAAGTCCTGAGCTTGAAGCCGGTATAATTCCCGAATAATGCCGGTATTTTGGGCAGTGCCGTGAATTTGAGGGTGAAATGAAATATGCAGCAGCCATTTGAATTGAGAGTGTAGTTCTGAGAGTGGATTTCTCTCTCTCTCTCTATCTGTCTCTCTGAGTGAGAGTAACAGGAGAGAGAGAGAGACGCAGGAGAGCGAAGGAAACATGGAGGGAATCAGAGAGGGGAGAGAGGGGTATCCGGCTGTGATCACACTGTTGCTTGTGGGATCTTGCTGTGCACAAATGGCCTACAGCATTTCCAACATTGCAAAAGTGACGACCACTTAAAAATTAATTCATTTGATTGTCAAATGCTTCTGTGACTCAGCAATTAAATGGCTGAAATGTGAAGGTTTGTCAAGGCTTGTTATCATTCCCAAATAATGCTGGCGTTTTCGGATATGGGATGAATTTGACAGTGATATGAAACTCCTGGGGGCTATTTGATTTCAGATTTTCAGGGATGGGAATGTGGATTTCTCTCTATGCTTCTCCAGGAGACGGGGTGCGGGTCGCCAGTGTTTGTGTGTTTTTACAATGAGGAAGAAACAGATGTCGAGAGACACACAGAGAAAGAGAGAGAGAAAGAGAGAGGGAGACAGCAGGAAATGTCATGGTAATCACATTCCCACTTCCCAGTCTCTGGCTCTGTGTCGGGGGATGTGTTTGTAATATGGGGATTCACTAAGAGATTGTTTTCTGTCAGTGAGTGAGTGAAAGAGCACTGGGCTCTTGCTGTACTTTATTTCTGTTCATAAATGCTTTGCTTTGTTTGAATCAATTTTATTTCTCTTATTCCCAAGGAGAATATTTTCGAAATCTGCAGCTGTGATGATGCAGATGGAGAACCTTTTGGCCACGTGGAATTCTCAGACAACAGCTTTAGCCAGAGAGGGAAATAATAATAAATATATATATGTGTCATCGTCAAATTCATTTCTAGCTACATAAAAGAAGACTGTGTGTTTTCGGGGCTAACAGAAAAACAAAGTGGTGGGGCGGCACAGTGGCGCCATGGCTGGCATTGTAACTTCACAGCTCCAGCGTCTCGGGTTCGATTCTGGGTGTTGCCTGTGTGGTGTTTGCAAGTTCTCCCTGTGACTGCGTGGATTTTTGGCGGGTGCTGCGGTTTCCTCCCACAGCCAAAGACTTGCAGGTGACAGGTAAATATTGGCCGTTGTAAATTGCCCCTAGTGCAGATAGATGGCAGGAAATATGGGATGACTGTCGGGTTAGTACAAATGGGTAGCTGTTGGGCAACACAGACACGGTGGACCGAAGGGCCTGTTTCAGTGCTGTATCTCGAAATAAAATGCTCAGTATTTCCAGCATGGTTTTTATTTCAGATTTACAACATCCACAGTATGTTTATTTTGTGTTCTCAGAGGGTCTGTGGATTTTTTCCCCACAAGGGACGGGGTTGGAGGGTCTCCGAAGGAAATAGATTGGGAAGCGCTGCTCCAGAACAGTCAATGTAATCCTATAGATTTCCCTCTCTCGCTGCAACTTGTTCCCTGTACCTTCCTCCGTTTTCCGAGCTCTGTTTCTTCACATCTCTAAATTTCTATCTCTGTATCTATCAACATCCTTTCTATCTCTGCCCCTCTCTGGAGTCTCACAGGTTTCCATTGTCACTCTCTTTTAGCGACGTTCTGCTTCTTTATCTGTCTCTCACAGTCCATTTCTTCTCTCACTCACCTCCAAATCGCTGAATCTTTCCATCTCTGCTCCTCCTTTCCTTCAGGATTATCTCTGCATTTCCCCCATCCCCTATCCTGGGACACCCCTCTCTATTCTGTAAACACATCTTACTTTGCATCTTTGCTCCTCCACATCTTTCTGTCTTTGCATCTCTCTCTTTGTCTGGGATCTTTCTCAATATCGTCATCTCTCTGTGTGTGTCTCCATTTCTCTCTCTCTCTGCCTTTCTCGATATTTAAGACCCTCTGTTCTCAGTTTCTCTCTCACTGCTTTGTGACTCCCTGCATCTCATTCTCCATCTCACTTTACATTTATTTTTCTCTCTCTCTGTTCTGTCCTAATCCCGGCATCTGTTTTCTGTGTCTTTGCCTCTTTGCCTGGGGGTGGATTTGAACTCGCTGCCTTGATGTTGTGCAGGGTGATTGTGAACAGGGATCCTGCTTTCCACCTCTCCCCAGTTTTGCTCCCATTGAGGTAAAAACAGGGGAGAGATGCTGAACGGGCAGCCGATTCACACCTCTCCTCCCTTCCACCCTCCTATGCGCAATTGGCACCAGGTCCAAGTCTAGCCCAGTGTTTCTTTGCCGCTCTGTGTATCTGCTGCCCGACAGTCTCTGCCTGTATTCTTGTGGCTCAATGGGGCAAGGGACAGATCAACCATGATCTAACATGGGTGGGAAAGGCTCAAAGGGCTGAATAGCCTCCTCCCGTCCCTGTGCCAGTCAGTATGTGCGTTAGTTTGTGTCTCCCTCTGTTTGATTTCCTGACGCCGATGGGGAGAACAGGTGAAGCACCTTTCTGTAGAGAGGGAAGTGGCTGGGCTAGGATGTTCCTGTGCGTTAAAGGCTCAGAATGCCAGCAGGTCCTTGCTCTATGCCCGGACTTGTGTTTGGCCAGACAGCAGTTAAAAGTCCTGGGGTCTGGAAAAGTCTTGGGGAATACTGATTTGGGTGTTCAGGTCCATTGTTCCCTGAAGGTCGCAGCGCAGATCAATAGAGTGGTCAAGAAGGCATACGGCATGCTTTCCTTCATCGGATGGGGTATTGAGTGCAAGAGTTGGCAGATCATGTTACAGTTGTATCAGACTTTGGTTCGGCCACATTTGGAATACTGCGTGCAGTTCTGGTCGCCACATTACCAAAAGGATGCAGATGCTTTGAGAGGGTGCAGAGGAGATTCAACAGTATGTTGCCTGGTATGGAGGGCGTTAGCTATGAAGGGAGGTTGAGTAGATTAGGATTATTTTCATTAGAAAGACGGAGGTTGAGGGGGGACCTGATTGAGGTGTACTAAATCATGAGAGGGAAAGACAGGGTTGATTGCAAGAAGCTTTTTCCCAGAGTGGGGTATTCAATTACTAGGGGTCACGAGTTCAAAGTGAGAGGGGAAATGTTTAGGGGGGATATGCGTGGAAAGTTCTTTATGCAGAGCGTGGTGGGTGCCTGGAATGCATTGCCAGCGGAAGTGGTAGACGCGGGCACGATAGTGTCTTTTAAGATGTATCTAGACAGATGCATGAATGGGCAGGAAGCAAAGAGATACAGACCCTTAGAAAATAGGCAACATGTACTTAATTAAGGGGTAATTGAGTAAAAGAAATGGCAGCCAGGGGAGTGCAGTGCTCCTCCTGCAGTATGTTCGAGGTGAGGGGAACCTCCGGTGACCCTGCCGACTTCACCTGCTGGAAGTGCATCCGTCTCCAGCTCCTATCAGACCGTGTTAGGGAACTGGAGCTGGAGCTGGATGAACTGAGGATCATTCGGGAAGCTGAGGGGGTGATAGATAGAAGCTAGAGGGATGTCGTTACTCCACAAAACAAAGGCAGCTGGGTAACAGTTAGAGGTGGGAAGAGGTCAGTGCAGGGATCTCCTGTGGTCGTTCCCCTCAGCAACAAGTATACAGTTTTAGATACTGTTGGGGGGGACGGCCTATCGGGGGCAGGCTGCAGTGAACGGGCCTCTGGCACGGGGTCCTGCACTGTGGCTCAGAAGGGAAGGAGGGAGAATGGGAGAGCACTAGTCATCGGGGGCTCGATGGTGAGGAGTACCGACAGGCGGTTCTGTGGGCGCAAGCGAGACGCACGGATGGTTTGTTGCCTACCTGGTGCCAGGGTCCGTGATGTTTGTGATCGCGTCTTCAGGATCCTTAAAGGGGAGGGGGAGCAGCCAGAGGTCGTGGTGCACATTGGCACCAACGACGTAGGAAGGAAGGGTGGCACAGATGTTAGAAGTGAGTTTAGGGAGTTAGGCTGGAAGCTGAAAGCTCGGACGGACAGAGTTGTTATCTCTGGTTTGTTGCCGGCGCCACGTGATAGTGAGGCTAGGAATAGGGAGAGAGCACAGCTGAACACGTGGCTGCAGGAATGGTGTAGGAGAGAGGGCTTCCAGTTCTTGGATAATTGGACTGCATTCTGGGGAAGATGGGACCTGTTCAAACAGGACGGGCTGCATCTGAACCAGAGGGGCACCAATATCCTGGGAGGGAGGTTTGCTAGTACTGTTCGGGAGGGTTTAAACTAGTTTGGGAGGGGGATGGGAACCGGGCTTGTAGTCCAGGGACCAGTGGGTCCACTCAGAAAGACAAAGAGTGTAGTGAGGTATTGGGGAAGGTAGCACTGTCGCAGAGGACAGATGGGCACGGAGAAGGGTTAAAGTGCGTATACTTCAACGCAAGAAGCATCAGGAATAAGGTGAGTGAATTGAAGGCGTGGATGGGCACTTGGGACTACGATGTTGTGGCCATCACTGAAACGTGGATAGGTGAGGGGGAGGAATGGTTCTTGGAGGTACCTGGTTATAGATGTTTTCATAAGATTAGGAATGGTGGTAAAAGAGGTGGGGGGGGTGCCATTGTTAGTTAGAAATAGTGTAACAACTGCTGAAAGAATTTTCGAGGAGGATCTGCCGACTGAGGCACTGTGGGTTGAGGTCAGGAACAGGAAAGGAGCAGTCACCTTGATGGGAGTTTTCTATCGGCCCCCCAATAGCAGCAGGGAGGTGGAAGAGCAGATTGGGAAACAGATTTTGGAAAGGAGCAGAAGTCACAGGGTAGTAATTATGGGGGATTTCAACTTCCCAAATATTGATTGGCAACTCTTTAGATCGAATAGTTTGGATGGGGTAGTGTTTGTGCAGTATGTCCAGGAAGCTTTACTGACTCAGTATGTAGACTGTCCGACCAGAGGGGAGGCAATATTGGATTTGGTACTAGGTAATGAACCAGGGCAAGTGATAGAGCTGTTGGTGGGCGAGCACTTTTGAGATAGTGATCACAATTCTGTAGCATTCACTGTGGTAATGGAGAGGGATAGGTATGTGCAACAGGGCAAGGTTTACAATTGGGGGAAGGGTAGATATGATGCTGTCAGGCAGGAACTGAGGAGCATAAGTTGGGAGCATATGCTGGCAGGGAAGGGCACGGTCGAAATGTGGAACTTTTTCAAGGAGCAGATAGTAGGGGCCATTGATAAGCATGTCCCTGTCAGACAGGGAAGGGATGGTCATGTGAGGGAACCGTGGTTGACAAGAGAGGTTGAGAGTCTTGTTAGGAAGAAGAAGGATGCGTATATAAGGTTGAGGAAAAAGGGCACAGGCATAGCTCTGGAGGGATACAAGATGGCCAGGAAGGATCTGAAGAAAGGGATTAGGAGAGCTAAGAGAGGGCATGAAAAATGCTTGGCGGGTAGGATAAAAGAAAACCCCAAGGCCTTTTACGCGTATGTCAGAAATATGAGGATGACTAGGGGGACCGTAGGTCCGGTCAAGGACAATAGCGGGAGACTGTGTGTTGAGCCGGAAGAGATAAGTGAGGTTTTGAATGAGTACTTCTCTTCGGTATTTACGAATGAGAAGGGGTGTATTACTGAAGAGGACGGTGTGAAACAGACTGGTAAGCTCGAGGAAGTGCTCGTTAGGAGGGAAGATGTGTTGGGGTTTTTGAATTACTTGAAGATAGACAAGTCTCCCGGGCCTGACGGGGTATATCCAAGGATGTTATGGGAAGCAAGGGATGAAATTGCAGAGCCGCTGGCAATGATCTTTTCATCTTCTCTGTTGACGGGGGTGGTACCAGGTGATTGGAGGGTGGCAAATGTTGTGCCCCTGCTCAAGAAAGGGAATAGGAACAACCCTGGGAATTACAGGCCAGTTAGTCTTACTTCGGTGGTAGGCAAGTTGATGGAAAAGGTGCTGAGGGATAGGATTTCTGAGCATCTGGAAAGACACTGCTTGATTCGGGACAGTCAGCACGGTTTTGTGAGGGGTAGGTCTTGCCTCACAAGCCTGATTGAATTCTTTGAGCAGGTGACCAAGCAAGTGGATGAGGGTAAACCAGTGGATGTGGTGTACATGGATTTTAGTAAGGCATTTGATAAGGTCCCCCATGGTAGACTTATGGAGAAAGTCAGGAGGCATGGGATAGTGGGGAATGTGGCCAGTTGGATTAAGAATTGGCTAACTGATAGAAGGCAGAGAGTGGTCTTAGATGGTAAATACTCAGCCTGGAGCCCAGTTACCAGTGGCGTGCCACAGGGATCAGTTCTGGGTCCTCTCCTGTTTGTGATTTTTATTAACGACTTGGATGAGGAAGTCGAAGGGTGGGTCAGTAAATTTGCAGATGATACAAAGGTTGGTGGAGTTGTGGATACCGAGGAGGGCTATTGTCGTCTGCAAAGGGACTTGGATAGGTTGCAGTGCTGGGCTGAAAAGTGGCAGATGGAGTTTAACCCTGAAAAGTGTGAGGTCGTCCATTTTGGAAGGACAAACACGAATGCAAAATACTGGGTTAACGGTAGGGTTCTTGGGCATGTGGAGGAGCAGAGAGACCTTGGGGTCTATGTGCATAGATCGTTGAAAGTTGCAACTCAAGTGGATAGGGCTGTGAAGAAGGCATATGGGGTGTTAGCGTTCATTAGCAGAGGGATTGAATTTAAGAGCCGTGAGGTGATGATGCAGCTGTACAGGACCTTGGTAAGGCCTCATTTGGAGTACTGTGTGCAGTTCTGGTCGCCTCATTTTAGGAAGGATGTGGAAGCCTTGGAGAGGGTGCAGAGGAGATTTACCAGGATGTTGCCTGGAATGGAGAATAAGTCTTACGAGGAAAGGCTGAACATTCTAGGCCTCTTCTCATTAGAACGGAGAAGGATGAGGGGTGACATGATAGAGGTTTATAAGATGATCAGGGGAATAGATAGGGTAGACAGTCAGAAACTTTTTCCCCGGGTGGAGCAAA
Organism: Heterodontus francisci; assembly: GCF_036365525.1. Taxonomy (NCBI): domain Eukaryota; kingdom Metazoa; phylum Chordata; class Chondrichthyes; order Heterodontiformes; family Heterodontidae; genus Heterodontus; species Heterodontus francisci. The sequence continues at coordinate 21,026,437 of NC_090391.1, forward strand.
GCGTTACAAGGGGTCATAAATTTAAGGTGAAGGGTGGGAGATATAAGGGGGATGTCAGGGGAAGGTTCTTTACCCAGAGAGTGGTCGGGGCATGGAATGCCTTGCCTGGGGAAGTTGTTGAGTCAGAAACTTTAGGGACTTTCAAACGGCTTTTAGATAGGTATATGGATAAAGGAGAATGATGGGGTATAGATTAAATTGTCCTTGACAGAGGACAAAGGATCGGCACACCATCGTGGGCCGAAGGGCCTGTTCTGTGCTGTATTTTTCTATGTTCTATGTTCTATGTTTAAATAGAGGATCTGGATCGGCGCAGGCTTGGAGGGCCGAAGGAGCCTGTTGCTGTGCTGTAATTTTCTTTGTTCTTTGTTCTTTGTTCAGCTGATGGAATTCCAGTGGCTTATCCAGACCAGGAATTAATGTGAATTAAATATTGCTGGGAATTGGAGCTACACCCAGGAAAGTGATGGAGGTTGTAATAACACAGGGGTTGGGGGTGGTGAGGTGCGGGCTGTTCACGGGGGAGTTGATACAGGGTGCGAATTAGTAGAGTGGGGGGCTTTACAGGACAAGGAGCGTATTAAGAAAGGGGGGGTGTTTACAGTGGGAGCAGGGGTGAGAATTAGAGGGGAATAATCAAAGAGAGAATGAGTTATGTTAAAAATGGGAGGGAGAGGGAGGATTCGCCAGGTTTAAAATGGGAGGGGGCAGTGGGAAGTCTGCAGGTTTAAATTGGGAGGGGGAGGATTCTCCAGGTTTAAAATGGGAGGGGGCAGTGGGAAGTCTCCAGGTTTAAATTGGGAGGGGGAGGATTCTCCAGGTTTAAAATGTGAGGGGCAGTGGGGATTCTCCAGGTTGAAAATAGGAGAGGGCAGTGGGGATTCTCCAGGTTGAAAATGGGAGGGGGCAGTGGGCATTCTCCAGGTTGAAAATGGGAGGGGCAAGTGGGCATTCTCCAGGTTGAAAAAGGAAGGGGCAGTGGGGATTCTCCAGGTTGAAAATGGGAGCTGGCAGTGGGCATTCTCCAGGTTGAAAATGGGAGGGGGCAGTGGGCATTATCCAGCTTGAAAATGGGAGGGGGCAGTGGGGATTCTCAAGGTTTAAAATGGGAGGGGGCAGTGAGTATTGTCCAGTCCGTTCATGGGGGTGGGGGTGGGAGGTGGTTATATGTGGGACTGTTCGCAGAGTGGATGGTGGTTAATTACTTGGGGTGCTGTTCACAGGAGGAGCATTAGATGGGGGTCTGTTCCTGGGGTTATTTACATTGGGGGGGGGGGAGGGTCTGGTTACAGGAGGGGTATTGGATGAGTGTCTGTTTCTGTAGGTAATTAAATGGGGGTCTGGTCACAGGAGGGGTATTTAAACAGGAGTCTGTTCCTGGTAGTACTTTAAATGGGGGCCTGGTCACAGGAAGGGTATGGGATGCCAGTCTCTACGCAGGGGGGATTTAGATGGGAGTCTGTTCACAGGAGGGGTGTATAGATGGGCGCCTGTTCATGGGGATATTTAGATGGGAGTCTGTTCACAGGAGGTGTATTCAGTTGGGAGTCTGTTCGTATGAAGGGTATTAGAAAGGAGTCTGTTCACAGGAGGGGTATTTTGATGGGAGCCTCTTCACAAGAAGGGTATTGGATGGGGGTCGGTTAGCATGGGGGTATCATCTAGGGTTCTGTAGACCAGGGGTATTTACGTGGTGAGTGGGAGGCGCTATTTGCAGATGTGAATAAATTACAGGGGGGATATAAATTGTGGGGGGGGAAGCAAATTGCGGGGGGGATAAATTGTGGGGGGATAAATTGCGAGGGGATATAAATTGCAGGGGAATATAAATTGCGGGTGGGGGATATAAATTGCCAGGCGGTATAAATTGCTGGGGGATATAAAAATTGCGTTCGAGATATAAATTGTGGGGGGACATAAATTGTGCGGGGAATACATTTCGGGCAGGATATAAATTGCGGGGTTGGATAAATTGCGGGAGGGGGATAAATTGCGGGGGGGGATATAAATTGCGGGGGCGATACTAATGGCGGGGGGTTAGGGTTAGGAAAAGAAAGAGAAAATGAAAGTCAGAAATAGAGATAAAGAAAGAGAAAAGACAGAATGAGAAAAGACAGAAAGAGAGATAAAGAAAGAGAGAGAAAAGAAAGAGAGGAAAGACAGATAGAGACAGAGAAACAGAAAAGAGAGAGAATATCAGGCAAATAGAGAAAAGATAAAGTCAGAAATATACAAACGACAGAAATTCAGAAATAGAGAAAAGACAGAAAGTCAGAGAAATAGAGAAAAGACAGAAAGTCAGGGAAATAGTGAAAGGCAGAGCCAGACAGAGAAATAGAGACAAGACGGAGAGACAGAGAAATAGAGAAAAGACAGAAAGAGACATAGAAAGAGAGAAAAAGAAGGAGAGAAAAGACAGAGACAGGGAAACAGAAGAAAGAGAGAAAGTCAGACAATTAAAGAAAAGACAAAGTCAGAAATATAGAAAACACAGAAACTCAGAAATAGAGAAAAGGCAGAAAGTCAGAAATCGAGAAAAGACAGAAAGTCAGATAAATAGAGAAAAAACAGAGAGAGAAGTAGAGAAAAGACAGAAAGTCAGAGAAAAAGAGAAAAGATAGAAAGTCAGAGGAATAGAGAAAGGACAGAAAGTGCCAGAGAAAAAGAGGAGTGAAAAAGTGGAGGGAAAGAACAGAGACACAAATAAATTGCAGGCAGCAAAGAGGCAGACAGAAAGCCAGTGAGAAAGGCACACAGAGAATCACAGAGTGATTGAGAGAGAGAAGGACAGAGAAAGCCATTGAGAAAGAAAAACACACAATCACTCAGAGAGAAACACAACGTGAGAGAGGGAGGGACGGAGAGAGATGGAGGTACACAGAGAAGGAGAGAAACAGAGGTAGAGAGAGAAACAGAGACTGATAACGAGAAACAGAGACTGAGAAACCGGGAGAGAAAGAGAGAGAGAGGGAGAGAGAGAGAGAGAGATTGAGTGAGAGAGACTGTCAGAAGGAGGGAGAAAGGGTCAGAGAGACAATAAAGATGTGATACTCATTATCCCACATGGTATGGGCTCCATCGTTGGACTCCAGCACCTTCCCTCCATCAGCTCGTCCATGGGGAAAAGATCCTGGAGAGGGGCATCGGGGTGGGAATTTGAGAAAAGAGTCAGGACTGGGACAGAGAGAGGGTGATTTAGACTGAACTCACTCTCTCTCTCTCTCTCTCTCTCTCTCTCTCTCTCTCTCTCTCTCTCTCTCTCTCTCTCTCTCTCTCTCTCTCTCTCTCTCTCTCTCTCTCTCTCTCTCTCTCTCTCTCTCTCTCTCTCTCTCTCTCTCTCTCTCTCTCACACACACACACACACACACACACACACACGCACTGTAATCAGCTTGCAATTCACCTGGGAACAAAGACTGAGACACAGGAACTCACTTTCACAAAGCAGCTGCATGGAAAGAAAGAATGGACGCTGATGTTGTCCTAATAAATCCCAGAACCTGTCACTCAAAATAGACACTCCTCCCAAAATACAGCTCATCCAACCAGCTCTCAGCTTCCTCCTTCTGTACACTGCCTCCCAGGTTTGGGATATTCCAAGGTGAGTCTCTGTGCAAACAGGGAAAGGGGGAAAGAGGGATATTCCAGCCATATCACAAATGCACCATTCCAGACAGAAACCTGTCTGTCTGCCTCTCTGTCTCTCTCTCCCCCAAAAATGTCATCAACAGAGCAGAAAAGCTGCTGTAATCTAAAACCTGGAGGGTTTGTATAATGACTATTTAACACTAATTGCATTAAATGTCTTTCACTATTCACCTCCAGTTAACAGAACGTTCAGAAAACGACTGAAAATGTCTCACTGCAGTTACCTTGAAATTCTGGCTGTGCGTTTTTGCTGGAGAGGCCAGTTTGACTGCAGTTTTAACAGGCAGTTTTTATTCGAATTTTCAATTTCACTGTGTGATAAAGACTGAAAGTAGAGCCAGGTTAATGAAGCAGTCAAGAGAACTTTCACATCTGGTGACATTTCGCACAACAGTTCTGACCCATATTTACAGTTATATTTGTCAATGATTCTTTGTAATATATCTGATGCTGCTGTATTTATGCATTTGCCTGTAATCAATCGAAAAAACTTTCTTAACAGTTACAACTTTAATGTCACAAGGGTTTACAAAGTTGGGAAATGGACATTTATCACAAATTGTATGAAATATCTTCGCTTTTCACCTCCAGTTTGTATAAAGCTCAGCTATAACACCTGCACATTCTGATAAAGAATTTTTACTGCTGTAATAAAGTGTCAATTGTTTCTATTTGCTTCCTGACCTTTTCTTTCCTCTGCTGTCCTGGGGGATTCAGAAATGATTTTTGTTCATCGCTTGTCCACATTCAGGAGGTTCCAGCTCCTCTGCAGCTGCTCTCCTGGAGAAATTAATTGTATTCAAATATTTCCCTCAGTTTGGAGACAAGAGGAGAGACTGTTTACACTAACAGAGGGGTGAAACAAATAGTCAGGGACTTGTTCTGGTCTGACATTCACTGTCTGACAGGTTCTGAAAGCAGATTCCATGTTAAAATACAAAAGACAATCGGATCAAAACTTCAATTACTCTGAGTTATAGCACAGAAGATACCAGCATAGAGAGAAACGTGAGAGCGAAACAGAGATGTCATAACGTTAGTGATGAAGAATTCAACACAACTTATTAGGAGAGTTTTTATTTGTGTAAATTGTTGTTGAGTTTTATTTCAAGCTGTTGTTTTATTTATGAATTATCTTCGATCACTCAAAATAATTTTCGAAATAGGAAGCAGTTTAATGTTACATAGTAGGAAAATAGCCTTTTAACAACGATTGTATTGAAATTATTTTATTCAGCATCTCAAGTTTACAGAAAGTAAACTTCTCAAACCTTTTGAAACTTTCAGGCTCTCAGTAACACTGAATGTCCCATCAGCAATGGCCCATCATCGCCATTTGCTGGTGTTCCTGACTCATTGCAGTTACTGCCCCCTCTCACAATCACCATCTGCTGGTGTCCCTGTCTCACTGCAGTTGTTGACCCCCCTCTCACTATCTCCATCTGCTGGTGTCCCCGTCTCACTGCATTTACTGTTCCCCTCTCACCATCTCCTTCTGCTGGTTTCCCTGTATCACTGCAGTTACTGTCCCCACCCCGCCTCACAATCTCCATCTGCTGGTGTCCCTGTCTCACTGCAGTTGCTGTCCCCTCTCACCATCTCCATCTGCCGGTGTCTATGTCTCACTGCATTTACTGTCCCGCCTCTCACCATCTCCATCTGCTGGTGTCCCTCTTTCACTGCAGTTACTGTCCCTCCTCTCACCATCTCCATCTGCTGGTGTCCCTGTCTCACTGCAGCTATTGTCGCCCCACTCATCATCTCCATCTGCTGGTGTCCGTATCTCACTGCAGTTACTGTTCCCCCTCTGACCATCTCCATCTGCTGGTGTCCCTGTCTCACTGCAGTTGCTGTCCCACCTCCCACCATCTCCATCTGCTGGTGTCCCTCCCTCGCTGCAGTTACTGTCCCTCTCTCACCATCTCCATCTGCTGGTGTCCCTGTCTCACTGCAGCTACTGTCGCCCATCTCATCATCTCCATCTGCTGGAGTCCCTATCTCACTGCAGTTACTGTCCCTCCTCTCACCACCTTCATCTGCTGGTGTCCCTGTCATGAGGGTGCGATGGCTCCCACAGTGGCATAACATGTAGGATGTTTAAAATGGAGTGTACTGTTTCTGTGCGCTTCCAGTTGCATAGACGACCACATGTTTAGTTACTGTCACCAGCTACAGAAAGTGATCTCCTGGGATTTGAACTTGTGCGATGGCAGGAGACACTGTTCCGCATCCGTGAGGCTGTGAACCATTTAGATAGCATGTTTAGAGATGCGTTCATACTGTAGGTGAAGAGAGTGCAGGCAGAGAGGGGATGGGTGACCACCAGAGAGACTAGGAGATCCAGGCAGGTAGACCAGGTGTTCGCTGAGTCAATCTCTCTCACTGATAGATTTCCCACTTTGCATACAGGTGAAGATGATGGTTCCTCATGGTTTTGCAACCACAGCTCAGTCCGTGAAACCACGGACAGCTCAGCTGCACAGGACAGGAGGAAGAGAGGTGAAACAGTGAAGGTTGTTGGGGATTCAATAATTAAGTGAACAGACAGGCATGTCTGCGACCATAGATGTGAATCCAGGATGGTATGTTGTCTCCCTGGCGACGGCATCAAGGATGTCACTGTGCAACTGCAGGGTGGGTGAACAGCCAGAGCTCATGGACCACATCTCTACGAAAGAAAGGTAGAAAGAGGAATGAAGACCTGGAAACAGATTGTAGAGAGATAGGAAAGATATTAAAACGCAAGACTTCAAAAGGAGTAAATTCATGATTACTCCCAGTGCTGCATGCTAGTGAGTACAGAAATAGGAATTTCGAGCAAATGAAGGCGTTGCTGGAAAGGTGGTTCAGGTGGGAGGACTTTAGATTCTTGAGGCATCAGTACTAGTTCTGGGCAGGTGGAAACTCGACATTATGGATGGATTATACCTTAGCAGAACCTAGACCAATATCCTCGCAGGATGATTTGCTGGTGATGCTGGCGAGGTTTGACACTAGCTTGGCAGAGGATGGGAACCTGAGAGGGGTTTCAGATAGGAGAAAACGAAGCTGGTAATGGCAGTAACAAAGGAAGTAAGCGAAAGTGGAAGGCAGCAGAAACAAAGGGCAGCATGAAATCGGGTCAAAATATGGGGAAACAAGTTATAAAAGGCCAAATGTAAGGCACTCTAACGACTGCATCTAGCATTCACATTAAGGTAGAATCTATGAATTGATGGAACATTAGTTACCAAGGATATTCTTTAACGGATACGTGGCTGCAGCTGACCAAAGCTGGGAACTGAAATTTCAAGGGTATTCACCATTTAGGAAGGATAGGAAATAGGTAAAGGATGGGGGGTAGTATTGGTAATGAAGGATGACTTGCTGCATTAGCTCAGTTCTGCAATGCATAGTCACAAATAACGATTTTAATCACTTAATTGAAAGTCCACAGTTAAAGAAGCAGCCAAATCACACAATGAAGAAGAGCAGCCTTGAGAGATATTCTGTGCTTGATATTTAATTACTGAATGACAAAGTTAAAGGGGACAGCCAGAATCCACAGTGAAGTAGAGCAGCCCTGAGGGAAACATCCACACATTTGGAGTTAAATCGCTGAATGGCCACAGTCGAGTGAAGGGCATCACTGAAACAACACGCGACTAGATATATGATAGATGATGTTTGAAAGAACAACCTCATTGCTAGGAGAATACGGCTTCTAATTTCCATGAGTTAATTGATGTGATTAGAATAGTCCATTCTTAGCAGTTTTCCAGTTCAACGTCAGACACATATATATTTTATTACAATAGGGACTGAACTCGATGTTGTAATCTGTTTGTTCAAATTTTTTTTTAAATGCAATTTAAATTTCCCTGTGGAGATTCCACAGGGTATAAATTATAGGCTCTGGGAATGTATCACCTCAGAGTTTAATATAGATAGATTGCCTTCAATACAAAGGAACAGATCACTTCATACAGAAAATGCTTGAAACACTGATCCGTATCAGGAAAATATATTACCTGATCCTTGCCATCATTGGTGTTCCTGGTAAATGTTTTTAACCATTGAAGTTGTGTAAAACTGTGTGTGAGCTGGTCTATATTACTTCTCTGATAAAGAATGTTACTTGGTAATATAGTGGGCAGCGATATACAGACAACCGACCACTAATATCATTTTGTTATTTTAAATATCCTGCATTATCACTGCGGTTTTATTGTATTCCCTTAACTGATAATAAAGCTCTGATTGTAACTGATAGGCTCTCTGAATTATCAAGAGTTTGCATTTAATGGAAAATCGTATAATGTTATCTTAGATATCACTGAAGCCAAATATTTAGAAGAAGGTATTATTGGGACTATCTGTCACTGTAGAATTGTACTGAGTGTGGGTCACTAACTGCAGCGAAACATCTGACTCCAGTGGTCATGTACTATTGGGAGTATCTGTCATTGTGGAATTGTGCGGAGTGTTGGTCATGAACTGGAGTGGGACACCTGATCCCAGTGCGCATGTTTTACTGTAATGACTGCAATTGTCCAATCTATTTCTATATTGAAATATTTGTTACAGATGATAGATCTCTCTATTGAGATGCCTTTGGGTCATAAGAATTGATTGCCAAGCGGAAGATGTTTACTGAGGTCTTCTAATCCATGTATAAATCTACATGTATTGATATTTCTCTGTTTCCTTTTGAACTGTTCCGACTGAAACAAGATGCTAACTATTTACCGAACATTTAACCGCAGAACAGCACTGATACAGTATTCTAAGACTGAAATAATGACTTATTCTTAAGCTGAGTACAGTTACTGTTAACACTATTCATTTTATTGCTGATTAATCCCTTCTTCCACATTGTCCTGCGAAGCTGTGGGTCACGTGTGCTGAAACCAATTAACTATTAATGGCACAGGATAAATTTTGGGCTGTGCTTGTTGAATCGTCCACTGCTGTAACAGATTAACATTTGACGGATCAGTTCATGTCTCAGGTTCAGAATCTCACCAGATGTAACCTGTATCAATCTCTGTCCTTTGTTCACTGAGCTGTGTCCCTGTGAGCAGATACCTATAGCTAATGAACATACATATCCGGTTTTCATAATACAGACATCAGACGAAGTGAGGTAAATAATACCTTTATAAAATATGAATTGTGAAATAAACAGTACGCTTCTCTAAGCTCCTGTATCATCCTGTTAAAATAATTGCAGCATCTTGAGTTCATCAGTATCCTTTTTGTAACATGGAGACTGGAACAGCACACAGTATGTCAAGTTTTGTAAAAACATGGTTCTGTTTTAGTATAAGCTCAGCTCTTTTGTTTTTTTTTCAATTCCAATCCTCTGGAATTGAGTTCCTGTGATTGTTTTGTATTTTACGGGTCCATTAACATGTTTTTAGATTAGAATTAGAATATTACAGCGCAGTACAGGCCCTTCGGCCCTCGATGTTGCGCCGACCTGTGAAACCATCTGACCTACACTATTCCATTTTCATCCATGTGTCTATCCAATGTCCACTTAAATGCCCTTAAAGTTGGCGAATCTACTACTGCTGCAGGCAGGGCATTCCACGCCCTTACTACTCTCTGAGTAAAGAAACTACCTCTCACATCTGTCCTATATCTATCACCCCTCAACTTGAAGCTATGTCCCCTCGTGTTTGCCATCACCATCCGAGGAAAAAGACGCTCACTATCCACCCTATCTAACCCTCTGATTATCTTATATGTCTCTATTAAGTCACCTCTCCTCCTCCTTCTCTCCAACGAAAACAACCTCAAGTGTGTTGCTACTTTAAATGATTTGAGAATCTGTCCCCTGAACTCCTTTTCCCCTTTGACCCCATTCAGCATCTTGTCGTCCAAGCATTATTTGAGATGCTTATTTTTCAGAACAAAATTCAGCAGCTCACACTTAGCACTTCTCAAAATAATTTGGCATTTAAATGCCCCTTGTGCAACTTTATCAAGTCTTATTTAAAATGTTTTCAGGTATTTGGTTGCATTCTTACTCGGTATCAACTGTACTCTGAATTGGGACTTGGCTGCAAAGTGTGAAATTGTGCTTCTACTTCCCACATCCAGATGGTTTATTTAAGTGGTGAAGGACAGTATTCGCAGCGCTGCCCTTTGTGGAAAACACTACCCAACTTCTGCCAATCTGACAAAATTCCTTTAACCCATATTCCCTATTTTCTGTTTTTGTAGTCAGATTGCTGTCCATTCTGCTACTTGTCCCCTAAATCCACTTGCTCTGAGATTAGTCATCAGTCTGATACATGGTCCCTTACTGAAGACCTATGGAAAATTAATGGCCATTACATCAACTGTATTACACGTGTCTATGCTTTCTGACATTATTCAAAAATCCAATAAGGTTGGTCAAGTATGACCTTCATTTTGGAATATATGCTGAATATTCTTCATTATATTCTGTGGTTCCAGGTGTTTATCCGTTAAATCTCAGAAAAGGGATTCCAGTATCTTCTGTGCTCTGACGCTAACTGATATATAGTAATTTGGAGATTTACTGACTTACGTGTAAAATACAACAACCACATTAACTGTCGGTCAGTCCTCTGAGACGATTTCTTTACCTGATGATTATTAATAAACCGATAATAATGCCTCTTTTGCTTTTTCCCTATCTTTTTATTATCTGTGGACGCAATGAATCCGAACCATAAGCTTTTCCCACTCTTTGATTACTTTATCGAATATTTACTACCTTCTATCTTGGTGGGATTTGCATCCGTTCCCCGCGGCATTAGCCTGGTCCTCTTGTCTACTAGCTTAGTGGCGCTACAACACATTTTCATCTTCAACGTTGTCCTATTTTCAATAAGATTTGCAGCAGTGTCAATATATTGTTTATACTTTGGTGAAGATAGCAACGGGTGAGTGACAAAGGTGGGGATAGGTCTTCCAGAGTTTAAACTGCATACACTAACTTTTTAATCCTTGACAGGTACCCCGCCTGATGTAACACCAACAGGCTTTGCTTCTAATTGGGCAGGAAGGAGTGTCGACCATATTTCAGGACCAGTGCTGTCCAAATACTGACCCCGGGGTATGGGAGTACCTGCCTGACATCCGGGTCTCCAACTCTAGAGCGAGAGAGAGTGTTGAAATGTCCGATCATTGGGTTGCCAATCCTGAAAGCAGGGGAGGGGCTCCTCTCCTAAAGTGTGATCTCAGGCCAGGGCAGGATGGGTCCTGGTGAGTATGTTCTCCAAGAGAAAACGTATGGTCTGATCAAGGGAGAGGAGTCCAATCCTGGAGGGACTTCTGATCCTGGACGGGCGGGTCTAATTCCGGGACTGGGGTCTAATCCCGCCGTTCGGGCTCCAGTTCTGGTGGGGGATGGTTAGAATGGCTAAACCCGGCTTTCTTTGTCCATGGAGTTCCACATGCAAATGTTCCCTATGATAACAGGGAAAGCGGGCCAGACAGAGTTAAACCTGTCAAACACAGAAAATCAGAAATTTCCAGCATCAGTAAAATATTCCAATTGCTAACCTGCCTCCTTGGAACGGGGGTCTGCCCATCCCCTGTCACAGCTCCATTAAAACCAGAAATGGACGGGTCAGAGGTGGGTTGTGCTTGGAGTTAACATTTTTAAAATTTTAACCTCTGGCATGCCAGCAACATACCTATCTGATGTGATAAAATCCTGCCCTTACAGTCTGTAAAATGTTGATCATTAATTTCCAGTCATTATGCCCTTTTCTCTCTTCCAGTTAATTTAGTGGCGATTGTGATCCTGGCACGAGGAAAATGCGGCCTCTCCACCTGCACCACTCGCTACCTGGTGACTATGGCAACGGCAGATCTACTGGTCATGGTCACTGAGGTCATACTGTTGAGGATCAGTATTTATTATATCCCAGGCTCCTTCCTGAATATCACCCCTGTGTGCAGTGTTAACATTGTCCTGGTCTGTGCAGCCACAGACTGTTCTGTCTGGTTCACCATCACTTTCACCTTTGATCGATTTGTGGCCATTTGTTGCCAGAAGCTGAAAACAAAATATTGCACCGAGAAAACTGCGGCTGTGGTTCTAGCTACAACCTGCATTCTGCTCTGTTTTAAAAACATCCCCCAATACTTTATCCTGCAGCCTGCATGGATAATGGACAACGTACCATGGTTTTGTGTTATAAAAGCAAACTATTATGCTGATAATGGATGGGTGGGATTTGACTGGTTTAATAAGCTTTTGACCCCATTGCTCCCATTCGCTTTAATTCTGTTGCTCAACGCTCTGACAGTCAGACACATTTTAGTGGCCAATCGAGTCCGTAAGGGACTGAGGCGTCAAAACAAGAGAGAGAATCGCAGTGACCCAGAGATGGAAAGCAGAAGGAAGTCTGTGATTTTACTCTTCACCATATCAGGCAGCTTCATACTTCTATGGTTGGTGCATGTTATACATTTCTTATATTATAACATCACAGTATCCGATCCCAAGGATCACAACAGTTCTGAATCTATATTTCGACAGGTCGCATGGATGTTGCGGATTTTAAGTTGCTGCACAAATACATTTATTTATGGGGTGACTCAGTCCAAGTTCAGAGACCAGTTCAAAAGCGCGGTGAAATATCCAGTTACATCAATTATTCAACTAATGAATAAACAATACAACTGAGAGCTGCCCAGAGGCGGGTCCCTGTATTTCCAGTACTTGAATGTAATATTTATCCACAATGGGAAAGAGGTAACTGACCCACAAAACATTGGTGGGTTGGGCTCATGAAGAGACACTTTCCAAACAGCAGTGCAGCAGCAGAGAAGAGATGACAGAGAGCTTGATGACTGAAAAACCACTGGTGTTGGGGTTGTCACACGCACCAAAGGGCAGCTGGGAAGCGTGCCAGAAGTGAACAGTTGGATACCGGATATACAAAGAACAAAGAACAAATAACAAAGAACGGTACAGCACAGGAACAGGCCATTCGGCACTCCAAGCATGCGCCAATCTTGATGCCTGCCGAAACTAACACCTTCTGCACTTCCGGGGCCCATATCCCTCTATTCCCTTCCTATTCATATATTTGTCAAGATGTCTCTTAAACTTCGCTATCGTGTCTGCTTCCATCACCTACCCTGGCAGCAAGTTCCAGGCACACACCACCCTCTGTGTAAAAGACTTGCCTCGCACATCCCCTCTAAACATTGCCCCTCGTGCCTTAAACCTCTGTCCCCTAGTAACTGACTCTTCCACCCTGGGAAAAAGCTTCTGACTATCCACTCTGTCCATGCCGCTCATAACTTTATAAACCTCTATCATGTCGCCCCTCCACCTCCTTCCTTCCAGTGAAAACAGTACGAGTTTTTCCAAACAGTCCTCATCGCTGCACTGTCCGGGTTTGGCGAGGTGGATGGTTGCACATGACAAAGAACAGTGTGCTGGTGGGCAAGAATTGACCTTTGGAGGACCGGACAGACAAGTGGGTAGATAGAGAGTCAGAGTTCCCTCTGTAGAATATGAAGGGAAATAGCAATCACACTCTCCCCTCAATCATCACTGGTTCCATTCACAGTTCATCAGTGCAACTCAGAAAACAAAACGTGGTTGGAGACAAGCAAAATGCTGCAGATGGTGGAAATTTTTTTGTGTCAGTCATTAATATTAATATTACTTGTTCATATTTTGTAGACACTTTATTGATTCCTTCTCCCTTACATTCCCCCCAACTTGGTCACTGCTCTCACTCTCTCCCTATATCTATCCCTGAGTCAGACTGTGGTGTTGTTGGGAGTTTTATTTGGAAATGCTCAAGCTGCCATAATTAAAGTAGTGCAGAATCTCGGCGAGTGGTAGAGGCAGGAGGAGTTTCCATAGATAGGCGGGGTGATGGGCCCGAGTAGGAAACAGAGATGGGCATGGTTGTAGGGTTTGTAAATATTAAAGGGATAGGGAGGGTTGTAGGGGCTTGAGGAAGTTAGGGAGATTGGGCGGGCTGGAGGGTTGGAGGATTTTATCGAGGTAAGGGGGGTTGTACTGGCTCGATGTGGTTGCGGAGACAGGGTGAGTTTCAGGGCTGGAGGAGGATACTGGGATAGGGCGGGTTGTAGGGCTGGAGGAGGTTTCAGCAACAGCGACTGTAATAGGGGTTGCAGGACGTGATACAGTTGGGGAGTTTTGTTGGCGCTTGTGTAGGATATACAGACATAGGGAAGGGTGTGGAGCCTGAGGAGGTGACAGAGATGGGGATGAGGTCATGGAAGGATCTGAACACAAGGATGAGTATTTCTTTAAAAAAAATCATGTTGTTGAACCAGGGTCGAATGTCGGTCAGCAAACACGAGGGGGATGGGTGAACGGGGCCGAATCCGAGTTAAGAGATTGGACAGCAGGGAGTTGGATGTACTGAACGTTATGGAGAGTGGAAATAGGGAGGCCAGTAAGGAGAGCATGTGATTTATCAAGTTTTAGAAAAACAAAGGCATGGCTGATGGTTTCCACAGCAGATGAGCTGAGACAAACGAGAATATGGACATTATTCACCTACCATCTCACATTCAGTGGCACTATTAGATTGAGATCGCACATTAACCCATTCATAAACCAAACTTACTTACTCACAGATCATAAGTACATACTGCAGTGTCATTCACCACTCTATGAAAGAATAAATCTGTTTCCAAAATATTTTCTGTATTGATTGATTCACAGCATGTGCTTCCCATTAGCAACACCAGCATTAATTGCCGATCCTTACTTGCCCCTTGAGAAGATAATGCCCGGCCTTCTGTCTTCAACGAGCTGCTGTTCCCCCGGCAATGGAGCTCCCACATTTTCTAATATTGAGTGTGTTCCAGGATCTGGCTTAGTTGTGCAGCCTTCCATGGAGAATAGCCTGCCAACAAACTCTGTCTTTTTTTTCTCAGGTGATGACTGGGCCACTTGGATGAGGGAATCCAAGGAATTGCCAGAAAGAAATGGAACATATTTTCTTTCATAACTATTTTAAACAAATAAAACAATCTGCTTGCTGCAGCTAGAAAGTCACAAATTGCTCCTGGCGCTGTTGGAGAAGACGGATAATTTTGGCTTATTCCTGTCTCTTCCCGGATTGTCTTTGCCAGCAATAATGGCCGTGGCCTGTCGTGTTGTCCGTCAGCGACCGCCATCTTAGTGAGAGGCAAAGACAAAAAAAAAAGAACAAATGAACTTCAAATGGGCCAGATATAAATACTGACCAATCCCAATGAATGAAAGAGAACTGAAAGTTTTTAAACGATTAATATTTTTAGGAGTCACATAGGTTAAAATATTTACCCCCATGCCCCGCTCAATGTGACATACACACAAGTACAAACACGCAGCCACATTCATAAACTGAAAGCAGAATACTGCGGATGCTGGAAATCTGAAATAAAAACAAGAAATGCTGGAACCACTCAGCAGGTCTGGCAGCATCTGTGGAAAGAGAAGCAGAGTTGAAGTTACGAGTCAGTGACCCGACATTCATAAACACCATCTCAAACACACACACACATACTGATTAAAACTCACCAAGTCATTCTCATGAGCAATTAGACACGGTCAATAAATGCTGGCCGAGCTATCCACGCCCACAGCCCATTAAAGAATAACATCAAAGCACGCTCACATTCACACACACAAACACTCACATATAAACACACACATGCACGTACACCCACCCACCCCCCACCTCCCCCCACCCGCCCACTCGCGCTCCCCCCACACACACAATCCAGTATGAGTCTATGAGTCTTGTGGCAGTCCGAACTGACTTCTCGTGGAAATAAATGGTGCTGAGAAGAGAATGAGGGGAAATGAGTAGGAGAGGATGTTGGTGTTAATGTGATAATCCTCGGTAGAAGTAAAATCTACTGTGAGGCTACAAGTACATCCAAAAATAAATGATTGCTCATCATTTCTTGCACATAATAACGGGATCTAATCTGCTCAGTTTAATGTTCTTACTACTGGCATACATATAATTAGCTGGAGGCCATTGAGCCCACAAGTTTGAACTGCCATTCAGTGACATCATAGCAGATCTGAATCTGAACTCCGTAACCCGCCTCAGAGTTCATATTCCTCAAGGCACTTGGCGGGAAACAAAATCTGTCCACCCCAGGTTTAAAATTATTCATAAAGCTCCAGCCTTTCCTGATTTATTTTTTCATGGGAGAGAGTTCCACACAAGCAATATTCTCTTCCATCATCAATTGCCTGCTTTCGAATTTAAAGGTCTGCCCTTGAATCTAACACCAGCAGAAAAAGGCTAATGTTCACACAATTCTTATTAATTCCTTTCATACCTGAAAAATCAATAATCAAAATCTACGCTACAGCCCTTCCTACCTCTGAAAGCTCCTTCATTCCGACAACCCTCCCAATGTCTGTAACCTCCTCCACTACTATAACCCTCCCTAACTCTGTACTCTCTTCCACTTTCACAGCGCTCCCTATGTCTGTAATCTCTTCCAACCCTGAAACGCTCCATATCTCTGTTAGTTGCTGAGGCTCTGAGCTCTGGAATTCTCTCCAGATCCTACAACTCTCCATATCTCTGAAAATTCCTCCAACCCCGACACTCTCCATATCTCTGCAACTTCCTGACCCCTACAATCCTTCCAATTTCTGTCAGATCCGCCAGCCCCCTAAAGCCCTCCACATCTCTGTAACCTCCTCCAGACACTATATCCATCTCGATTTCTGTAATCTCATCAGCCCTGAAAAAATAATTCTACCTCTGTCATCTGCACCAGCCTCTACAACCCTCCCTATCGCTTCAATAATGTCTGAAACCGCTGACACTGCCTATGTCTCTGACCTCCTGCAGTCCCTACAGCTGATCCCTATCTTGGTAACATCCTCTAGATAATACAAACCTCCCGAATGCTGGAACATCCTCCAATCCCTATCAGGTTTCTCCGTCTCTGTAACCTCCTCAATATTCCACACACCTCACTATCCCTGTAAGCTCCAGTAGCTACGACAGCCCTCACTACTTCAGAAAGCTCCTCCAGCCCTTACAAACCTCCATATCTCTGTAGGCTGCCCCAGCCCCTAAACCCTCATAAATCTCTATCTACTCAAAGCCCGATAACCATCATAACTCTGTAACCTCCACCAGACCCTGCAGCTCTCGGAATCTTTATAACCTCTTCCAACGCCTCTGCAATATCCTCCAGCCCCAGAAAACCTCCCTATCTCTGTAACCTCCTGCAGCCACTCAACCCTCCCTGTATCTGTAAACTCTCCAGCCACTAAAAGGTTCCCTATCCCTGTAGCATCCTCCCGCCTTCAAAAGGAGTCAACCGTTTTAATGGCCACATCAAGGTAAAACCAGAGAGTAAGTAATAATACATACAGATGTGTCATTGTCAAATTTATTTCTAGATACAGAAAAGTGTGTTAGCGTGGCTGAAAGAAAACAAAGAAAAGCTGGAAATGCTCAGTATTTCCAGCACGGTTTTTATTTCTGAACTCCAGCATCCGCAGTATTTTGGTTTTGTGTTTTCGGCGTTCTGTGTTTTTTTTACCACAATGGAGAGGGCTGGAGGGTGCTCCGAAGCAAATTGTTTGGGAAGCGCTGCTCCAGAACAGTCAATGTAATGCCGTAGGTTTCCCTCTCTCCATGTCTTGCTGCAACCTGTTCCTTGAATCTTCCTCCTTGTTCCTAGCTATGTTTCTTCACATTTTTAAATCCCTATCTCTGTATCTCTCAACATCCTTT
Source organism: Heterodontus francisci (assembly GCF_036365525.1). Lineage (NCBI taxonomy): Eukaryota > Metazoa > Chordata > Chondrichthyes > Heterodontiformes > Heterodontidae > Heterodontus > Heterodontus francisci. The sequence continues at coordinate 21,043,809 of NC_090391.1, forward strand.
CTATCTCTGCCCCTCTCCAGAGTCTCACAAGTTTTCATTTTTCATTCTCTTTCTGCGACTCTCTGCATCTTTATCTGTCTCTCTCTCTCATTCCATTTCTTCACTCACTCACTTCCAAATGCCTAAATCTTTACATCTCTGCTCCTCCTTTCCTGCAAGATTATCTCTGCATTCCACTACCCCCCTCCCCGCCGCCCCGAGACAGCCCTCGTTATTCCGTAAACACATCTTACTTTGTATCTCTGCCCCTCCGCTTCTTTCCGTATCTGCGTCTCTCAATATCTACATCACTGCTGTATTCGCTCTCTGCACCTCCAGCTCCCTCTCTCTCTCTCTCTCTCTCTGTATGTCTCCATTTCTCTCTCTCTCTGCCCTTCTCTGGATTTCTGACGCTCTGCTCTCAGTTTCTCTCTCACTGGCTTCTGACTCCCTGCATGTCATTCTTAATCTCTCTTTCCATTTATTTTGTCTCTCTCTCTCTGTTCTTTCCTAACTCCGGATTCTGTTTTCTGTGTCTCTATCCCCCTGCCTGTGGGTGGATTTGAACTCTGTGCCTTGGTGTTGTACAGGGTGTTTGTGAACCGGGATCTTGCTTTTCATCTCTCCGCAATTTTGCTCCTATTGATGTAAAAACAGGGGAAAGATGCTGAACGGGCAGCCAATTCACAACCACCCTCCTCCCCTCCACCCTGGTTTCAACATTGGCATCAAGTCCGAGTCCAGCACAGTTACTTTGTCTCTCTGTGTGCCTGCTCCCCGACTATCTCTACCTGTCTTCATGTGGCTCATTGACGGAATGGACAGATCAGCCATGATTTTGCTAACGCTGTTGGGGAGGTTTTAAACTAATGTGGCAGGGAGATGGGAACCAAATGAGGAGGTCAGTGGACAGTAAGGAGGTAGTAACTAAAGCCTGTAAGGAACCAGATAATGAAGTCAGCGTGACTAAGGGAAAGAGTAGGCAGCGAGCAGATCATGAACGCAAAGGGACTGGTGGTCTGAGGTGCATTTGTTATATTGCAAGAAGTGTAGTAGGTAAGGCAGATGAACTTAGGGCTTGGATTAGTACATGGGAGTACGATGTTATTGCTATTGCTGGGACTTGGTTGAGGGAAGGGCATGATTGGCAACTAAATATCCCAGGATATCGATGTTTCAGGCGGGATAGAGAGGGAGGTAAAAGAGGTGGAGGAGTTGCATTAATGGTCAAAGAGGATATCACAGCTGTGCTGAAGGAGGGCACTATGGAGGACTGGAGCAGTGAGGCAATATGGGCAGAACTCAGAAATAGGAAGGGTGCGGTAACAATGTTGGGGCTGTACTACAGGCCTACCAACAGCGAGCGTGAGATAGAGGTACAAATATGTAAACAGATTATGGAAAGATGTAGGAGCAACAGGGTGGTGGTGATAGCAGATTTTAATTTTCCCAACATTGACTGGGATTCACTTAGTGTTCCAGGTCTAGATGGAGCAGAATTTGTAAGGAGCATCCAGGAGGGTTTTCTAGACCTATATGTAAATAGACCAACTCGGGAAGGGGCCATACTGGACCTGGTGTTGGGGAATGAGCCCGGCCAGGTGGTTGAAGTTTCAGTAGGGGACTACTTTGGGAATAGTGATCGCAATTCTGTAAGTTTTAGAATACTCATGGACAAAGATGAGAGTGGTCCTAAAGGAAGAGTGCTGAATTGGGGGAAGGCCAACTATACCAAAATTCGGCAGGAGCTGGGAAATGTAGGTTGGGAGCAGCTGTTTGAAGGTAAATCCACATTTGATATGTGGGAGTCATTTAAAGAGAGGTTGATTCGCGTGCAGGAGAGAAATGTTCCTGTGAAAATGAGGGATAGAAATGGCAAGATTAGGGAACGATGGATGACAGGTGAAATTGTGAGGCTATCTAAGAGGAAAAAGGAAGCATACATAAGGTCTAGGCGGCTGTAGAAAGACGAAGCTTTGGAAGAATATCGGGAATGTAGGACCAATCTGAAACGAGGAATCAAGAGGGCTAAAAGGGGTCATGAAATATCTTGAGCAAACAGGGTTAAGGAAAATCCCAAAGCCTTTTATTCATATATAAGGAGCAAGAGGGTAACCAGAGAAAGGATTGGCCCACTCAAGGACAAAGGAGGAAAGTTATGCGTGGAGTCAGAGAAAATGGATGAGATTCTAAACGAGTACTTTGCATCGGTATTCACCGAGGAGAGGGACATGAGGGATGTTGAGGTTAAGGATAGATGTTTGATTACTCTAGGTCAAGTTGGCGTAAGGAGGGAGGAAGTGTTGAGTATTCTAAAAGGCATTAATGTGGACAAGTCCCCAGGTCCGGATGGGATCTATCCCAGGTTACTGAGGGAAGCGAGAGAGGAAATAGCTGGGGCCTTAGCAGATATCTTTGCACCATCATTAAACACAGGTGAGGTCCTGGAGGACAGGAGAATTGCTAATGTTGTCCCCTTGTTTAAGAAGGGTAGCAGGGATAATCCAGGTAATTATAGACCGGTGAGCCTGACGTCAGTGGTAGGGAAGCTGCTGGAGAAAATACTGAGGGATAGGATCTATTCCCATTTGGAAGAAAATGGGCTCATCAGTGATAGGCAACATGGTTTTGTGCAGGGAAGGTCATGTCTTATCAATTTAATAGAATTCCTTGAGGAAGTGATGAAGTTGATTGATGAGGGAAGGGCTGTCGATGTCATATACATGGACTTCAGTAAGGCGTTTGATAAGTTTCCCCATGGTAGGCTGATGGAGAAAGTGAAGTCGCATGGGATCCAGGGTGTACTAGCTGGATGGATAAAGAACTGGCTGGGCAACAGGAGACAGAGAGTAGCAGTGGAAGGTAGTTTCTCAAAATGGAGACGTGTGACCAGTGGTGTTCCACAGGGATCCGTGCTGGGACCACTGTTGTTTGTGATATACATAAATGATTTGGAGGAAAATATAGGTCGTCTGATTAGCAAGTTTGCAGACGATTCTAAGATTTGTGGAGTAGCAGATAGTGAAGGGGACTGTCAGAGAATACAGCAGAATAGAGAGATTGGAGAGTTGGGCAGAGAAATGGCAGATGGAGTTCAATCAGGGCAAATGCGAGGTGATGCATTTTGGAAGATCCAATTCAAGAGTGAACCATTCAGTAAATGGAAAAGTCCTGGGGAAAATTGATGTACAGAGAGATTTGGGCGTTCAGGTCCATTGTTCCCTGAAGGTGGCTTGGCAGGTCAATCAAGTGGTCAAGAAGGCATACGGCATGCTTTCCTTCATCGGCCGGGGTATTGAGTCCAAGAGTTGGCAGGTCATGTTACAGTTGTATTGGACTTTGGTTCGCCCACATTTGGAATACTGCGTGCAATTCTGGTCGCCACATTACCAAAATGATGTAGATGCTTTGGAGAGGGTGCAGAGGAGGTTCACCAGGATGTTGCCTGGTATGGAGGGCGCTAGCTATGAAGAGCGGTTGAGTAGATTAGGATTATTTTCATTAGAAAGACGGAGGTTGAGGGGGGACCTGATTGAGGTTTGTAAAATCATGAGAGGTTTTAACAGGGTGGATAGCAAGAAGCTTTTTCCCAGAGTGGGGAATTCTATTCATGGGGGTCTCGAGTTCAATGTGAGACGGGAGAAATTTAGGGGGGATATGCGTGGAAAGTTCTTTACGCAGAGGATGGTGGGTGCCTGGAACGCGTTGCCAGTGGAGGTGGTAGATGTGGGAACGATAGCGTCTTTTAAGGTGTATCTAGACTGGTACGTGAATGGGCATGAAGCAAAGAGATACTGACCCTTGGAAAATAGGCGACTGGTTTAGATTTAGGATCTGGATCGGCGCAGGCTTGGAGAGCCGAACGGCCTGTTCCTGTGCTGTAATTTTCTTTGTTCTTTGTTCTATGATCTAACATGGGTGGGACAGGCTCAAAGGGCTGAATGGCTCTCTCCCGTCCTTGTGTAAGTCAGTGTGTGTGGCTCTGTGTGTCTTCCTCTGTTTCATTCCCTGAAGCTGACGGGGAGAACAGGCGAAAAGCCGTTCTGCTGAGAGGGATGTTTCTGGGCTGGGATCTTCCTGTGCGTTAAAGGCTCAGTATGCCGTTAGCCTCTGGGGTATTGGTCATTGCTCTGTGCCCGGCCCTGCTATGGCCGTACATATGTTAAAGGTGCCGGGGGTCTGGGAGCCAGTTGATGGAATTCCAGTGGCTTACCCAGACCTGGAATTAAAATGAATTATAGATTGTCGGGAGACGGAGCCAAACCCAGGAAAGTGATGGAGATCACACGGTGGGGGGTGGGAGGGAGGGCGGGCTGTTGACTGTTATGGTAGTTACACCGGGGGCGGGGGGTGCGGATGCTCACGGGGGAGATGGAACAGGAAATAGTAGAGATTGGCTTTTACAGGGCAGGGTGGGTATTTAGAAAGGGGGGGTTGTTTACAGTGGGAGCAGAGGGGAGAAATAGAGGGCAATATATACACAGGGAATTAGTTATGCTAAAAAAGGAGGGGGTATTCTCCAAGTTTAAAATTGGAGTGGGAGGATTCTCCAGGTTTAAACTGGGAGGGTGAGTGCAGAATCTCCAGTCTGTTCATGGGGTGCTTAGATGTGGGACCTTTGACGGGGAGGGGAGGGGAGGGATTAATTACATGGGGGGCCTGTACACAGGAGGGGCATTAGTTGGGGGTCTGTTCACATGGGGTTTTAGAAGGGAGACTGTTCACAGGAGGGGTATTTAAATGGGAGACTGTTCCTGGGGGTACTTAGGTTGGAGTCTGTTCCTGAAGGCATTTAGATGGAGGATCTGTTCACAGGATGTGCATTTAGATGAGAGTCTGTTGCTGGGGGCATTCTGATGGGGGTCTGTTCACAGGAGAGATATCAGATAGGGGTCTGCAGATGAGGGGTAAGTAGATGGGGGTGTCCATCCATGGGTCGGGGTGGGGGGATTTGCAGTGCGGGAATTTTCCAGGGGGGCAATGTTGCCGTGGTTAAACTTTGAGTAGGGAGAGGAGGAATTTGCAGGGGGGAGAAATAAATTGTGGGGTGGGAGGAAACATTTAAGGGGGGGTGATAAATTTTCAGGGGGAAAAATGTGACGGGGGAACGATTTGCTAGGCGGAATTTCCAGCATTCTGAATGCACATCTTGACTCACTCATCCATCAAAACAAAACACCCACGCCCCTTCTAATGACACCTTCCCTTGCAAATACTGGAGATGCATCACCTGCCCTTTCACATCCTCTCTCTCAACCATCAGGGGTGCAGGCACTCTTTCCAGGTGAAACAGTGGTTTACTTGCACTTGCACAGTGGTGCAGTGGTTAGCACCGCAACATCACAGCTCCAGCGACCCCGGTTCAGTTCTGGGTACTGACTTTGTGGAGTTTGAAAGTTCTCCATTTGACCGTGTGGATTTCTGCCGTGTGCTCTGGTTTCCTCGCACAGCCAAAGACTTGCACGTTGATAAGTAAATTGGCCATTGTAAACTGCCCTAGTGTAGGTCGGTGGTAGGAGAATGGTAGGGAATATGGAGTTAATATCGGATTAGTATAAATGGGTGGTTGCTGGTCGGCACAGACTCGGTGGGTCGAAGTGCTTCTTTCAGTGCTGTATCTCTGAACAAATAAATATCGTATTAACAATCATTGTCCTTTACACGGAGGAAACCAAACACATGTTCTGCTGCTGTTTTGTTGAGCACTTCCAATAAGTCTGCAAACGTGATGCTTAGCTTCTGGTCACTTGTCATTATAATTCCCTGCCCCATTTCCATGCTGACCTCTCTGTCCACAGCCTGCAACACAGTTTCAACTTCCGGAATCAGCGTCAACTTCAAAAAAGCACGTGATCACTACTCCTCCATTTTTTCTGACAGCGAGCGTTGGAAATAATTCTGCTCTCCATTTAATCATTACTGCCTTCCACCCGATCAGAGTTATTTTCTTTCGCTCTTTCATTCCTTTGCCCTGTTCCCCTTTTCCCAGCCTCTGTTCTTACCTAAATACTGCTGCAACAGGACACTTTATAGTTCTGAAGAAAATTCAGAATTGTGACTCTGTTTCTCTTTCTAAAAATGCGACCTTGCCGACAAGGTAGTTCCAGAACTTGCTGTTAATTTCTCAGCTTCCCAGCCTCCGCAGGATTTGGCCTTTTTTCAGAAGGAAGTGTCATGAATAAATGAAGAAGTGAGGTTGCAATTGAATGTAAAGAGAAAGAAATACATGCAGTAGAAACATGACTTTGGAGAGGCAGGAAAGAGGGGCTTTGAGGGGATGAGGAAAGTGATCTCTTTAGAAATACATTTTGTAACTTGCTGCCTTGATGTTGAGGGCAGCAACCTCGATTACCATTGCCACCATTGCCAGCAATAGAGCCATCACTGTGTATGTTGCCCAATTTTGCTGTATAATCCCACTGTAGAGCGGCAATGTGTTTCTGAATCGTTCCTGTCAGAAATGCTGCACAATTGTTCTCCATATAAGGACTGTGTAGCTTTCGAGGGAAACTTGCCAAATCATTGAGGAAACGTGATCACTCAGTGAGACTGTCTAGAGAATCAGAACACAAAGACACACTGACTGGTAATCAGAAGTTCCAAACATTCACCATCGTTGAACTGTGCAGGGAGGGATGTGATGTGTTCCTTGTAAGCGTTACGGAATGTGTTTTATAAAAGGTGATCACTTGGAATCAACAAATAATTTCCATTATCGAAATATATGAAAAGCAGCTTACAGTTCTGCAGGACCTCAGAACAGGCACTGTGTGTTTTGCTGTTCTGTTGAACTGAGAGGAAGCGCCTGACATTGCGATGACTTCTGTGATATCAACAGACTGCTGCAGGACATTTCATCTCGGACTTTGAACTCAGCTGCATAAAATCCATAAGGACAAAGTATCGGGAGAAGAATGTTTATGCAATATCATTGATCATTGGATAAATGTGACAGCTTTGTGACTGCAAATAAACTGATCTCTTATTACAAAGACTGACTCACAGTGCAAAGCTACGGTAATCTGTGCACACTTTCCAAAATGTAAAACTCAAAATATCAACAGGTCACGATAAATGACTAAGTTAAAATCAGTCAGAAAAGTTAGGTGCAGCAGGAGCATCAATTCTCCCTCTGATTTGAAAGTAAAATAGATGAACTTGTGAAATGTTCAGGCTGTTTTCTCTACCTGCATATATAGGTAAATGAAACATAAATACTGTAAATAATCTAGTCAGGCGAGTGAGGCTGTGTTACTGTAAACGGTCTACTCGTTGTGATCAAATCACCAGGAATGTAGCGTCTATCAATGTCAGTTGTTAACTCACTATGATTCAATGCAAAGATGGGAGCTGAAGGTTAATGGTTGTTTCAATAAACTCTCCACTGTAACTCAATAAATAAAAATTAATGTCAGTCTGATATATCCAGGAGTGAAAGTGGAACTGGAGAATGAAAAGAGCCTGACGCTCTAATGCTGATCAATAAATTAGCACAGTTGAGGTTTCACTACGAAGTTATCACAAGTAGAAAACCTTGAAATGAATTCATTCCCGGATGTAAAACAACAACTCTTCTGAAATGGACATTTAACCAATGAATTCACAAATTGCATTGGAACAAGGATAATTATCCTCATAAATTTGCCATCCATTCACTGGTTTCTGCAGGGGTATCGGGTCCTGTCACAATCTGATAAGTTTGTCCCCCTGAGTTATGCTTTGCAGGTATCAAACAGACTTACAATACAATAAGTATGAGATATGGGTGGTGACAGCAACTTGAATTACTCGTACATTACGATGGAGGTTTAAGATGTTTGGTGTGGGTCTCTTGTATCTGTGAGAAGCCGGCCAATCCTGCAGATCATAAATACTAGTATTTTATTCATTTAGAGATACAGCACTGAAACAGGCCCTTCGGCCCACCCAGTCTGTGCCGATCACCAACCACCCATTTATGCTAATCCTAAATTTATCCCATATCCCCTACCTAAACTCGGGGCAATTTATAATGGTTAACTTACCTGACAATCTGCAAGTCTTTTGCTGTGGAAGGTAATCGCCGCACCTAGCAGAAACCCACACGGTCACAGGGAGAGCTTACAAACTCCACACAGGCAGTACCGAGACCTGAACCCGGGTCACTGGAGCTGTGATGCTGTGGTGCTAACTACTGCACCACTGTGCCGCGCTGCTTAGTCATGCAAATCCTGAAAATGATGCAAGTAAAGAAGGAACATCCAGTAAGCACTGATATTCGGAGGTAACCTATGCCACACATGTATGATCCGATTTTAACGTTGAAATTCGAGGATCTCCTTGTCAACACGGTAATTTCCAAGTATCAATGTCAATAGAAAACTTTTGTTTCGGCGCACCAGGGGACTGCTGGGTAAGTAAACCTGCATATTTGGGCAGTTTAAAATAACTTACTTTTTGTTGTTACAGCAGCTTTTTCTGAAGCAGCGATAGTGCGAGTGAGGGATCAGCTGGGAAGGTGAGTTTAAGCTTCAAGTAAATTACCTTTTGTTTCGGCGGACCAGGGGACTGCTGGGTAAGAAAACCTATATATGTGGGCTGCGGCTAAACCCGAAACACAACAAGTGTAGTATCTCCCACCCATCCTCCTCCTCTAAACAAAAAGAGGTCTCTTGTGTGAATGGTTTGGTAAGGTAAGATTTTCCTTTCTTTTATTTAATCTCTGTTGTCAATCTATTGTGGAGGGGATGGAGCTAGGGCGGTTGCATGCTCCTCTTGCAGGATGTGGGAGGTGAGGGTCACCACTTGTGTCCCTGCTGACTTCACCTGTTAGAAGTGTACACAACTCCAGCTCCTCACAGACCATGTTCGGGAACTGGAGCTGGAGATGGAGCTGGATGAACTTCGGATCTTTCAGGAGACTGAGGGGGTGATAGGGAGCAGCTATAGGGAAGTAGTGACACCGAAGTTACAGGATAAAGGTAGCTGGGTGACTGTCAGGGGAGGGAAAGGGAATAGGCGCACAGTGCTGGGATCCCCTGTAGCCGTTCCCCTCAATAATACGTATACCATTTTGGATACATTTGGGGGGGACGACCTACCAGAGGAAAGCCACAGTGGCCAGGTCTCTGGCATTGAGCCTGTCTCAGTGGCTCAGAAGGGAAGGCGGGAGAATAGGAGAGCGATAGTGATAGGAGAATCAATGGTTCGAGGAACAGACAGGAGATTCTGTGGTCGCGAATGAGACTCCCGGATGGTATCTTGCCTCCCTGGTGCCAGGGTCCGGGATGTCTCGGATCGAGTCTATAGGATTGTTAAGGGGGAGGGTGAGCAGCCAGAGGTCGTGGTACATTTCGGGACCAATGACATAGCTAGGAAAAGAGATGAGGACCTGAAAAGCGAATATAGGGAGTTAGGTTGGAAGCAGAAAGGCAGGACGAGCAGAGCAGTAATCTCGGGATTGTTACCTGTGCCACGTGCTAGTGAGGCTAGAAACAGGGAGCGAGTGCAGCTGAACACGTGGCTACAGAATTGGTGCAGGCGGGAGGGATTCAGATATGTGGATCATTGGGATACCTTCTGGGGAAGGTGGGACCTGTACAAGAAGGACGGGGTGCATCTCAACTTTAGGGGCACCAATATCCTGGGCGGGAGGTTTGCTAGAGCTCTTCGGCAGGGTTTAAACTAGTTTGGCAGGGGGATGGGAACCGGAGTCACGGATCAGTGGATGGGGTAGCTGTTGAACAGGCAGATACAGAGTGCAGAGAGTCTGTGAGGAAGGTCAGACAGTTGACAGGGTAAAGTTGCAGACAGTATGATGGGTTGAAGTGTGTATATTTTAACGCAAGAAGTCTCAAGAATAAGGGTGATGAACTTAGAGCATGGATCAGTACTTGGAGATACGATGTTGTGGCCATTACAGAGACGTGGAAATCACAAGGGCAGGAATGGATGTTGGATATTCCAGGGTTCAGATGTTTCAAAAGGAATAGGGAGGGGGGTAAAGGAGGTGGGGGAGTGGCATTGTTAATCAGGGATAGTATCACAGCTGCAGAAAGGAAGGTCGTCGAGGAGGGATTGTCTACTGAGTCATTATGGATGGAAGTCAGAAACAGGAAAGGATCAGTCACTTTGATGGGAGTTTTCCATAGACCCTCCAATAGCAGCTGAGACATGCAGGAACAGATTGGGAGGCAGATTTTGGAAAGGTGCAGAAGTAACAGGGTTGTTCTCAAAGGTGACTTCAACTTCCCTACTATTGATTGGAACCTCCTTACTGCAAATAGTTTGGATGGAGCAGTATTTGTCAGGTGTGTCCAGGAAGGTTTCCTGACTCAATATGTAGATAGGCCGACTAAAGGGGAGACTATGTTGGACTTGGTGCTTGGCAACGAACCAGGCCAGGTGACAGATCTCTCGGTGGGAGAGCATTTCGGTGACAGTGGTCACAACTCCCTGACCTTTACTATAGTCATGGAGAGGGACAGGAGCAGACGGGATGGGAAAATATTTAATTGGGGGAGGGGGAATTACAATGCTATTAGGCAGGAACTGGGGAGCAAAAATTGGGAACAGATGTTCTCAGGGAAATGCACGACAGAAATGTGGAGGTTATTTAGGGAGCACTTGCTGCGACTGCCGGATAGGTTTGTCAAAATGAGGCAGGGAAGGGATGGTAGGGTGAAGTAGCCTTGGATGACAAGAGATGTGGAACAGCTAGTCAAGAGGAAGAAGGAAGCTTACTTAAGGTTGAGGAAGCAAGGATCAGACAGGGCTCTAGAGGGTTACAAGATAGCCAGGAAGGAACTGAAGAATGGACTTAGGAGAGTTAGAAGGGGACATGAAAAGGTCTTGGCGGGTAAGATTAAGGAAATTCCCAAGGCTTTCTACACTTATGTGAGGAACAAGATGATGGCCAGAGTGAGGGTAGGGCCGATCAAGGATAGTGGAGGGAACTTGTGCCTGGAGTCGGAGGAGGTAGGGGAAATCCTAAATGAATACTTAGCTTCAGTATTCACTAGTGAGAGGAACCTGGTCATTTGTGAGGACAGAGTGGAACAGGCTGATATGCTTGAACAGCTTCAGTTTAAGAGGGAGGATGTGCTGGATATTTTAACTGATATGAGGACAGATAAGTCCCCGGGACCAGACGGGATATACCCAAGGATATTACGGGAAATGAGGGAAGAGATTGCTGCTCCTTTGGCGATGATCTTTGTGTCTTCACTGTCGACTGGAGTAGTACTGGATGATTGGAAGTTGGCAAATGCTGTTCCCTTGTTCAAGAAAGGGAATAGGGATAACCCTGGGAATTATAGACCAGTCAGTCTTACGTCGGTAGTGGGCAAATTATTGGAGAGGATTCTGAGAGACAGGATTTATGATTACTTGGAAAAGCATGGTTTGATTGGAGACAGTCAGCATGGCATTGTGAGGGGCAGGTCATGTCTCACAAGCCTTATTGAATTCTTTGAAGATGTGACAAAATATATTGAGGAAGGAAGAGCAGTTGATGTGGTGTATATGGATTTTAGAAAGGCGTTTGATCAGTTTCCCCATGGAAGGCTCATTCATAAAGTAAGGAGGCATGGGATACAGGGAAAGTGGCTGTCTGGATACAAAATTGGCTGGCGCATAGATGTCAGAGGGTGGTAGTAGATGGAAAGTATTCAGCATGGAGCTCGGTGACCAGTGGTGTTCCACAAGGATCTGTTCTGGGACCTCTGCTCTTTGTGATTTTTATAAATGATTTGGATGAGGGCGTGGAAGGCTGGGTTAGCAAGTTTGCCGATGACACGAAGGTTGCTGGAGTTGTGGATAGTGTGGACAGCTGTTGTAGGTTGCAACGGGACATTGACAGGATGCAGAGCTGGACTGAGAAGTGCAGGTGGAGTTCAACCTGGAAAAGTGTGAAGTGAATACAGACTTAAAGACAGGATTCTTGGTAGTGTGGAGGAACAGAGGTATCTTGGGGTCCATGTCCATAGATCGCTCAAGGTTGCCACCCAAGTTGATAGCGTTGTTAAGAAGACGTTTGGTGTATTGGCTTCCATTAACAAGGGGATTGAGTTTAAAAGCTGTGAGGTTATGCTGCAGCTCTGTAAGGCCCTGGTTCGACCTCACTTGGAATATTGTGTTCATTTCTGGTCGCCTCATTATAGGAAGGACGTGGAAACTTTAGAGAGGGTGCAGAGGAGATTTACCAGGATGCTGCCTGGACTGGAGGGCATGTCCTCCGAGGAAGGTTTGAGGCAGCTAGGGCCTTTCTCATTGGAGCGAAGAGAGATGAGATGTGACTTGATAGAGGGGTACAAGATGATGAGAGGCATAGATAGAGTGGATAGTCAGAGACTTTTTCCAAGGGTGTAAAGGGCTATCACAAGGGGGCATAATTTTAGGGTGATCAGAGGAAGGTGTTGGGGAGATGTCAGAGGTAGGTTCTTTACACAGAGAGTGGTGGGTGCGTGGAATGCTCTGTCAGCGGTAGTAGTAGAAGCAGATACGTTCGGGGCATTTAAGCGACTCTTGGATATGTATTTGGATGATAGTAGAATGAAGGGTAGGTAGTTACTTCGATCTTGAGTAGGTTAAATGTTCGGCACAACATCGTTGGCCGAAGGGCCTGTACTGTGCTGCACTGTTCTATGTTCTATGTTCCAGATAACATTAAGGGGACACAATAAATACTTACAGATGCAGGGGCTGTGCGCGGTTATAGGCACGTGGTGAAGATTTCAAGAGGAAGTGACTGCAACGATCGTATGGAAAAGGATAAATGATGTTTGGTGCTGTGGTCATGGTCTGGGGTAGGTGGAACGATATGTCAGAGAGTTTGTGTTCAGCCTCCCCAAGGTAGAGATCTTTTCAGCAAAGAACAACAGCGATTCCATTGTCAGCAGGTTTATTGACAATGTCAGGGTTGAGAGAATGAAGTGCTGCAGATCACAGGGGCATAGATAAGAGAGAGTAAAGTGGGGCGGGATTAATTTAATCACATTTGTCTCCATCTTAACAGAAGCCTTCACTCTTTTACTCTCTCATTCCCCCTTTTCCCTGGTTCTGTATTTGCTAAAAGTAATTAATTTCAACTAATATATTTATTTTTCTGAAGAAATCGCATTAACGTTCAAAGCTAATTCTGTGTCTCTCTCCACAGATGATATCTCAGCTGTTAAGCGTTTCCAGCATGATTTGTTAACAATTCAAATGATGGTCGGCGTCTGCTGGTGGATACGGGTATTTCAGTAAGCCGACGATTCACAAAGATCACATTTTTCTGGAGAGTAATGCATGGTGTAACTGCTCTCCCGACAGAGTAACAATTCTGTTCTGGTGATGACTACCTGAAATATTTAAGGTTGACGGCAACAACACATGAATTTCTGATCAGATTTTCCTGGTCTCCCGCCATACTGCGGGATAGTGTAGCGCAGTAAAACAACATTGTATTGTATCTTGGAATTGGTGCACATTTAGCACTTGAACCATAATATAGTTATTAATATTGACAAAGGCATAAATTCCAACTGCACCATTGAATAAATGTTTTAATTAATGTTTAAGGGTATTTCAATTGTACATCAGCACTTACATTATAAACGGCAGTAATTTGTCCACATCGAGTAGATGGCGGTGGAGGAAGCAGAGACAATAAATGCAGTTTAAAGACACAGATCATTTATTTGTCACCTGACATACTCTGAATCTTTTTTTAACAGGATATGGAAAAGTGAATCGGTTACAAAACGAACTTTGTATCAACTCTTTATTAATAAGCAATGGTTTTAATCTCTGTGACAGTGTTGGTAATTACATGCAGAGTAATATATCTCAGTATTAGTATAGAAAGAGAAATGATCCTAAATCAATTCTGTTTGGTATTTTAATTCAAGAGAAAATATGCACCTTCAGACAAAATAGAGAGAAAAGCAAAAGCTAGATATTTTAACACAAAGGAAAATGATGGTTGATTACGATAAAGTGATGTTAGTTTAGTAAAGCAACACACATTCTTCATGATCACAGTGTTGGGCAAGTTCATGCCATTCTCTCACATTTAACGCAGAATATTTTCCACCAGTCTGTGATCCGACTCCAGACATCATATGCAGGATTGGAATCTGACCTTCACCTGGAAGGACAGCAAAAACGACTTGAGAGGGTTACAGCAATGTTAACCATCAAACAAGCACATCAAATATAGTATATGATCTGCTCGGAATATTTCTGCTTCAATAAGCTTCCTATCTCTTTAGTAAGATGTTTAGAACATGTTCTCTCTGATACTTTGGAATCACTGAGCATTGAAAACACCATTCATTATCATATTAATATCGGAAATAGCCGGGACTGCACACTGTCAGCACAAATACATGGAAGAAATAATAAAACATTGGTCTTACCGGACCAATGGAGATGTAACATGTAGAACCACACAGTCACTGCCCATTGTTGGTGAAACGTCTGGTATTGTGAACGTGTCACAGTGAACATCGTCATTGTTTTCAGGAATGGTGGGAACCAGCAAAGCGGGATCAGTGCGGGTCTGAGAGCTGTATACTGTGGAGAGAAAGATTATAGATTAATGATTGGACTGAAGCGGGATCAGTGCGGGTCTGAGAGCTGTATATTGTGGAGAGAAAGTTTATGAATTAATGATGGGACTGAAAGCGGGTTCAGTGCGGGCCTGAGAGCTGTCTACTGCGAAGAGAAAGATTATGGATTAATGATTGGACTGAAAGCGGGTTCAGTGCGGGTCATCTATATTTGTGTCAATAACGTAAAGGGGAATGGAATTTGCTGACCTGTGAATGTTTTCCAGCTCCATTCACCGTGCTGTTTTTTTTAACCGCTGGGTGATAGCAGATGAAATGGATCAGCTAAGCCTGAATCAGGGTGTGCAGATTGAGAACGTGAAGGATTTCCAGTGACAGTGTTAACAAGAGATATGTCACACACCGAATAAGTCAAGCATTGTTTTGTCTAATTTCCTTTAATCACAACATGAATGTAAATCAACCAGCGATCTGTGACATATCCGATTGTAATGAAATTCAAAGTGACTGTGGGCATTTAACTCACCGAGATTGGAGAGATCACCGCCGGCACTTGTCAGTGTGAAGAGATCATCAGGACCACTGCCCAGCAACAAGTGACCATCCTGAGTGTCAATGGATCCAGTCTCAATATCATCATAATCACCCGGAACCAGACCTGAGTGTAAATAATGATTTTCACTGAAATTAAATGGTGACACTGAATACTTAGAATTATATTATTAGACGTCAGTATACCCGGGATGACCAGGGTAGACTGTGATCTTCAGCTGTAGTGAGACTAGAGGCTGGCGAATTGTTGGACCCTGTCTTATCACGATAGGTGAGTCATAGCTAATGATATGTTTAAAATGCAGCCAGCAATAGATTGAAAGTCAGAGGCAGTGTAGGACATGCGTTGGGAGGACTAACAACCTGCATGTTTGGGATATGGCAGCAGCAAGAGCAGGGGTGGCGCCCAGGTTTTCGCATACCTCCATGGAAGTGCTCCTTCAGACAGAAAAGGCAAGGAGGGAAGCGCTTTTCCATCGGGACTGGAGGAGGAGGCCAGCTGGGCAGGTAGGGAGGGCATGGCAGGTGATTGAGCAGGAGGTGAGCAGCCGCGATGTGGTCCCATGTAAGATATTTCAGTTCAGAAACAGGATCAATGCCCTGATGTAGTATGGCAAGGTGAGTGCAGTGCCTAACATAAATTGGACAGCCTTAAATGTCACAAAAGACAAAAATTAAATTGGTGAAGGGGTGCCCCCACTCATTGGTTCAGATGTTCCTCCACTATAGAGCACAGCTCAGTGACCACCTCCTTGTAAAGGCACAATCTTCAGTAACACTGCTGCTCTGACATTTGCAGGAACCAGAGCCTCTGATGGTAAGCCCTCTCTGGTGGGGAGCATCTTCAGCACTCAAGAAGCTGGTTGCTTGCGGCTATGCACCGTGCTCATCTACACTCTCTGCCAGCCTCACGATTCTTGTCCCTGTCTGTGTGCTGCAGCCCAACTCCCAGGGACTGCACCTCTCTCCATCTCTGATTCTCCTCCACAATGGGAGGCATCAAAACCGGAGTGGCTGCAGCCGATTGTAAATTGCTGCACTCACTGCTCAAGGCCTCCAGTCTTTTTACTTGGTGTATGTAAGTTTCAAGTCGGACAGGATGCTCATCCTGAATACCTCTGTTGTGATCTCCAAGATCTGTCAGCCTCCTGATTGCCAATACCGCAATACAGTATCTCTCACCCGCCCTCCAGTGCCACAATTCTTTTCACAGCCAAACCTGACCTTCCTCTGAGCTTCCACCTCCTTACAGAAGGGGAGTCTCTGAAAACTGATGTTCTGGCGCGCCTTTCACGAAATTGTGAATGCTTTGGAACATTTCCATGAATTTCCTGTTTATTGACTCAATTACCTGCCCAGCGCCATAAAGTGCAGCCTCCGCCCACCAGCTCGGCCGATTCCAGGAATATCACTTAACAGAGTAAAGACGTCGGGCTTCCTTTGCACTGCTATCCAGCGGCAATTTCCCTCCCAGTCTGTCGCCACTGTGTGACAAAATTCTGCCCTCCGCTTTAAGGTCAAATGCATCCCATTGAATCACCCATTCAACATGCACACAAATGTCACATTTCACCACCCACGCAACAGTGTCAGAAATCACAATAATTGAATGTTTCATTCCATTAAAGTATTGGTTGCAATCGGTATCATTTTGTAGACATCCAAATTATTTCCCATTTTTAAAAACTAAAATCCCTCAGCAAATCTCCATGTATTCAGCAGCATCATTTTACAGCGATTAAGTTCTGATATATTTAGTTGTTGATTTTGGATAGCAGACAGCGTGATGGATTAAAAAAAGTGATGGTAACAAGTAAAAATGTACCCACCCTGAATACTGGAGGCGTTCCCTTCAGGATTTTCTGATCCAGGATCCGTATCACCCAAACTGTAACTGGTGTAATATTCAATCCGATTTAGGGACTCAATGGAATCAGCAACTGTTAAACACAAACATGGATGGTTATTGGAGCGATCGATTGGGACGTTCCAGCAAATAACATAATACCGTCATCATCTGGTGACAATGTCCTGGGACTTCGTATCTGACACGATTGTGAAACATTTATCACAGGGACTGCAGTGGTTCAAGAGCAACTCTGGATGGACCAAAAATGTTGGCTCATCCAGCGAGCAGTTAAAACAATACACAGTACAGCTGGTCGGTCAGATTTCAGACATCAGAGCAGAGACAATAGTGTAAAACATAATCTGTTCGCACAGTATCTTAATCCAGAATCCCTCCATCCTGTCCACGTTTCTTTCAATTTCAGAGTCTCAAACGGATGGTGGTGGCTTTAAAACCGAACCCCACCCCGGATAATGGGGCAGAAAAGTGTAAAGAGTGCAAGGAGACGAACAACGGATTTGTTCTTTCCTGTTTTTTTTTTGCAACCTGAGAAATTAATCTCATTGGTTAAATTGCCCTCCAAATATATCGCAAGACAAAACTTTTATCGATTTGCTAGTGTGTTGCCCCAGTATTGTGAAACAGAATTTGTGGATTAATGTTAAACTTCAGAATACAAAGTGTTTGGATATGTTTTTGCAGGAACCACCGACTTCAGTTTCGGAGTTCCTGATGGAAGCGTGTTTCTGATCCAGAAATCCAGTCACTCAGAGAAATAAACTCTAAGTCGATGTGACTGTCTCCTCCTGAGAGCAGTGACTATTTATGGTCTAGCTTCAATGGAATAAAATGACATGATAGTTTCAAACAAACAGAAATCACGTTCTTTAAGCAGTAGCAACGGGTGGAAATCTTCCCAACCCCATTGCTAATCTTGCGATACGCACAGATATAGACACACTCGCACTGTGATATGACTCCTTTACCTGGGGATAGCGAGCGGATTTCTGACAGTGTTCAGTCAGTAAACTGACCATTAACATGGGGTAGTTAAATGGAAGTGACATTTGTCTTGTGCAAATACGTTATGACATATAAAACACAGACCTGAACGCCGTATCTGATAGGAATCCTTGCCAGGCGGAATATTCCCAATCTCTTCATAAATTGCTTGGTACAAACCAGCCGGTGAACCCTTGCCATGAGTGACAGAACCTGTCAGATGGAGGGTGGGAAGATGAAGGCTTAGTTGCAACCCACGAGCATTTAACAGTAAATTATCTGCGAACACATCCAAATCACAGAGATGGTAGTAAATCACAGAGATGATTGTACACAGAGATGATAGAAATGACAGAGATGATCACAGAGATGATAGCAAAGAGAGAAAGCCAGGTATTGTGAATGCGGAGTAGTTTTGCTGTGAGTATTTTCGTACATGTCTATGTGTCTATTTTTCTGCATACTCCTATGTTCACCTGCAGCAGACTGGGGGCAGATGTGTTGACTGAGGAAAAATTCAATCAAGTTTGTTAGAAACGATCTCCCCCTGACAAAGCCATGCTGACTATCCCTGATTAATGCCTGCCTCTCCAAGTAGTGATTAATCCTTTTCCTTAGATTTTTTTTTCAATCGTTTCCCTACCACTGATGTTCGATTCACCTGCCTCCAATTACCTGGTTGACCCCTGCTACCCTTCTTGAATAATGGTACCACATTCACTGCCCTTCAATCATCTGGTACATCTGCTGTCACCAGAGAGGATTTGAAAATGTGTGTCAAAGCCCCTCCGAGATCCTCCCTTACCTCACATAACAGCCTGTGTCACATCTCATCTGGGCCTGCGGATTTTTCCATTTTATGCCCGCCAAAACAACAAACACTTCCTACATTTCAATACTAATTTCTTTAAGTACTTCACAACCCCCCTCCCTGATCTCTACACCTACATCGTCCATCTCCATGGTGAACACAGATGAAAAGTAATCCATGAAAGCCGCATCTGCGTCCTCTGCCTGCACATTGCAGACGGTCATTTTGGCTCATAACCGGTCCTAATATTTCCCTAGTTATCCTCTTGCCCTTAATATACTTTAAAAAATGCCTTGGGAGCTCCCTTCATCTTCCTCACCAGTGCTTTCGCATGTCCCCTCTTCGCTCTCCTAATTCATTTTTTAAGTACCCCCTATACTTTCTGTACTCCTCTCGGGAGTCCGCTGTTTTTCAGGGCTCTGAATCTGCCATAAGCCTCATTTTTGTTCCTTATCCAATCCTCCATATCCCTTGACATCCACGACATCCCTGGACTTGTTGGTCCTGCCCTTCAACTTTACAGGAATATGTTAGCCCTGAACTCTCACTATTTCCCTTTTGAAGGTAAGAGCCCATGGGATCCAGGGCAATTTGACAATTTGTATTCAAAATTGGCTTAGTGGCAGGAAGCAAAGAGTGAAGGTCTATGATGGAGCTGCATAAAACGCTAGTTAGGCCACAGCTGGAGCACTGTGTACAGTTCGAGGAATTGCACTGGAGGAAGGATGTGATTGCACTGGAGAGGGTGCAGAGGAGATTCACCAGGATGTTGCCTGGGTAGGAGCATTTCAGTTATGAAGCGAGACTGGAAAGGCTAGGGCTGTTTTCTTTAGAGCAGAGAAGGCTGAGGG
Organism: Heterodontus francisci; assembly: GCF_036365525.1. Taxonomy (NCBI): domain Eukaryota; kingdom Metazoa; phylum Chordata; class Chondrichthyes; order Heterodontiformes; family Heterodontidae; genus Heterodontus; species Heterodontus francisci. The sequence goes on from NC_090391.1 coordinate 21,063,387, forward strand.
GAGAACATGATTGAGCTTTACAAAATTATGAAGGGCATTCATAGGTTAGATAGGAAGAAACCTTTTCCCTTAGTGCAGGTGTCAGTAACCAGGGGGCATCGTTTTAAGGTAAGGGGAAGGATATTTAGAGGTGATTTGAGGGGAAAAGTATCACCCAGAGGATGGTTGGGGTCTAGAACATATTGCCTGAAGAGGTGGTAGAGGCAGGAACCCTCACAACATTTCAGAAGTCATTTAGATGAACACTTGAAATGCCATCGCATACAACACTAAAGGCCAAGTGCTGGAAATGGGATTAGAATAGATAGGTGCTTGATGGCCGCCCGAGACACGCTGGACCGAAGGGACTGTTTCTGTCCTGAATACCTCTATTACTCTATGACTCTATGATCTGATCTCCTGCTTGTGATCGTTTGCAAATGACTGCCAGACTAGTGAGGTTACCAGGCTCGAGCTTATCAGCTTTAGGACCGTCTAGTTACAGAGACTGTTCTGGTCGGGTCCTTGGCAGAGACAACAGGCCTACGCTGTCCTAGCTATAGAATCTTTCTTAATAAGCGAGAGAGAGAGGTCTATTTCGATAGGAACTTTATATTATTATGAAAAGTGTCATTTATTAACTGTCCCATTTCTTATAATAAATCAGGAGTGAGATGGATGGGTGAAATATGACTTGAAGCGTTGTTTTGAATGTTGAATCGCCGCTGGTGAATGTAGAATGTCCTATACAAGTATCACTAGTCAAAATAACAGACAGACCCGGTTAGACAGCTCGATATTGGATGCCCAGAGCCGGAATCTGAATGGCTGGAATTGATACCCAATGGATGAAGGAAGATTAACAGTCAAATAAATTGCTGAATGCACAGCCCAAAAAGTTCAATTAAACGTCCTGATCCATTGTTACAATCAGTAAATTCTTTCAGAATTTCATGTGTGATGCGATGAACTCTCATAGTGAATGTGGACACTTCAAATCACTCTCCATTTTAAATGTTACATTTTACTCAATCCGGAGCACATTGAATGGAGAAAATCAGCAAATAAATATTACAATGTGTTTCTAACAAGGCCACTTGACATTCCATAGAAAGCTTCAATGAACGAGAGTTTTGTAAGTATATGACACAATATCTGGGATCTTTTGTTGGATCCGCGGTAATATATAAACCTCACCTCTTCTGATTGACTTTTTTCTGTATCACCACCATCAGTGAGATCAACAAACAGATTAGCAGGACTCCGAAGAAGACTGCTGCTAGGATGGAAGTAGTTTTATATCCCTGTTCTTAATCACAAAAATACAGAAAGGTTTAACACAGACACAGTCCGTCTTGCATGATAAAATATTTATAATAAGTATTTAATAATTATATCCACTGCTTCTGGGCAATGAGTCGGGCTGAACATTCCACAGTATGTGTGGTGAACATTGCACCAGAGGAAAGTGTGAGGCAATCTAAATTACATGTTTCTGATGAGTCCAGGACAGTTCAGGTACAGTCAGAAAATGGGATTAGCAGAATTTCAACCAGACCATTTGAAATATGCAGTGAGGAAATAATGTTCCAGTCAGTGAGAACGTGCTCATAGTATCTTGAGAAAATGACAACAATACAATTTCAACTAATATAAACCCTAACACTAGCTGGAATAGTAATAATGGTAAGTACCTGCAGATGTGGATGGGAAAGTAGTTGGAGGCACATCGAACCCTGTGGAATATATTGTGCAAAACGTTCAGGAGGATGAAATTTCGGCACTTTCCATTTAAACGATAAATACTGTTCTTAGTTTCCCGAACTAATGAGTCAATTTAACAAAACAAGGAACCCTAAACCCAATCTCCAAACCCTGCCACCCTCACCGGAACAAATCACACTGGCATCTTCCTTGTGATCACAGTCAGATTGAGCAATGCGATGAGGAAGGACAGTCGGCCAGAGAAGATTCGCTTCCAGTGCACTTCACCTCATCCAGCCAGATAACACCGTCACCCTGGGAAAAAGTAGCCCCTCCTGGCGCCAATAGAGCGTGACCACAACCCAGCTGTCTGCAGACAACATTGGCATCGGCCATATCCCAGGAGTCATCACACACCGTGCCCCAGCTGTTATTGCACAATATCTCCACCTTCCCGGAACAGTTGGTGTTACCTCCAAACAGGCGCAACCATTGTCCCAAATCTATCAAAGAGAATCAATGATTACTATTGATGTAGTATAAGTCAGGAGTACAAGTCAGATAGTTGGTATAATAAAAAGGAATTAGCACCTGGTGAAAGCCCACGTTAACAATCATATTCTCGAATGCAGTCCTTTGATCTGTGGTGCTGCTCCTTAGTTACTTTTGTTTCTGTTGAGAAGAGAAACATGCTGACGGTATCAGACACCAATGTTTGAAATGGCACTCAGGCATTGAGAGGTTTGTTGTGTTACCTGAACAAATAACACCAGCATCCTCCCTATGTTCACAGTTGTGTTTACCCCACGGTTCTGTTTGACAGTGCCAAAGGAACGATTCGTGTGAAATACACTCTATTCCATCGAGCCAAATGGGTCCGGATCCTGCTCCGAATGACTGAGCGGAATAATCGATAGAACTGAGGGTACCACACTCTAACTGTTTACAGATCACTTCTGCATCAGGTCCATCAAGTGGATCCGAGCACACTGTTCCCCAGGTACCATTGTAGAACACTTCCACTCTCCCCTCACAGCGATGCTTCCCATTCACCAGCCGCAGCTCTTTGTGCTCTGTCAATGACACAAGAAATATCCAGATGGTTAGATTGATAACTCGCTGTGTGTTTATACTGCACAGCTCAACACATGCTGCACCGGTTGTGTTCACTGATTGCCGGTAAGTATTTCAGAAAAGTGATAGAAAAACACCGACAGCCCATAATGCAATAAAGAATAATCAACACGGATTTCACAACAGAAGGACAAACAACGTTATTGAATGCTTTGAAGTAATTACAGAAAGATAATGGGGATGATTCAGTCGATGCAGAATGCATGTTCTTTTTTTTTCAAAAGGCCTCTGACAAGGTAGCACATAGTTGGATCATGACTGGGGTCAGAGCATGTGGATTCAAGAGATAAGTGGATAATGGTCGAAAACTAGCTGAAAAGCACACCGTCATTGTTAAAGCTGGTAACCCAGAATGGTGGAAGGTGGGAAGTGGTGCTACACAGGGCTGGGATTATTGCTGCTTAATATTTACAGAAACGATGTGGATTTAGACAAGGGAAACATAATTTCAAAATTTAAGATGGCAGCAATATGGGGATATAGTTAACACTACGAAAGACAGAGACAAAATATGGGAATACGATAATAAGCAGGTCGAATGGGCATACAATCGCCAAATGAGTTGAATCCAGGTAAGTCTAAGGTGGTCAGTGCTGATAGGAAGAATAAAGAGGCCACGCATTTCTTGTACAATAAGAGTGAAAATGATGTAAAGCGGCAAAGAGCTCTCGTGATACAGAGGCACTAAACACTTATAGAGTGACAGAGATCGAAGCTAGCAATTATAAATATAGGATAATCATGAATACATCTAATAAGAAATTCAGGAGAACTTGTTTTTTTTTACCCAGGGAGTGGTTTGAATTTTGAATTCTGAACACATGCAATGGTTGAGATGATTAGCACTGATGCCTTTAAGGTAAAGCTCAAAAGATACAAGAGGGAGAAATAAGTAGGTGGATATGCAAAAAGGGTTAGATGCAGTAATGTGGGGCGATACACGTGGACAACATAAACACCACATTGAACAGTTAGGGCGAATGGCCAGATTCTGTGCTGTCCATTGTATGTAATTCGATGTCATATCTTCCCTGTGAAGCCACGTGCACAAAACTAAGGAAAATTGGCACATCGAAGCATCCTTACCTGAACACATGATCCTCACATCTTCTTTATGAGAACAGTCATGGTTCCCCCACGATGCTGAGGGACATTCCCAGAGAAACGATTCGCTACTGGAACACTTCAGTTCATCCAACCAAACTAGCCCTGTGACTGGTCCACAAGATGCAGGAACCGCCAGGTCCATTGCCTTTCCACAACCCAGCTGTTTGCAAAACACGTCAGCGTCTGCCAAATCCCAGGCATCATCGCAAACTGAGCCCCAGGTCCCATTGTAATAAATCTCCACTCGGCCAGTTCATCGGCTTCCACCGTCTGACAGCCTTAACTGCACGTGGTCTATTGGACAACAGTACAGGAGGATTATACTTCCAATAGACATTCACCTCATCACTCAATACAATCATTGCACCATCACCAGCTTAAAAAAAGTACTCGTTAAATGTGCCTTTGACAGGTAAATAATACTAAACAACGGAATTGTTTACACTTACTTCTTACATTGAATGCAAAGAACATAAATGGTTCAGATAGCCTTCTACATCTGGCTTTGACAAGTTATGGTCTCCAGTTCCCTTTTATGTGTTAAACACTATGTGCGTTGTTGTGCAGGCAATCGCTCGCACGAGTGACAGTCAATTTATACTCATGTTATATAACTGTATCTGTTCCTGGTACATGTAAATTACCCTTATTTGTTATCTTGTTCAGACATTTAATGCCCTCTCCTATTTCCTTTACTTTGAATAACAAGTGAATTGCATTTATCTAGCGCCGTTGATGTGATAAAACATCCCAAGGCGCGATACAGCAGTGATATCAAAGACATTTTAGTATGGAGCACCAAAAAATACATTGGGAAAGATAACCAAAATCTTAGTCAAAGAGTTAGTTCTTATGGAGCGTCTGAAAGCAGGAAAGAGGAGTTGCCATGCAGAGAAATTTAAGGAAGTAATTCTACAGCGTGTGACCTCCGCAGCTAAAGGCACGGCCGAAAATGCTGCGCGATTAAAATCAGGAATGCTCACGAAGCCAGAACTGGGAGCTGTCAGACTGGAGGCGATTGCAAAGACAGGCGCTGTGAAGTGAAGAAGGGATTTGAAAATAGGATGAGAATTTTAAAATCGCGCATTGCTGAACAATGTAGGTCAGCGAGTACAGGGCAGATGGCTGTTTGGCACTTGGTCGAGACAGCAGATTTTGCAGAGGTTGTAATGAGGGAAGCAAGCCAGGAGTGCATTAGAATAATCGAGTCTAGAGGAACAAAGCAATCGACAAGACGAGATAAGGGTAAAGTCGGGTGATGCAATGGAGGTGAAAATAGACAGTGTTAATCATGTGATAGGGAACTCACGTCGGGGTCAAATATAATTCAAAGATCACAAGCAGTCTGCCTGAGTCACACACAGTTGGCATCGAGAGAAATGGGGTTTGTGGCAAGGGAACAGATGTAAGGGGTACTGATGGTTTCTATCTTTTGAACACTGAGTTGGTGGAATTTTCTGCTGATGCAGGACTGAATGTCAGACTGGAATTCTGACAGTGTACAGGCTGTGGATGGATCAAGAGAGTTGGATGGAAGGGAGAGTTGGATACTGTGTGAGATACATGTGGAAACTAAGGTTGTTTTTGCGGATATCACTGAAAGGCCGCATGCAAATGAGAAATGAGGTGTCGAAGGATAGATCCTTCGGTGACACGATAGGTGACGTGGCAGGAGCGGGTAGAGAAGTCATTGCAGGTAAATTTCTGACTATGACTGTGTAGATAAGACTAGAACCAGCTGAGTGTAGTCGCACCCAGCCGGGTGATAATGGAGAAGGGTTGGAGCAGAATTTTATGATCATTCACATCAAAAGCTGTTTGCAAGTCAAGAATAAGGAGGAGGCATCGTTTAGATTTGTAACAATCACTTAGGATGTCATTTATGACTTTGATAAGAGTTGTTTTGGTCTTGTGGTGTGGCTATAAATCTGATTTGAGGAACTGAAACATGCAGATTCATAAAAGATGAGCATGGATTTGGGAGGCGACAACACATTCAAGGACTTTGGCGAGGTACGAACAGTTAAATTGAGTTTTTTGACAAGGTGACCAAACAGGTGGATGAGGGTAATGCCGTGGATGTGGTCTATATGGATTTCAGTAAGGCGTTTGATAAAGTTCCCCACGGTAGGCTATTGCAGAAAATACAGAAGTATGTTATTGAAGGTGAATTAGTGCTTTGGATCAGAAATTGGCTAGCTGAATGAAGGCAGAGGGTGGTGGTTGATGGTAAATGTTCATCCTGGAGTATAGTTTCTAGTGGTGTACCGCAAGGATCTGTTTTGGGGCCACTGCTGTTTGTCATTTTTATAAATGACCTGGATGAGGGTGTAGAAGGGTGGGTTAGTAAATTTGCGGATGACACGAAGGTCGGTGGAGTTGTGGATAGTGCCGAAGGATGTTGCAAGTTACAGAGGGACATAGATAGGCTGCAGAGCTGGGCTGAGAGATGGCAAATGGAGTTTAATGCGGAAAAGTGTGAGGTGATTCACTTCAGAAGGAGTAACAGGATGTTGATGAAATCCACATCTTGCTGCCTACATCTTATTTCTACTAAACTACTGAACGCACACATTCTCTTCCTGGTCCCCATGTTAGCTAACAATATTAACGATTCTCTCTCTCTCTTCAGGTTCAGCCCCCTCCCCTTCAAATCATCTGTCATCACACACCTCTTTTCAGAAAGGAACCATTGACCACCTGTACATGCAAATTACTGTCCCAGATCTAGAACATAGAACATAGAACATTACAGCGCAGTACAGGCCCTTCAGCCCTCGATGTTGCGCCGACCTGTGAAACCATCTGACCTACACTGTTCCATTTTCATCCATATGTCTATCCAATGACCACTTAAATGCCCTTAACGTTGGCGAGTCTACTGTTGCAGGCAGGGCGTTCCACGCCCCGACTACTCTCTGTGTAAAGAAACTACCTCTGACATCTGTCCTATATCTATCACCCCACAACTTAAAACTATGTCCCCTCCTGTTTGCCATCACCATCCGAGGAAAAAGGCTCTCACTGTCCACCCTGTCCAACCCTCTGATTATCTTATATGTCTCTATTAAGTCACCTCTTCTCCTCCTTCTCTCTAACGAAAACAACCTCAAGTCCCTCAGCCTTTCCTCGTAAGACCTTCCCTCCATACCAGGTAACATCCTAGTAAATCTCCTCTGCACCTTTTCCAAAGCTTCCACATCCTTCCGATAATGCGGTGACCAGAACTGCACGCAATACTCCAGGTGCGGCCGCACCAAAGTTCTGTACAGCTGCAGCATGACCTCGTGGCTCCTAAACTCGATCCCCCCACTAATAACAGCTAACACACCATATGCCTTCTTAACAGCTCTATTAACCTGGGTGGCAACTTTCAGGGATTTATGTACCTGGACACCAAGATATCTCTGCTCATCTACACTACCAAGAATCTTCCCATTAGCCCAGTATTCTGCAATCCTGTTACTCCTTCTGAAGTGAATCACCTCACACTTTTCCGCATTAAACTCCATTTGCCATCTCTCAGCCAAGCTCTGCAGCCTATCTATGTCCCTCTGTAACTTGCAACATCCTTCGGCACTATCCACAACTCCACCGACCTTCGTGTCATCCGCAAATTTACTAACCCACCCTTCTACACCCTCATCCATGTCATTTATAAAAATGACAAACAGCCGTGGCCCCAAAACAGATCCTTGCGGTACACCACTAGAAACTATACTCCAGGATGAGCATTTACCATCAACCACCACCCTCTGCCTTCATTCAGCTAGCCAATTTCTGATCCAAAGCACTAATTCACCTTCAATAACATACTTCTGTATTTTCTGCAATAGCCTACCGTGGGGAACTTTATCAAACGCCTTACTGAAATCCATATAGACCACATCCACGGCATTACCCTCATCCACCTGTTTGGTCACCTTGTCAAAAAACTCAATTTAACTGTTCGTACCTCGCCAAAGTCCTTGAATGTGTTGTCGCCTCCCAAATCCATGCTCATCTTTTATGAATCTGCATGTTTCAGTTCCTCAAATCAGATTTATAGCCACACCACAAGACCAAAACAACTCTTATCAAAGTCATAAATGACATCCTAAGTGATTGTTACAAATCTAAACGATGCCTCCTCCTTATTCTTGACTTGCAAACAGCTTTTGATGTGAATGATCATAAAATTCTGCTCCAACCCTTCTCCATTATCACCCGGCTGGGTGCGACTACACTCAGCTGGTTCTAGTCTTATCTACACAGTCATAGTCAGAAATTTACCTGCAATGACTTCTCTACCCGCTCCTGCCACGTCACCTATCGTTCAGAGAGAGCTTGAAGTGTCAAGTAGAGGAACAAGAAATGCGAATTCAGGGTGATGGTTTGGAGTGGGTGGGGAACAGTTAGGAAGTTAGGCCTGGTGGGTTGGGGAAGGAAGGAAAATAGTGCAAGGCGACTGAACAGATATTTTTGAACGTTGTAACAAAAGGTCCACGAGCTCCTCTCACTTATTTTTGGATTTGAGGGTGGACGAGGCAGGGGAGTGGTTCAGGGTGAAGATTTATGATGGAGAAGATATGCTGTGCGTTTTCTTTGCCTTCCTGGATGATCTTCGTCTAATGCATGGTTTTAGTGAAGAAGAGTAGGACCCGATGATGCTTTATGCGATTGATCCATTCAGGATTATATTGCCAGACAGATGGCCAGATGTCACCGTGCCTTTCTGTTTTATTTTTAATTCTTGCAGGGGTTGTGGGTGTCACTAGCAAGGCTAGAATTTGTTCAATCTACCCTATTTATTACTTCGGCTTAATAATGGAGAATGTAACCTCCAGATGTACTACTCTTAAACATCAGCTTTGCAATATGCAGTATCTGCGTGTCGACTTGCAGGTTGATAGGTTAATTGGCCATTATAAATTGTCCCTAGTATAGGGAGATGGGAGGGACAGGTGGGAATGTGGTAGGGATATGGAATTAGTGTAGGATTAGTATAAGTGGGTGGTTGATGGTCGGCACAGACTCGGTGGGCCGAAGGGCCTGTTTCAGTGCTGTATCTCTAAACTAAACTAAACTAAATTCCAATTTCATATTCTCTTTATCACAAGGCCGTTATCTTTCACCTCTATCATCATTCACCCTCCTTCCTGCCTCAGCCCATCTGCTGCTGAAATGTTCACCCATGCTTTGTTGCCTGCAAAACCGAATATTTCAATGTTCTCCTGGGTGATCACCCATCCTGCACCCTCCAGGAACATCAGCTCATCCAAAGTTTTGTTGCCTGCCCTACATGAAGCCTCTCTCAGGAGCGCCACTGCATTCACTGGTTTCCCAGCCACCAATGCCTCGAGTTGTTAGTTATGATCTTCATGTTCAGACACCTTCATGCGCTCCCCCTGGCATCAGTATAACCGCCTCCAGCCTGAATCATTTCAAGAGCTCTGCTTTTCTCTGAATCTACCTTCTTGTACATTACGCACTTCCATCCCCGACAACTTTCAGTCTTGCTTTTAACCATCTAAACCCCAGATCAGAATTTCCACCGGAAACATCTCTGTGTTTGGCTCTGTGTCAGTTTTTTGTCTAATTGCACTCCTGTTAAACTTCTTTTGATGAATGCTTACTGAAAGTTCTGTCAAAAAAAGTTCTTGCTGGTTAATTGTGTCCGTGTCCTCTCTCTCTGCACACCACGCCATCCAGCCCCAGCTCCCCCACCACCCACCATCCTCACCCCTTCTCCTATAGTGAAATTACTGGTTTGAGACACCCAGGAACAAGTAACCTATATTATCGCTTTTCTCAGCAGATTAGACATTTCACTTTTATGTTTTTGTAAAAGCAGTGAAGAATTTGTTCACCTGAACACAGAACCCCGACATCCATACTGTCAGTGAGAGACGAATTCAATGTGAATAAGCTGCAGTTCTGGAGCTGCAATTCGTTTCCTTCACATTGGACATCATTCACCCAGACGGGTCCTTCACTCTCTCCGTCCTTTGAATAGTTATAAGCGGCTGTCGCTTCACCGCAGCCCAGCTGTGTGCAGACCACGTTGGCATCATTCAGGGTCCAGAGTCTATCCTGAAATCTCCACCAGCTGCCGGTGTGGTAAATCTCCACTCGCCCATCACATTGGCTGCCTCCGTTCGTCAGCCTTAGTGACCAATTTTCATCTACAATATTAAACACATTGAGAATGGAAGCAAAATGTCCCATAATTTACTGCCACCAGAAAAGTTATTAATGTTCATGGTTACTATTTCTGTCATCATTGTCCAGAAGGCTTGTCAGAAGATATTATTCACCATTACCTTTTCTCAGTAAATACATTTTAGTGGCATACCGAGTAGCTTCCGCTGACTACACTGAGCAAAAAGGGTAAAATTAAGTGGGGTTGAGCGCGGCAAATACTGCCTATAGATAAGTGATGAGATTGAAGGGTGGAACAGGGATTTTAAATGGCTCCTGACAGATGACAGTTCCTTTTAACCAATATGGAGAGAAACACACAAGTGTAAGTTGACACAATGCTTCCGATAACGTCTTAAATCGCCTCACAGGCAATGAAGCACTTTTGATTTGCAGTCACTAATGCAGTAGGTGACAGACCCGCCGGACTGAAGGTTGTCCTCCTCTCCACATGTACTGATATTTCCTGCTCTCGCCCTACACTTGACAATATCATCAACGTTTCTTCCAATTTCTCCTCCTTATCTTCACATGGTCCATCTTCAATTCTTCCATTCCCTTCCTCAACATCTCTGTTTCTGATTCTGGGGATAGGTTATTAACCAATATAAAGGGTAAGCCCAGTGACTCTCACAGTTACCTTGTTTATGATTCCTCACACCCCGTTTCCTCTAATAAATCTATCACATTCTTCCACTTTCTCCACCTGCATTGTATCTGTCTGGTGATGCAACCTTCCATACCAGTGCTTCCAGATATGTCTTCCTTTCCCCTCAACCAAGGACTCTCCTCACGTCCTCATCCACCCACCATAGTTGATTGGGCCCTCAAGCACGTCCATTCCATTTTCCATACTTCTGCTTTCACCCTTTCCCCCTTCCCAGAACCATGAAAGGATTCTGCTTCTTCTCACCTTCCACTCCACCAGCTTCCATATTCAACACATGATCTTCCACCATTTCCACCACCTTCAATGTGATGCCATGACCAAGCACATCTTCCCCTTCCCTCCACTTTTAACATTCTGAAGGGACCATTCGCTCTGTGACATCCTGATGCACTCTGCAATCATTCTCAGCACCCCTTCCCACAGGAGCATTCCATGAAAGCGCGGGAGATGCTGCCACTTCCCAGTTACGTGTACTTTTCTCACACCCAAGCCCCCAAGCACTGCTTCCAAGTGAAACAGCGATTTACTTGTAATGCTTCTTCGTTAGTATCCTGCATTTACTCTATTGACTAATCATGATGCTATCTCCTTTACATTGGCAGACCAAACACAATTAAGTGATTAGTCTGCAAAACACCTTTGTTCAGTCTGCAAGCTTTACCTTCAGCTTCCAGTTGCCTATCATTTTCATTCTTTATTCAACTCCAACTCTGACCTCTCCATCCACTTTCCCCTACACATTCCCAATGAAGGTTAACATAAGTTTGTGGAACAGCACTTCATCATTCCACGAGCTTCCTTACAACGTTTGTGATTCAACACTGAGTTCAGCAAATTCAGATCTTATTCCTTACCCCTTTTCCTACTTCCAATGTACACCTATAAATGTGCTTTTTACTTGGCCCATTCCAAATCTATTTGCTTTGCATTGTCCCTTTTGCCATTTAGGCTCTCCTGTCTTCTACCATATCGCAGCCTATTCCTTTTGTTCTTTCCTTGCTTTCCCCTTTCTTTAACAACTGTTAAATCTCTATGTTCAGATTAAAGATCCGCAAAATGAAAGGTTGATATTGTTTCACTCAACATACATGCTGCCAGATCTTCTGAGTATTTCCAGCACTTACTGTTTTTATTACCTATATTTTAAATTGTGAAATGTGGGAGCACTTTTGCATAGAGCAATGTCCCACATACAGTGATCAGATAACTGAGCAGATAATCTGTTATATGAGGGTGCTGGCTGAGAGATAAATGTAATCCTGGAAACTGGCAGAATTGTAATTTACATCAAGTTTGTGAAATAATCCAAGACATAGCACATTGGTGAAATAACGAGTTACTTCACTCACTATAATTTTATTGCACTTGGTGAAATGGAAATTAACATTTATCTCACGCTATTTAGCTGGAATAAAGTTCACAGTGTTTTCTATTATACAACTGATCTTTGCTGAGAATTCCAGATAATTCATATTTGAATTGCCTACATTGATAACAGTTTCAATGCTCGAGCAACATTTCCATTCTATGGCAGTGGTCCTGGGAGCATCTTGCTGATTCTATAGCCCTTGAATAATGCCCTAGATTTACCCGGAAAGAGGTATTATATGACGATAAGTACTAATAACGAGACATTGTATGCATTCAATGTTTATTGGAGTGAAGCTCTTGGATGCATTTGTAATTTAATTCAGACCAATAAACCCACAAACACATCTTAGGATCTTAGTGTCAAAGGAAGCATGGGATCAGAAAAACTAGTGAATCAGCGACCTGTGGAAATAGTCAATGATGCTTGACAGTAGAACATTTGGTGCATTTAACTTCAATTGACTGAGATGACTCACCCGTACAGATGACACTGGCATCATTTTCATGTGAGCAGCTAAATTGATCCCAGGATGAAACAGGACAATCCCACAATCGCGTCTCGTTTCCCCGACACTTGTAATTTTCCTTCCACATTGGACCGGTTCCTTTCCCAAAGTGAGCTCCTCCTGGGACTGAGCTTCCTGTCCCACACTGAAGATGCTCACAGACCACGTTGGCGTCTTCCATATCAAAGTAAAGGTCACACAGCGTCCACCACTGGTCTCTGTGTAGCACCTCCACCCTTCCAGAGCATCTGTTCATCCCATCAACTAATCGGGGTCCATGTTTCCCTGTATTGGAAACAAATCCAGATCCAAATAATTTATAAATCATCCTCCACATAGAAACAGCAAAACGGAAAATAGGTAAAAAGTTGTATCTTATCTACCACGATCATCTATCCATACTTTACACAAATTATCTATTCAAAACAATTCAAATTACTACAGCAGCTCAAAAGCAAAATACTGCGGATGTTGGAAACTGAAATAAATCAGAAAATGTTGGAAATACTGAGCAGGTCTCGCAGCATCTGTGGAGTGAGCAAGAGAGTTATGTTTCAGGTCTGTGTCCTTTCATCACAATAATTACTGCAGAACCTCGTTAAGAAGTTGGATGAACACTCAAAAATTAAGAGCTCTTCTTGCAAACGTTAATAGATTGTTGGTCTCTATCTCTTGGGTCTTGCAATATAGAAGTCAGAAGGATGTGATGTTTCTGTTGTATTTGTTGCCGCTTTTGGGTACCGCACTTCACAAAACCATTTGCTTTGGAGGTGGTTCAGGACAGAGTCACCAGAATGACAACAATGCTTAAAGCGTTACATTATGAAGACAAGTTGCATAAACTTTGTTTGTCGTAGATTAGATTTAGATACTTTAGAGCTTATCTAGTTGATGTGTTTAAAATGTTTAAGGGGTTTGACAGATGCGCGATAGAATATTTGGAGAACGAATATCAAACAAGGCCATTTAGGAGCTGCATTTCTTTTTAAGGGATGTGGGCATCTCTGGCAGAGGTGGCAGTTATTGCTCAACTCTATTTGCCCTTGAAACCGATGTCAGGACCTTCATTTTGTACTGCAATTGTCTGCATGTGGAATGTTCTTCTGCAATGCTGTTAGGCAGTTACAGTTAAGGCAAAGGGTGTAAACAAAAATTGTACCTTTTGCTGCATGTGTTATAAACAGAGTGGGAAGTTTATAATTTGGTAATTAGTGGCTAAGACTGAAATATGGCCTTAACATTTAGAATTTAACTTGAACTTCAAAAAAAAAAACTGCAAGGCAGTTCATTGTTAGCAGTTAACAGTGCAATTCAGGTGAGCAGTGAGAAGTCAATCAGCTGTGATTGCCCGAATAGAGGTAAATACTGTAAGCTGGAATCTGTCTAAACTGTGGCAACTTGAATGTGCCCGAAAAGACCGATGTAAGTAAACTTCAGGTACGGTACAGAGCGTAAACACAGTTCACAATGTTGATTGAATTCATTAGGAACAAAGTGGGAAGTTGGAATTTACTAAGAGTAAGAAGAGGGGGAACATGCTTTTTTTTATTATTTCACAGGGGATGGGGTGTTGTCGAGGCTGGCATTTCCTATCCATCCCTAATTGTCCTGGAAATGATTGCGGTGAGCCGTCTTCTTGTACCAATGCCGTCGATGTACTCTCGCTACACCCACAGAGCTGTTCGGAAGGGAGATCCAGGATTTTGACCGAGGGACAGTGAAGGAATGATGATATAATTCCAAGTCAGGATGGTGTGTGCCTTGGAGTGGAAATTTCAGGCGGTGATGTTCCCATCCATCTGCTGTCCTTGTCCTACTAGATAGTAGAGGGCGTGTGTTTGGATGGAGGTGCTTTGTTTTGTCTATTCAGCTTGAGTAAGTGAATGGAGTCACCGATTTAAAACAGAACCACAGCCAGCAGCAGCAGAGTCTATTGGGAGAGGCAGATAACAGGCAAATAGAGGGGAAACTCCTTCAGTGAAGCAATTGTTAGGTCAGAGTATGAGAGGGCGTGGGTAAGTTGCAAATAAGTATTACGTTAATTGGTGAGTGCTTCGTGTTTTGGCTTTAGCTAACCAGTAAAGTAGCTTTCAAACTAAAAAGCAACTGCACATAATTTTACGTCTAAAATAAAGACAGACTAAGTTCTGGCAAACCAGTTTTTTTTCCGGATATTGGAAATTGTGAGAAACTGAACTGTCCTGAGGGAACATGTCTGTAGCAGATGTCTCTATCTGGAAACTCTCTGGCTCAGGGTCATAGAGCTGGTGTGGGAATTGGAGAAACCCCAATGGGAGCAAGAGGTGCATTGGACAGTTTGCTGCAGATTTCAATCACACCTTGTAGTGAGCTGCAGGATCAGAATGAGTTTGTTGCAGCTTATAGTGCACAGTAATGGAAATCCATATGAGATGGAGATCGAGGATATGCAAAAAGTGAATCTATCCAACAGGAACAATGTACTGGCTATTTCTGAGGATAAGGATAAAGTCTGTCAGAAGGACAGCCAGAATGTTGACCTTGTTACCTTGGAATAGGAAGCAGTTCAACGGGAGGAGGAGTGGAGCATAATGTGATACTTTTAAGTGATTCAATAATTGGGGTATTAAGACTCCCACACAGTATTTGCACAACTTGTGCAAAGTGAGGGATATCTCAAAGCAGATTGCAAGAATGGAGGGGAAATATCCATTCCTTGTGGACCATGTATGGACTGATAGCATGGGAAAGAGGAGGCAAGAAGTTCTTTTCAGAGAGTACCAGGAGCTGAAAGAAAAAAGAAGATCTCAAGGATTATTATACAAGCCGCTTGCACATTGACATAGAAAAAAAGATGAGGGAGATGAACACGTGGTTGAAGGTTATGGTGTTGGAAAGAGGTGTTAAATTTTATGGGACGCAGTCACCTGTACTGGGATATTAAAGAACTATTCTGCTGGAATGTGCTTCACCTGAATCGGGTTGGGATCAGGGTCCCAGAATAAAGGATAAATAGGATTGTTACAGGAACCTTAAACTGGCAAATGGGTGAGGGGAGGTTGGTGGGAGACGGGGTTAATGGGTAGAGCACAGTTGGAAATGTAGTATATCTAGGTAGTACAGGGAAAGGGATAATTGAAAGATGCAACATTTGAGTAAGACCATTTTACGGTTTTACATCACGTGCATTTGCGCTGAAAATAGCAGTTGCTTTCTTGATAATAGAATTGTTAGAAATATTGGCAGACCTCGACGTTTTGGGCAGTGCACTCTGTCCATTGTCTGGAGAAATAATTGGATCTGGTGGAAGCTGTCCGTTTATATGCAGTGCAGAACGGGAATGTGGACAGGATCTTACTACTGATAGGTTGTTACATGTTCTTGTTCTGGCTGTTATTGGTCTGTTAATTATATTCCCTGGCGGGCAGCCATAAAGGCGGGGCTAAAGTGTTGTGAGTCGAAAAGACTTAGCAGTTGGCAGGAAAAAAGACAGAAGCGTAAGGGGAGAGCCAACTGTGAAACAGCCCCGACAAACACATTTTTCTGCAGCACCTGTGCAAGAGCCTGTCACTCTGGAATTGGCCTTTATAGCCAGTCCAGGCGCTGCTCCACACACCGCTGACCACCCCAGGCGCTTATCCGTCGTCTCTCGAGATAAGGAGGCCAAAGAAGAAGATGATAGGTCAGTATATGCCATTGTTCGTGCTGCTGATTGGTCAGCTATTGTGCATCGTGGCAAATCAATCCATACTACTGTTCTGGTGGTGGTATGTTGGCGGCAGAGCAGGTGTTGGTGCGTTTCTTGTGTAGAAAATGCCAGATATTCACTGAGGAACAGGCCACTGTTAGGGGGACAGTATGGTGTTTATTGATCTCCATAGCTTCCCCAATGCAGTGAATGGGACAAGACTGCTATCGTCAAGCAAGCTCAACTCAATGACCACCGCATTGAATGGTCCAATTCAAAACTCCACCTTGTCTATACTAGACCGGCATGCAAGACACAACAAAATCAAAATCATGCAAAAATTCAAAAAAACAACATTGCTCAGATCCTCGTGAATGGCAGCGATACAAAGAAAAACAAAGGATGACAAAACAGATCACAAGAGCTACAAATTGTTGACAATAACTTCAGAAATATATTGTCATTAAGAGCAATGTGGTCTCATTACAATGGCAGTTGTGATATAAATGAAAATAAGGAAATGGCAGGAATTATACATAATTACTGTGCATCAGTATTTACATGGACAGAACTTTTATTAAGGTTCCTTGTTGCCACACGTGGCCACATGCTGCCCTGACGTCGAGGACAGTCACTCTCATCTCACTGCAGGAATTCATCTTTCTCATTCATGTTTGTACAAACGGTGCAATGAGGTCTGAAGCTGAATGGTCCGAGAAAACCCAAACTGAACATCAGTGAGTAATTTATTGGAAAATTCTGCTTGATAGCACTGTAAACAACACCTTCCATCACTTTGTTAATGATTGAGATCAAACTGCTGGGACAGTAATTAGAAAATTGCAATTGTCACACGGCTATTTGAGAAAGGTTAGCGAGGGAAACGAGGACATTATAGATTGGTTAGCCTAACAGCTATTGTCAGGAAATTACTAGAGTATACATTTAAAGATGGAGTGTCTGATCACCTTGAAAAGTTACAGCCAATCAGTGAGAGCCAGCATGGATTTGTAAAAGGTAGATCATGCCTGATGAACCTGATCAATTGTTTTGTGAAGGTAACTAAAGTAGAGGGCAGGGGAAGCTCAATGGATGTTATTCAGATGAACTTCCAGAAAGCACTCAAGAAAATCCCTCATAACTGATTGTTGGCTAAAGTTGAAGGTCATTGGATTCAGTGCAAATTATTAACTGCTTAGGAGGCTGACAGCAGGGATAATGTGCAGACAACCTAACTGGCAGGATCGGATAGTGCCGTCCCACAGGAACCTCCACTATTTAGTAATGATTTAGATGGCTGGATAGAAAGCCACATATCATTGACATATTCAATATTGCCATTGAAAAAAATCAGCCATATTGCAATCATGTATATTTTAAGCATAACTTAACAAAAAAAATCAGTAACTGTGTAAAACTATTTCAAGTTTGGCAATTGTGAGGTGTCCAATTTGGACTTTAAAAGGTTACAGAACTTTCTAAATGGTGAAAAGCCGGAAGCAGCACATGGAAAAGAGACTTCAGGCTCATGGGCAAGTACGGGAACGAACATCAAAACAACTAATGGAATGCTGGGATTTATATCTAGAGGATTGGAATACAAGGGGCGAGAAATGATGCTACAGGGGCAAAACAAAAACCCTGGTCTGGCCACATCTGGTGTAGTGTTCAGCTGTGGGCAATACATTGTTAAAAAGGATATATTGACCAGGGAGAGTATGCAGCATAAGGGATACTGGAGTTCTGAAGAAGGATCACTGACCCGAAACGTTAACTCTGCTTCTCATTTCACAGATGCTGCCAGGCCTGCTGAGCGGGACCAGCATTTCTTGTTTTTATTATACTGCAATGATTCCTTGGCTTCAAGTGTTTCTGTTTTCTTAATCAATCATGAGATGTGGTTGTCGCTGGCAAGGTGAGCATTCGTAGTTCATGCCTAGTTGCCCTTCACAAGTGAGTGGCTTGTTCGGCTATGTCAGAGGAAAATTAAGAACCAACCACATTGCTGTTTTTCTGGAATCACATCTAGGGCAGACCAGTAAGAATGGCAGATTTCCTCCACGAAGGACATTAATGAGCAAGATTTTCTTTTAATGACAATCGACAATAGTTTCATGGTCACCATTACTGAGACTAGTTTTCAATTCCATATTAATTAACTGAATTTAAATTCCACTAGCTGCGGTGGTGGGAATTGAACCAGTGTCCCCAGCATTAGCCTGGGCCTCTGGATTGATAGTCCAGTGACATTAGCACCACGCCACTGCCTCCTCTCATTATGAAGAAGGATTACCGAAACTGTGGGTGGGTTCCCTGAAATGTGGAAGAGCCTTGTCCTTTAACATTCTTAGCCTATGCCGTTCAGCAGCAGGAAAGTCTTTGGGAATTCTGCAGGTGAGCTACTTGCCACAGAATACCCATCATCTGACATGCTCCCGTCGCCTCAGCATTTTTCTGAATGGTGAGGTTCCCTGTCACTGACAAAACCCAGCAGGATTTGACAGTGGTAGTGAATTCACTGATTATAATAGCTAGGGGAGGTGTTATTCTCTCTCTTGTCAGAGATAGTAATTACCTGACACGGAGGTGGTGAGTGTGTTACTTTCTACTTATATACCCAAGTCTAAATAATGTCCTGATCTTGATGTAAGTGGGCATGAATTGTTTCCTTATTCGAGTAATTATGAATGGAACTAAAGATCATGCAATCAGCAGCAATTTGCCCAACTTCTGACATTTTGATGGTGGGCAGGTAACGGACCAAGCACCAGAAGATAGTTGGGCCTCAGAGAACAAACAGGAAATACATTTTTATATAATTGTAGTGGAAATCTGGAACATTCCCTAACAACTCCCAAAGTAAAGAGCTGTGGATGTTGCATCCAATCTAAATTTTCAAGACTAATATTGACCGATTTTTGTTAGCTCGGTGTATCAAGGAATCTGGTTCAAAGCCAGGTAAAGAGACTTGAGGAACATATCAAGTATGATCTGATTGAATGCTCGAGTAGGCTGGTGTAACTGAAAGCTCTGTACTGATCATGTGGATATGTGTCTGATCCTGTCATATTTAGCGTATAAAATGCACACATTCTATAAATTAACTTTGCAATCTTTCAATTCAGGCCTGATTGCACTGAGCAGTGCTAAAGAACAGCCGTTCGTTTATACCCTGTAAGTGTTAACGTGGGCAGGGAGGGTTGAAAGGCTATTGAAATGTCGGATCATTCGTGGTGCTCACATTAAAGTATCTAAATTGGCCAGTGCATGTTAATTTAGTCAACTCCCGACTGTTGCAGCCAATATGCAATTATAGATATACATTCGGTGCAGTGATAAATAAACTTGCGGAAATTCTGCTTCTTGCAGAATAATGTTCGGATTTAGAAACATCTTGTTGATCAACTATTGTGGGTATCTTGAACCACGTTACACCAGACCTACAGCAGTAATGGTAAACGAAAATGACTCGTTTAAATATGAACCTTTTAGACAGAAAGACGGCAATGTCACCTTCCTCAGTTTTCCAAATATTAAGCAGGAAGTTGTCTGCTTTTCAGTAAGTCTGTACTCACCGGAACAGATCACACTGGCATCGTTCCGATGGCTGCACTCCTGCTGCGTTCCTTCAAAAAGACGGCAGTCCAATAAACTTGTCTCGTTTCCGATGCATTCAAAGATATCACTCCGTATGAGCCCAATGCCCTCTCCAAAATGAGCATATCTTGGTGCAGACATGGCGACTCCACACTGCAGCTGACTACAGACCACATTGGCGTCTTTCAGATCCCAGTCAAGGTCACACACTGTTCCCCAGTATTCACCATACTGGATCTCCAGTCTGCCTGAGCATGGAGAGTCTCCGGATGTTAGTCTAGGAGATCTGTGATCTGAATAAGCGTATTATATCATAATAAGTATAATACATTAATAATCACAATAATACAAATATTTATATTTCAATACACATCCGATTAATCACAGATCTGGCACTATTCGTTCTCAGATCGTTCCATTCTTTTCAAAACTGATGAATCTGTGTTTTCTGTATCACTACTGCTTATACTGTGACAGGACCATAATGTTTAAAATTTTTATTTATTTATTTATAACTTACCCAGTCGCCGTGACTGTAACTGAGGAACACGCACTGTATCAACAGTTGGAACTGGGTAAAAAGTATTGTGTGGCAAGAACTGGTACAAGGAGTCCTGTTGCTCATGTTTAACATAAATGGTTCAGACTCGTAAAAGGGAGGTACAATTATAATATTCATCAATGATATTTACTTGGGACAATAGTTTCATACTAAGGCAGATTGTGATAAAAATACATGACGTTAACGAAATTGCAAATTAATTTCAATGCAGATAAATGTACACTTATGCATTTGGGTAGGAAGACTGAGAACACAGATTCCTTGGACAATGATAATCTAAATTGCATCGAGGAGCAATGGGATTCGGAGGTACAGATATAAAAATCAATAAAATAGCAATAACAGGTTAACAAAGCTATAGAAAATACAAAAAGAGATTGATGTTTATTTATGAGAAATACGTTGAAAGGGGAGTCATACCTAGCACAAGGAAGGATTTGCTGTTGATGGGAGTTGTTTGATTGGGTGCTAACTGGTCAGTGTTTCCCTGCTTTTCTCGACAGTTTGTAACAGGGCAATTTTCCACCATATCAGTTGAATCCTAGTGTTGTATCTGTACCGGATCACCTTGTCTAGAGTTGTAGCTTGTTTTAGAGTACTGTTCTTCAGCACTACAGCTATAATGTTATCGGGCCCTAAACCTTTGCTTTGTGCTGTGCGCTCAGCCGCTTCTTAATGTTGTGTGCCGTAATCTTAGGAATGGACCGAAAAATAGAAAGCATTTGCACAGCGATAGACCATTGGCATGGATTCTCACCTTTTGTCAGTCTGAATGACTACCTTTAACCCACACTGTGTTGACTGTTTTGTAGCCAGTTTGAGACAGTCTGTCATGATCACCTTTCAAAGCTCTTCGTGTGCAATTACTTACCTTGAAACCACATTCACAGTTTTAAGTTTAAGAACCGGACAGACAGTTTGTCACCAACAAGATGCAACAATCAGCATACAATCATAGAATGTTTACAACACAGAAGGAGGCCATTCAGCCCGTTGTGTCCATGCTGGTTATCTGCAAGAGCAGCTCAGCTAGTCCTATGCTTCTGCCCTTTCCCCATAGCCAGGAAACGAATTTATCTTCAGGTGCTTGTCCATTTCCGTATTGAAAGCCACAATTGAATCTGTCTCCGACAGACTCGCAGGCAGCACTTTCCAGATCCTGAAAACTCGCTATATAAATAAGTTTTTCCTCATGTCACTGTTGGTTCTTTTGCCATCCACCGTATAACAGTGTCCTCTGGTTATTGACCTTTCTGCCAAGAGGAGCACTTCCTCTCTATCTACTCTGTCTAGACCTCATGATTTTCAACACCTCCATCAATTTTCCTCGCAGCCTTCCCTGTTCTAAGGAAAGCAACGACAGTTTCTCGAATCTATCAATGTAAATGAAGTCTTTCATCCTTTGAATCTTCCTTGTAAATGCTTGCTACACCCATTCTAAAGCATTCACATTCTTCTAAAATGCCGTGTCCAGAATTGTCCAGAATACAATACGGCAGTTGAGTTGAAGCCAGTGTTTCACAAACGTTCGTAATAACTTCCTTACTTTTTTACACTATACCACTATTTAAAAAGGCCAACATCCCATTGACTTATTAACCACTTTCTCAACCTGCCCTGCCACCTTCAACGATTTGATCACAAATACTCCCAGGTCACTCTTGGCTGCAGCCACTTTATAATTGTACCCTTGAAAAGGGACTGGCAGCTAGCATTAAGAGAAATCACACAGTTTTCTATAGACAGAGAAATAGTAAAAGGGTAGTAAAAGGAGGAGTGGGGCCGATGAGGAATCAGAAAGGTGATTTACATATGAAGGTAGCGGACATAGTTGAGGTATTAACTGAATTCTTTGCACCTGTCTCTGCCAAGGGAGAAGATGCACTCCAGGTAATGGTTAAAGAGGAGGTAATTCAGATACTAGAGGGGTTTAAAATTAATAAAGAGGATGTATTAGATATACCCTGTTATATGAGAACATACATATGAATATACGAATTAGGAGCAGTAGTCGGTCACTCAACCCCTCGAGCCTGCTCCACCATTCAATACGTTCATGGCTGAACTGATTACTCCACATTTCCTCCTACCCACGATTACCTGCCACCCCCTTGGTTATCAAGAATCTACCTACCTCTGCCTTAAAAAAATTCAAAGAATCTGCTTCCACTGCCTTTTGAGGAAGAGAATTCCAAAGACTCACGACCCTCTGAAAGAAATAAATTCTTCTCATCGCTGTCTTAAATGGGCGATGCCTTATTTTTAAACAGTGACCCCTCGTTTGAGATTCTCTCACAAGGGGAAACATCTTTTCCACATCCATCCTGTCAAGACCTCTCAGGATTTTATATGCTTCAATCAAGTCGCCACTTCCTCTTCTAAATTCCAGAGGATGCAAGCCTAGCCTGTCAAATCTTTCCTCGCATAACAGGTCACCCATTCCAGATATTAGTCTAGTAAACCTTCTCTGTACTGCCTCCAACGCATTTACATCATTCTTTAAATAAGGAGACCAGTACTGTACACAATACTTCAGATGTGGTCTCACCAACACCCTGTATAGCTGTAGCATAACCTCCTTACTTTTGTATTCAATTCCACTTGCGATAAACGATAACAATCTACTGGTTTTCTTTAGTACGTGCTGTACCTGCATACTAATGTTTTGCAATTCATGCACTCGGACACCCAGATCCCTCTGCATCTCAGAGCTCTGCAATCTCTCACCATTTAGATAATATACTTCCCTTCTATTCTTGCTGCCAAAATGGACAATTTCACACTTTCCCACATTAAACTCCATTTGCCAGGCCTTTGCCCACTCACTTAATCTATCTATATTCCTTTGCAGACTCCTAATCTCCCCTTCACAAGTTACATTCTTACCTATCTTTGTGCCATTAACAAATTTAGCAAGCATACCTTCGGTCTCTGCATCCACATCATTTGTATAACTTGCAAAATGTTGAGGCCCCAGCACAGATCCCTATGGCAAACCACACGTTACATCTTGTCAACAAAAAAAAGACCCGTTTCTGCCTACTCTCTGTTTCCTGTTAGCTAACCAATCTTCCATCCACGTCAATATGTTACCCCCCACACCATGAGCTTTTATTTTCGGCAATAGCCTTTGATGTGGCACCTTATCAAATGCCTTCTGGAAATCTAAGTACAATACATCTACCAGTTCCCCTTTATCCACAGCACATGTAACTCTTTCAAATAATTCCAATCAATTGTATAAACATGATTTCCCTTTCACAAAGCCATGTTGACTCTGCCTGATTACCTTGAATGTTTCTAAATGCCCTGCTATAAGTTCTTTAATAATAGCTTGTAACATTTTCCCTAAGACAGGTGTTAAACTAATTGACATGCAGTTTCCTGATTACTGTTTCCCTCCCTTTCTGACTAAAGGAGTTGCATTCGCTATTTTCCAATCTAAATGAACCTTCCCCGAATCTAGGGACTGTTGGAAAATTAAAATTAACGCATCAACTACCTCACTAGCCACTTCATTTAGCACCCGAGGATAAAGTCCATCAGGTCCCGGGGACTTGCCAGCCTGCAGCTCCAACAATTTACTCAGTACCTTCGCCCTGGTGCTTGCAATTGTATTGAATTCCTCCCTCCCTTCCTTTTCCTGACTTACAGCTAAAACTGGGATGTTACTTTTATACTCAATAGTGAAGACCGATGCCAAATATCTGTTCAATTCATCTGTTATCTCCTTATTTTGCATTATTAATTCCCCAGACTCACATTTTAGAATTTCAACGCTCACTTTGTTGCCTCCTTTCTTTTTTAAATATAAATAAACTCTTGCTATCTTCCTTTAAATATCTACATACCATTCTCTCGTACTCTAATGTTACCTGCCTTATCAATCTTTTAGTCATTCTTTGCTTCTTTTTAAAAATATCCTGTCCAATCTTTTGACCTGCCTCCCATCTTTGCGAAATCATAGGCTTCTTCTTTAAGTTTCATACTACTTTTGGCTGTTTTACTTAACCACGGATGGCGGGTCCCACCCTTGGAATGTTTCTTTCTCGTTAAAATGTGTGTATTCTGACATATTGCCTCAAATGGCTGCC
This sequence comes from Heterodontus francisci, assembly GCF_036365525.1. Lineage (NCBI taxonomy): Eukaryota > Metazoa > Chordata > Chondrichthyes > Heterodontiformes > Heterodontidae > Heterodontus > Heterodontus francisci. The sequence continues at coordinate 21,087,958 of NC_090391.1, forward strand.
ACTGCATCTCTATTGACCTATCCCTTAACCTAATTTGCCAGTTCACTTTAGCGAGCTCTGCATTCATACCCTCATAATTGCCCTTATTTAAGATTAAAATATTAGTTTTGGACCCACTCTTCTCTCCTTCAAATTGAATGTAAAATTCAATTATATCATGATCCCTGCTACCTAGGGGCGCCTTAACTGTGAGGTCATTAATTATTCCTATCTCGTTGCACAATACCAGGTCGAGGATAGCCTACTCTCTGGTTGGCTCCATAACGTATTGTTCCAAGAATTTATCCCGAAAATATTTTATGCAGTCCTCATCTAGGCTACCTCTGCCCAACTGTTTTTTACAGTCTATATGTAGGTGAAAATACCCCTAGAATTATCACTGTACCTTTCTGACAAGCTGCCATTATTTATTCATTTATACCCCGTCCCACAGCCTGGTTAATGTTAGGTGGCCTGCACACCACTTCTCACAAGTGACGTCTTGCCTTTATGATTTTTCATCTCTACCCGAACACTTTCTACATCCTGGTCTTCTGAACTTAGGTCATCCCTCACTATTGCGCTAATATCATCATTAATTAACAGAGCTACCCCTCCACATAATCGTGGCTTCCTGCCCTTCCTAAATGTGACGTATCCTTCAATATTCTGGTCCCATTCTATATATATAAATGATCCAGACCTTGGTGCACAGGCACAATTTCAAAGTTTGCAGATGATACAAAACTTGGAAGTATTATGAACTGTGAAGAGGATAGTGCAGATCTCCAAAAGGACATTGACAAGTTGGTAGAATGTTGGATGAAGTTCAATGCAGAGAAATATGAAGTGATTCATTTTGGTAGGAAGAACATGGAGATAAAATATAAAATGAAGGGCTCAATTCTAAAAAGGTTACAGGAGCAGAGGGACCTTTGTTTAATAGTGTATAAGTCATTGACGGTGGCAGGCCAGTTTGAGAGAACGTTTAATAAAACATACATTGTCCTGGACTGTATTAATAGGTGCATGGAGGACAAGAGCAAGCAAGTTATGTTGCAATTGTATAAGGCACTAGTCCGGATTCAGCTGGAGTATTGGATCCAATTCTGGCGCCGCACTTGAGGAAAGATATGAGGGCATAGGACAGAGTACAGAGACTTTTCATGAGAATGTTTCCAGGGATAAAGAATTTCAGTTAGGAAGATAGATTGGAGAAATTAGGACTGTTTTCCTTGGAGAAGAGAAGGCAGAGAGTTGATTTGATAGAGGTTTTCAAAACAATGAGGGTTCTGGGCAGATTCGATAGAGAAAAACTGTTTCCACTGGTGAAAGCATCGAGAAGGAAAGGGTACAGATTTAAAGAATTTGGTAAAATAAGTTAAAGTGACTTGAGGAAAATATTTTTCATGCAGCGAGTTATCCAGATCTGGAATGTTTGCCTGAGAACGTGGTGGAGGCAGGTTCAATTGAAGCATTCAAAAGGGAATTAACAGTTATATGAAATGGAAGATTGTGCAGAGTTATGGAGGGAAGGCAGGGGAATAGAACTGAGTGAATTTCTCTTTCAGAGAGCTCATGCAGACATGATGGGCCGAATAGCCCCCTTCAGCACTGTAACAGTTCAGTGACTCTGTGATATTGCCTCTCCTCCTTGTTCCAACCAGAATGTATCAGTTCACACTTCTCTGCATGAAATGTCATCTGCCACGTGTCCGCCCATTTGACCAGCCTCTCTTTGCCCTCTTGAAGTCTATCACTATCCTCCTTACAGAAACCGGCCAGGATTTCAGGAAAACTTGCCAATTTTCTTCCAATAGTTGAACGATGTTGAGTTTAATCGTTCAACTACTTCCTGAACTATCTTAGCTCCTTTTTTTAATATTCTGTGCATTTCACTTCCTCAATATTTCCCAAAATGTAAATGGCAATGCGTAGGCAGCGGTGGGATCTTAACGCGCAGTTTCCTCTTGTGATACCCACAATAACTGCAGACCCATTACTTCGGCGCCCCGAGGCTGAAAAACCTGCCTCCCTCCCTCCCCTGCTCCCCAGTCTCAGCTTCACAATATGTGTAATATATCAGATCCGAAGCCAAGCTCTCACTGCAGGTGGACAGCCGGGCTGACAGTGCATGCCCGGTAGCGGCTGCTGGGTTGATGAATGGAGGGTTTGAGATTGCGAAATTTCGTGCGATTCAGATCATTCACTGCGGAATTAGGGAAAATCTCAATGGAAACTGCTCTGGCTGTATTGTAAATGTGCTGAGTATCAGGTATTTGCTGCTCCTGGTGGAGAATGTTTATTAAATATAGTACTAATGATATAATTTTAAACAGTGATCCTAATATTAACATTAAATCTAACCAGAAATTATTGGAATTATTATCATCTGACTTTCTGGGTACCGACCGTCCCGGATTGTTTTACTTTCGCTTCTTCCCAGATTCTATCAGCCGCGGCGGGAGATGAGAGACTGAGAGAGCTTTTTACCTGAGCAGATCACCCCTGCCTCATGGGACTGTAGCCCGGAATAGAGACCCCGTTGCTCTGACTTACAGTCCCGGAGAGCGGCCTCGGTCCCGCTGCACTTTACATCCAACGTCATAATGGTTCTGGACCCTTTCCCAAAGTGAGCTCCACCCGGTGCAGAAACTGCGGACCCGCAGCCCAGCTCCCGACACACAACAGCGGCGTCTGGCAGGTCCCAGAGATAGGAAGCCACAGCCCCCCACTGTCACCTGTAGTGAACCTCCACTCTCCCAGCGTACCGACTGCCCCCATTCACGAGTCTCAGCTTCACCGTCTCTGTAAAATATCAGAAATATCATCAAGTGGTGATAGTGTGTTAAACCCACATGGTCCTAGCGCACGGACCATACACCTTCACCAGTCTCAGCTTCATCGTCTCTGTAAAATATCAGAAGTACCATCAAGCGGTTATAGTGTGTTAAACCCACAACTTCCCAGCGCACGGACCCTCCCCATTCACCAGGCATGAATCGATAGGAACATCGGAGTAAATATTACACATGAAAAAAAAGGAAAGGTAAATAGTAATAAACGGTGCAAACGAGCAGGGAACCGGGAGGCAGCCGGATATTCCCACCAACACAGCAGCTGCAAAGGGAATGGGGTGGCGACAGGCTCAGAATATATTTAACCTGCAGAAGTAGGGACATGGGCGTGGCTGTAATGATCACATGTTTACGTGCTCAGTACTGATTGGACGAACACAGTGAGATTCCAGATCCAGGAAAGAGGAAATTGCACTCTCACCCGCCACAGCCAATAAAGACAGGGCTGGATGTTGATGTGATTTGGATGTCAGTGCAGATTGGTGATGTTGGCCTTTGGATCGGCAGCACTGCCAGTGGAGCTGATCATTCACACTCTGCTCTTCAGAGACCCTTAGTTATTGTCCCGCCACATGAAGACAGCAGCTATCTCTCCGCTAGGTAACAGTGTCAATGGAGCTGATTCTTCACTCTCTGCTGTTCAGGGACCCTCAGTTATTGTCCCTCCAACATGAAGACTGCAGCCTTCTCTCAGCTAGGTAACAGTGTGAGTGGAGCTGATCCTTCACACTCTGCTCTTCAGAGAGCCACAGTTATTGTCCCTCCACATGAAGACAACAGTCATCTCGCAGCTCGGTAACAGTGTCAATGGAGCTGATTCTTCACTCTCTGCTGTTCAGAGACCCTCAGTTACCGTCCTCCGCTTGAAGACAGCAGCCATATCTCAGCTAGAATGAAAGACCTTTACTAACACTACGAGGGACACATTCCCTTTCTGACTGGTAACCGCGCAGCGGGTTAATCCGTGATCAAAATGGTGCTGAGATTGTTGCCCAAGCTTAATACTTAATGGGATGGATTAGAGCAGACAGACATTAGACAGTGTGAGGATAAAGGTAGATTACCTGACGGGTCAGCCTGACTGTTCCCGGGTCTGCCTGAAATGAGAAGTTAACAATTAAAGTTTACTGGGGCAAAAATGAACGAAACTGTCTGAAAGAAAAGACACAAATATAACTAACAGCAGGGTCATTATTCCCGTCGCTGTGCAGAAGAAATTATACCAGGATATGTGATTTCATTCCTTAAAACCGAAAATACAGTTTTTACAACAAATTAATATTGGTAATGGGCCAAAATGTATCCAGAATTGTTTTCACATATACACACACTGACACCCGGATACACTCTCTCCTTTTGGTAACGATGGGTGGGTTCCATGTATTACCAGTGTGAAGGCGCTCTGAGAAGGCGGTGGTGATGGTCCTCTCCCTTATAGAATCTTACAATGAAACAGCACAGAGGGACGCCATTCAGCCCATGGTGCCTATGCTGTCTCTTTGTAAGAGCTGTTAAATTAGTCCCACTCCCTTTCCCAATCGTCCTGTAAAGTTGTGCTGATGGTGCTCTGACCATTGATGACGCGTGTGTAGGTGCCCTGAGAAGCGGTGGTGATGGACCCGTTTTTAAACCTGCTGATGATGGCACTCTCAGTGAATTCAGCATTCAGATCTAAAGTAAGAGAAGGAATGGGAAATGTCAAATTCAATTTAAGATTTTCCGGTCCTGTGGTAGATTTCGATGCCTTTTAAGTAACTGCAAATCCTTCCACCTGCAGCTATCAAAGTTTCTATAAAGGTGTAATTGGGCCTTTCTGCTGTTCAGTAATATATATGCCTTTTTCAAACAAAACAAAACAAGATGAATGGTCTTCTAACTCCGTGCTGACTGTTTATTACTAAGATCCTGCTGTTATGATTCTCTTGTAACCTGCCCTCGCCGACGTGCCCATTAATGATGTTCGATCAATGGTCCTCCCGTTTACTGGTTAAGCATTTCTGATTTTTAAAAATGCATTCAGTCGGTTGACCTGCACCCAATCTCCCTGATGGCAATGTGTCTTACTGATCTCCAGGTGTTTTTCTATTCTCAACATTTTAAACGATAGACGGTGTGTTCAGCTGACTCCCAATCTCTCTGATCACAATGTGTCTCACAGATCTCCAGGTGTTTTCCAATCACAACATTATATACTATAGATGATATTTTTTCCTGCTCCCACTCCCCTGATCACAATGTGTCTCACAGATCTCCAGGTGTTTTTCTATTTTCAACATTATATACTATAGACGTTGTGTTGACCTGCTCCCCAACTCCCTGGTGATAATCTCGCTCCCATGTTTTGTTATCTTTCTGTGCACTCGGCTGATATATTATAGACAACGGGACACCGATTCCTGTCCTCAGCTTTGCCTTCCGAGTAATCTTGAATGAGTTACAGTTCCCCAACTATAATCTCACTATCTCCTTGATGCTCCTAGTTATGCAATGTAAATAGTGTGTGACTTCCCCCCAGTCTTGGAGCCTTAACATCCCTACCAAATTTCCCTGATAATCGTCAGTTCCTGCAAATTCCCCTTTTCCAGTGACCCAATGAGAGACGAGGGGTATAATCTTTCAGTATTTACTGAAAAACGGTTTCACCTCAGTGCTTCTGTAGAGTCCATGAATCTTCTTCAAACCACTCAGTCATGTCCCCTAGCTCTTCATGCATTTATCTTTTCAGACTGTCACCACCCATGTTTTGACTGTTTTTTTTTCCTGATAAACCACTGGTTCAAGGAGAAAGCCCACGAGTACCTTCTTAGGGAATATAGGGATGGACAATATTAGATTAGAGATACAGCACTGAAACAGGCCCTTCGGCCCACCGAGTCTGTGCCGAACATCAGCCACCCATTATACTAATCCTACACTAATCCCATATTCCTACCAAACATCCCCACCTGTTCCCATATTTCCCTACCACCTACCTATCCTAGGGGTAATTTATAATGGCCAATTCACCTATCAACCTGCAAGTCTTTGGCATGTGGGAGGAAACCGGAGCACCCAGAGAAAACCCGCTCAGACACAGGGAGAACTTGCAAACTCCACACAGGCAGTACCAGGAATCGAACCCGGGTCCCTGGAGCTGTGAGGCTGCGGTGCTAATCACTGCGCCACTGTTCCGCCCTACAATACATGGGTGAAGAACAATATCGCCAACATGACGACAGATTTTCAAGAAAACATCCCGCCATCCTCTCTGCCTAAGTAGTGTTGTTCATTAAATTCCGCCTGGCCGGCTAACTCATATCCCGAAAAGGAATCTAAATAATTTACAACAGAGACTCCCAAGTTTGACTATTCGACAAGTTTATCTGTTACTGTCTCAGATAAATGTTCAGTCGTTCCCCTTTCTCAATCATTACTATTTTTCCATTTATCGACACTACTCCTCATATCTGCTGATTCCTCCATTCACTCTCATATCCTTCCTCACAATGTCTAACAGCTCTCATTGTTGTTCTTGAAAACGTTTGAATGCATTTCTTTGTGAACCGTTATCCAAATCACCTCTATATACAGAAAATATACCCACGATTGTCACACACTTCTGGTGGGCCTCCTCCCCTAGGTAAACGTCAGCTGATATAAAACTCTGCTGCTGCTGTAATCCTTGTGTGGACAGTCCCGCTCACCCATTTCCCCTGCTCTCACTGACCTGCACCTCAGATTTCAGTGGTAGCACCGTTACTTTCCTGATGATTAGACAAATGGTTTGGTGCCAAACTGTTAAGTTATTTTAACATTTTATACTTTTGTTAACTTGCGAATGCACCATGTTACCATAAAGAGTAATAGAGAAATATTAATTATAAGTGACAATAAATTCAAAGCAGGTGAACTGAAACAGGATAAATGTGGGATTTTCAAAGCCCAGAATTTAAACCCTTGAATGAGTTACAAACCAGGGACAGGGGTGGTTTAGAGGTTACAAAATACAGTCAATACAGAGAGTTTATAAGTACATGCTTCTCACGGCAGTTATTATTAGGTGCATCGAGAATCTAAATAATTATATTATATCATACTATTTTAGGTCCAATTTGAACTACTTTTGCAATTAAGTGACCTCTTGTGCATTTCAGAATCAAAGTAATTGATAAAGTTACAGTTATTGTAGGGTACAACCACAAGCAAAGCGCCGGACAGAAGGACCTCACAGCAAACAATCCGGATGCTGTGTGTCAAAAGCGTTGTCAGTAACTTTTAACAATCTATCTCCATAACACATGAGCTAGTGCCTGAAGAAACGTTACCACGGTTATAAATAACGACACATGCATCGATCATTTACAGTACCAAGACAAGTTGTTCTGGGCACTGTCTGTTGAATTTAAATATGCAAACGAATTCAGGATTTGTTCCAAATGGTGAGCAGAGTATAGCACATATGGGAGAACATTAAAGCATTTAACAGGAGTAGGATTAGGCCATACTGCCTACCAAGGCCACTCCGCCATTCAATAAGATCATGGCTGATATATTGCCCCATCTCCACTTTCCCACCTTTCCCCAGTGATTGGGAAACAACCCCGGATCTTTCATTAAACACTGCATCACACGATACAAAAAGTATGGGACATGTGGAAAGAGATTTAGAAACACGTCTGGATATTAAATACTACATCAAATTTATGAAAAATCTAGAAATAGACTGAGAAACACTAATTATTACACAACACCGTGCACTTAAATGTATGAAGTAGAAAGCATGATTCAATACAAAAAGGCGTAGTTTTGAAGATTGTCGGTGACCAAATAAAACTCTTCATGCACCGAATCCCTTGGAATCAGGAGCATCATTTCTGGAGGGTGGAATTGATAACTCTATTAATAATCAGTACAAACGTAGCAATATTAGTTCCACCTCCACTTAATATATTATACAATATTTGTTGTCCTTTCTGAACATTCCAAATGCTGCACAAACGATTTAATCTAATTCTCTCTATTACACGACACTTCACTGAGAAATTGCAGGGACAGAAATCTCAATGTGGGATGAGTCGGCTCAATGTAGTTCCCAGCATTCTGCAGTTCTGACTCCCATACACTCCATTGTAACACTGAGCACTTTCTAATTCCATGTGTCTCCGTTTTAAACGCATGATTAGAATTTTAACTCCAGTCTGCTGCGTCTGTACGAGAGCCACAGGAAACAACATAAAACCAACTCTTATGGTGTTTATGTTCAATTTTGGTAATTAAACTAAATTTAACTCAAATCTCTCTTGGAAAAGAAATTAAATGTTAATCAGAGCACGAAATACGAGACCCGTTTATGCTGTGAGTGACCAAAATGGATAACAGTTCCCTATTTGAATTTGATGAACTAAAAATCAAACAGGACAAAATGTATTTCATGATAAATTTAGAAATAAAGGAAACTGTTTCAATATTCAAGTCATACAATCTCAATAAACACAAATTAAAATAAATATGCACCTTTGCTATAAATTGATTTTGATCAGTGGCCGACTGCTAACAAAAAGATTCAGGGAGTCATCTACATTTCATACTTTCTCTCCGCTCTATGGTTTGCAGAAAATAATCTTAAATTACCTTCAAAATCAGGATTTTACAATTCAATCCCTTTTACAAATACAGAAGAAAATTCGTCATGGAATTATTTAATAACACATAGGGAGCGTTTCCCTGTAGTGAACCAGCATTCGTTGTCGATAGACATTAACAAATGTAACCAAATCCGCACTGGAAGCAGTGAGACACTGAATCGAATCATCGACCGAAAAACACCCCAAAATATCGAGCAGATGGAAGGAGACTATTCATGATATCTCATTAAACACTTCACGATGCGTTACATAAAGGGAGCATGTGGAAGGAGACGTTGTCACATTATTTATTACTTGACGCTGGACATATGAATATGTGAAATAAGTTGCGAATTTGCAATACAAAGTTCTAAAGTTTCAAGGTCATCGTTAAGAAAACAATAATAAATGGAAGATCCTCCGGAGATTTTGCAATATTCAGTAACATTATCTTTTGGAGAGGCACTTCACAATTACACTAATAACGAATGTTAATTGAAATAATATTGGTTCTTCCACTATTTAACATATTATACAATATTTACGGATCATGTGCAATACTCTTAACTTGGAACAAACTATTTAAATTATTTCAGTTCCACTCAGTATATCACACAGGGTCAGACAGCACTTCTCCTGTGAAATACCTGGGACACAAATGCCTGTTTGGGTTCAGTCAACAGTAGATTTAGCTTTGACTGCAGTTCTATAATCCCTGCATTACCATCGACCCCAGACCCCAAACCCCGAGACCTTCCATTCTCACTGTGATCACGCTGTACAGGTAGATTGCTGTGTTTCAATAATCTGCTTAGAATTTCAACTCCAGTCAGTCGTGTCGGTACAACAGCCGCAGAGGACCACATAAAATAAATTGCCACGTTATTTGTTTTCAATTTTGGATTTAAATGAAAGTTTAGCACATGTCCCACCAGGGAATTGAGAAGACGTGTTAATCAGATGTAAGATATTATTAAAACAATGATTTCTGTCGAGAAAGAATGGATAATTGTTCTTTATTTAATATTGATAGCATGTAAAATCAAGACAACAGCCCAAGATCCGTATTCAATGTGAATTCCACAAATGATATAAACTATTTCAATATTCGCTTCATATGATAGCAATGAAACATTGTTTTATTTGTCATAAAGCATGCTTGCTTTTTAAAAATCATTCGGAGCAACTAGCGATTGGAGAAAAGGATACAGGGAGTCATATACACTTCATTTTTTATCTTTTCAGTGACTTGAATAATTTTTTTTTTAAATAATCCACAAACCAGGGTTTTACTCTCCAATTAGTTAATATTCACGGAAATATAATTCGCTAAATACATAAAGTATCGGATAGCACTGGGACTAAGTTCTCCTGTCAGTAAACCAATAAAGTTTCAATAGACAGAGATTAATGAATGTAACCAAACACACACGGTAAATAGTGAGAAATAGAATTGAATCATCAATGGAATAAAACAACAAATATGCAACATGCATGAGCCGTTGGAGCAATAATAAAGAACATTATCACGAACTCATTACACACTACATGACACTTTGTAAAAATATGTGATTGGGAAAACTGAACTATCTTTAGGTACTGTACATACAAATGGAGGATATAGAATAATGAATTTAATATAAAAGATACTAATTTTGAAGATCATCACTAACTGATCAGTAATACAGAGCAAATTCCCCAACGATTCAGGAACTTTCAGTAACACCATTTTTTGCAGAGTGCACTTGATAATTATACTAACAATGAAAACAAATTGACAAATTTTGGTTCCATCTACATTTGAGAGGAATTATAGGTTGAATATTACACTTCAAAACTGAACAAACTATTTTAAAATATTTAGTCTCATGAACTGTATCACTAGAAGAGCAGACAACATTTGTATTGAAAAATATCTGTGACAGAAATGTGTGTGGCGGTTCATGTCAGCCGTAGAAGCAGTTTTGACTGGTGCTCGACACTCAGTGAGATAACTTACACACAGTCTCAGATACAGTCTATTCAAACAAAGACGGCGCTCGACTTCTAACAGTCTCGCATTAAATAATCAGAATAGAATTTCAATTCCAGCTGGCTGTGTCAGTGTAAAAAACGCAGGGCGGGACGGCAGGGGGAGTGGGGGGTGTTGGGGGGGGGGGTAATAAAACAAACTGCCTTGGTCTTTGTCCCCGACACAAATTCAACTGGGAATTTAAAATACCGTTTAATGAGATGTAGAATATTCCAAACTCGTTTACTGTCACCAATACAATATTACTGTCAGCAATAACTCAATTGTTAGCACTCTCGCCTCAGAGGCAGGAGATGGTGGGTGCAAGTCTAATTCCAGAGACTTGAGCACAAAATGTGGGCTGCCACTCCAGTGCAGTACTGAGGGTGTGCTGCACTGTCCAAGATGCTTTCCATCGGAGGAGAAGTTAAACTGAGGCCCCGTCAGCTCTTTCAGATGCAGTATTTGTAGAAAGGGCAGGGAAATTATCCCTAGTGCTCTGAGGAATGTTGATCCCTAAATCAACATCACACACACAAAAAAAGTATTCTGGCCATTATCACATTGATGATTGTCGCAGCTTGCTCTGTGCAACTTGCCTGCCACGTTTCCTACATTACAGTATGGACAACACTACAAAACAGTACTTAATTGACAGTAAAGCTCTTTGGGACGTCCTGACGTCGTGAAATGCGCTACATAAACGCAAGTCATTTTTATATATATGGAGGTTTATTCCTATTTGCTGTTGATAGAACTTAAAATGGAAACAATCAATCCCAAATGTGTTTCAAATGAAACTTCTACAAATTGTCTAAACCTTTCAGTATCCATTTCATATCATCCCAATGAATGACAACTGTAAATAAAATAGATGCGTTTTCTGTAAACTGATCCCAGATACTGACAGATTCTATTGTAACAGCGAAGTGGCTCTTTTTATAACAGACCCTGCTGAAAAAGAACCATTAGATTTTCAACTCCAGTCTGCTCTGTCTGTACGAGCGGCAGGTAGAAGGCAATAAACAAGTTCCGATATTTCATTACACTCTAAACAAGAATTTAAATATGTGCAAAGCATTATTTACTTTCTACATTTCCTGAATGGGTTCTGTATTAAAGATGATAATTAGATTAATAATACATATCTTGTAATAATAATCAGTTTATCACTAAATAACATAATGCATTCAATAATCCGTAACTCACAGTTCAAAAGCTGCAGTAGAGACAGGGTCAGGAAGGACCGCAGCATCGTTCTGGTGCCAGGGACAGCGATGCGAACAGAACATTAACCGAACGCTATTCTCAAAGACGAAGAGCTCCTTCTAGCAACTTCTGAAACTCTGACTGTTGTGGAAATTAATTCTTTGACAGAAGTTTCTACAGAAACCAATGTTTCCTTCCAAATAACCAATAGATTTTGACTTGTGTGAACCGTGAATTACAGTCTGGTAAAATACACCAATGAGATGAAATGTGACCATTAATGGACAAAATGAACCCAGGTTCCAACTAACAGCCTATCCTGCGAGGGCAATGACATGTGACAGTGTGAAAAGTAAATGAATCACTGATCTGGCGCCCAGATCATCGAATCATAGATGCACAGGAAAGGCCATTCGGCTACTTTGGTCAGAGTCGTTTAGAAAGAGCTGTCTAATTTATTGTCACATATGTAGCATTTTCTTGTAACCTGCAAATTATTCCACTGCAAGCACTTGTTGAATTGTCTTTAAAAATTCCTCAGGAATCTGATTTCATCACTCTTTCAGGTCGTGCTTTCCAGATCTTAACAAGCCTCTGTGCAAAATACTGTCTCTTCATTCCCCCTCTAGTTATTCTGCCGGTTCGACAGAAGGCCTCGGCCCCCAGGCGCAGCGCTGGAAGCCCAGAGAAGAGGTAGGTGAGGCTGGGTCACCAGTTACAGTCCGTAAGGCCCCGGTGAGAGAGTAAGGAGGTGTTCTGGTGGTGCATTAGGAGGGAGGTCCCGGGGAATGAACTGGTTCCTGGTGGAGGTGCTCTGTGGGCCACAAAATACCCACGAACGAGGCAGCGCCCCATCCCACCCGCAAGGCCGCAGGGTGAGTGCTTCGTTTTACAAGGTGTCCTCTCCATGTGGTGTAGGACCTCGCTGCTGGTAAGATCCCAGCGGCGGTGGAATGATCCCATAATAATCCCATAATAGGCCACATAAGATCCTCAATGTGCCACTGCACGAGAAGGCTGTTGTCGGTCTATCCTGCCCCCAGGATCACTGGACGAGGGGGATGCGTTGGGATCTGCATCCTGCCATATCCCCTGCCAGCCGCCGCTTTTCTCCTTGTCCCCTCCCCACCCCTCCTGGCTTCCAATCATGCCTCTGGGGGCCAGTAAAATCCTTGCCATGATCTCTGATGACATACGTATTCATGAGAGGAAATAATTTCCACATGCTTACTCCATCATAACCCCTCACTATTTTGAGTTCTGTTAGATCTGAAATGGCGGGAATGACTTATGAGGAGAGATTGAGTCGGTTAGGACTATATTTTCTGGAGTTCGGAAGAGTGAGGCGGGGGGGTGGGGGGTCTCATAGAAGCCTACTAAATTCAAACAGGACTTGACAGGGTAGATGCAGGAAGGATGGTGGGGGAGTCCAGAATCAGGGGTCGTTGTCTAAGGATACAGGATAAGCCTTTCTGGACCGAGATAGGGAGAAATATCTTCACCCAGAGAGTGCTGAGCCTGTGGAATTCGCGACCACAGAAAGCAGTTGAGGCCAAAACATTGTATGTCTTCAAGAAGGAGTGAGATACAGCTCTTGGGTCTAAAGGGATCAAAGGATATGGGGTGAAAACGACAACAGGTTAATGAGTTGAATGATCAGCCATGAACAGAATGAATGGCACAGCAGGTTCGAAGGACCGAATGGCCTGCTGCTGCTCCTATTTTCTGTGTTTCTATCCCACTGAACGTTCTCTGCGCCAATAAGAAAAATCCAAACTCCTGCATTCTATCCATGTAAATGAATACCCTCACCAGTGGTTACTTCTTGCTAATCCTCCTCTGTACCCTTTCCAGGGCCTTGAAATTCTTCCAAGGTATTCATGCCCAGAATTGCTCACAGGACGCCAGCTGAGTCATAACAATTGATTTGTAAAGGATTAGCCTGATGCCTTTTGTGTTTGAATTCAATTACCCCATTTTCAAATCAAGTATCCCATACACTTTCTCAATCAGAACAAACAACAAAGAAAATTACAGCACAGGAACAGGCCCTTCGGCCCTCCAAGCCTACGCCGATCCAAATCCTCCATCTAAACCTGTCGCCTATTTTCTAAGGGTCTGTATCTCTTTACTTCCTGCCCATTCATGTTTCTGTCTAGATACATCTTAAAAGACGCTATCGTGCCCGCGTCTTCCACCTCCGCTAGCAATGCGTTCCATGCACCCACCACCCTCTGTGTAAAGAACTTTCCACGCATATCTCCCCTAAACTTTTCCCCTTTCACTTTGAACTCTTGTCCCCTAGTAATCGAATCCCCCACTCTGGGAAAAAGCTTCTTGCTATCCACCCTGTTTATACCTCTCATGATTTTGTACACCTCAATCAGGTCCCCCCTCAACCTCCGTCTTTCTAATTAAAATAATCCTAATCTACTCAACCTCTCTTCATAGCCAGCTTCTCCACTTGCCCTGCAATCCTCAAAGATGGATGGACTTGCATTTCCCGGGTCCCTCTGTTCTTGTATCCCCTGAAAATTGTACCATTTATACTATACTGACATGATATTTTCCCATTGAACTTCACTTCTGACTTAACCACAATAAGGTGCATCTACCGTTGATTTGCCCATTTCAGCAGACTGTCTACTCTGAAGTCTGCTATGATAATATTCACGATTTACTACAGTGCCATATTTTGCACCATCCACAAATGTCAAAATTATACATTCTAACCCCAAGTCTAAGTAATTTGCATGTAGAAAGAAAAAACAGTAGTCTTAAAACGAATCCCCGGGCAACCGCCACGCTCGCCTGTCAGAAGAGCATCCATTCACCACTCTTCTCTGCCTCCTATCTCTTAGCCAATCAACTGTTCGAGCTGACATCGTCCCTTTAATAATATGCATTCCTATTGTCTGAATAAGTCTGTTATGAGGTACTTCGTCAACATTGAATGCCCACATACACAAGGCCCACTTCAGTCTCTTATTTGATTAAACAACTCAGTCAGGTTAGTTCCACGCAATTGGCCTTCAACAAATCCGAGATGGTTTTCTCATCTTACCCCATGCTTCTGAAAGTGAGAATTAATTTTGTCCTTGATGGGGGCCTCTAGTAGATCTCTCAACCTTCACGATCGTCACATAGATTAGCTTGTAGTCACAAGGCTTACCCTCTCCTCTCGTTTTGAAAAAGGAGTCTAGCATTTACCAAATTCAAGTCCTCTGGCCCCAGTGCGATAAACAAGGAGGATTGAAACATTGTGGTCAGAGCTGATCTTATCTCTAACCCAGCTTCCATTATCCACCGAGGATGCTTCCCATCTGGAACAGCGGTGCTGTCCACATTGAGTGATAAACTGTTTAGCAACGCCTTCCCATCTATTTTATCCTATGCAAGACCTCTGCTTCCCTCGACTCGATTGCGACATTAATTTCAGCCTCTTCTTTTGTGAAGGCAGTTGCAAATTACTCATTCAGTACCACAGTCATGCCCTCTGCCTCGACAGGAATATTTACTTGTTTCTCCATAATCCGCCCCACCGTTCCTTTAACTATCCCTTTTACTTTTACATGTTTTGCAAGATTTGCTGCTGCTAATCTTTTCTATGCTCTCCCTTTGTCCTTCTTGTATTCTTTTTCTATTTCTCCCTGTACACTATGCTATCTATCTGGTTTTAGATTATATTCTTGAATTGGATTTTGCAATGAATTTCTTCTTTCTCTTTTCCCTTAACTGACAATTCATTTTTCATCCAAAGAGTGCAGCATTTAATTCCCCACCTTCACCTCTAGACTTGACTATTCCAATACACGTCCTGGCCAGCCTCCCTCTTTGCATCCTCAGTTAACCTGAGGACATCCAAACCTCGCCGGCCAACGTACAACTCACTCCAGGTCCCGTTCACCCATCACCGCTGCACTCCCATTGGCTTCTGGTTATTCACCTGAACAATATTGAAATTCTCACGCTTATTTTCTAATCTCGCCATGACCTCTTCCCACCCTATCTCTGTAATCTCTTTCAGCCCGATGAGATATTTGTGCTCCTTCAATTCCGGAATCTTTAGCATTCCCAAATTTATACGCTCCACCGCTGGTGTTCTTGGTGTCATCTGCCAAGATCCTAAATTCTGGAATTCCCTCCATAAACCTCTGCCTCACTATATCTTTTTCCTTCTTTAAGACGCTGCTTAAAACTTACCACCTTGACCAGGCATTTGGTCATCTGCCATCATATCTGTCAATGCTGCTCGCGATCAAATTGTGTTTGATAATATGACTTGGATATTTTAACTATGTAAGGGCACTACATAAATAAGAAATTGCAGATCTTGTTTTACACCTTCTCCATTACTATGATCTGTCCCAGACTATATTATTGTAATTGAAGGTTAAATCATTTTTATGTTTTTCTGAACTTCCCTGACAGAATAAGTCCATAATCTAGTGCTCACTTTTGGGGGTGTATAATAAACACTAGACTATTTAACACCTCATTTTGTGAATGGATTAGTGAATAGATGATTCACTTGTCGAATCCCCCAATATATAGTTTTTCTGTTGCAAACATACCCACTTCTGACCTGATGGAGGGAAGGTCATTGATGAAACAGCTGAAGATGGTTGGGCCAACGACACTACCCTGAGGAACCCCTACCCAGATGTCTTGAGACTGCGAAGATTGACCTCCAACTCCCACAACACTCTTCCTTTGTGCGAGGTATGATTCCCACAAGTGGAGATTTTTCCCTCTGATTCCCATTGCCTGCAGTTAATCCCAGTTAACGCCTTTCCCAGTAATGGTGCATCGTGGAGCGATGCTTTCATTTTAAATTGACTTCTCCGAGGCAGAAAGGCGAATATGAGATCCATAACCACTCCAGACAGTCGATTACTGATGCGAGTCCGTCCCCATCCCTCTAGTGATCTATTCCAGCTACGCCTCAGCTGGATGGACAATTACATGTGGATAGATCTGGAGTGGCAACATGTCAGTTCACACATTACAACAGCAGTTTATTTAAAATATAAACTATCGAGGTAACTATATGTAACAATGAAATAGTCCTTTATTCCTCATAAATGCTGGGATTGATATTCAATGGGCAGAATTCTTTCTGTTTCTATTGCGACTGAAAGGTGCAGCTTGATATTAGTGAGAGGACCGAGAGCCGTGCAGTCACCACATGTTTTCCATGGAATTGCAACTAATTGTTATAAATAGTTGAAGCTGCAATCTACAAGCAAGTGGGAAGTATTCTACCAGCTCCTGACTAGTGCTTTGTAGATGGTGAAATGTCTTTGTGGAACCGGTAGATGAGTTGTTGTCTGTAGTGGACCGAACATTTGACCGACTCCTGTCGCAACAGTATTTAAATGCCTGGTTTAAATTTAAATGGGTGGTTGTTGGTGGGCACAGACTCGGTGGACCGAAGGGCCTGTTTCAGTGCTGTATCTCCAAAAAAAAGAACAAAAAAATGCCCTTACCCTCAACTTTCACTCCAAAAGGCTCGACATTCAATGAACTATCCTCCATAACTTCTGCCAACTTCACCACAATGCTACCACCAGACATCCTCCTCTTTGTTTCAGCATTCTGAAGGTACAGCTTGACCCAATCTTCCATCACTCGAAACACCCACTACTCTTCCAATGTTACCTTCCCATGCAAGTGTTGGAGATGCATTACCTGCCCTTTCACCTCCTCTCTTTCAACCGTCAGGCTCACAAACAGTGATTTACTTGTACTTTACTTTATTTCATCAATAGTGTTCATTCTTAACAAGTGGCCTCCACACCGTGGAGATGAAGCATACATTCTACAATGGCTTTGCTGAGCAGTCATTAAGTCCCTCAGCTTCCATTCACTTGCCATTATAATTCCCTGTCCCACTCCCAGCTGACCCCTCTGTACTCAGCCTCCTGCACTGTTTCAATTTTCCTGATCAACATCAACTTCAAAAAGAAAAACACATGGGAACGAGTGCCCCCATTTGTTTTTGACAGCAGGTTCTGGTAATGATTCTTCTCTTCATTTAATCACTCTTGCCTTCCACCCCATCACATTTTCTCTCTTTATCTCCTTCCTCTGTTTCCCCATTCCCAGCCTCTGTGCTTACTGAAACACTGTTACAGCACAACATTTTCCAGTTCTGAAGAAAATTCTCCAGCGGGGAAGGTTAAGTCTCGTTCCCTTTCTCAAAATGCTGCCCCGCCGACTAAGTATTTCCAACATCTTCTGTTCATATTTTAGATTTTCAGCATCCGCCGTATTTTGACTTTTTAAGGAAGATGATATCATGGGGAAATGGGGTGAGGTTGCAATTGAATGTAAAGACATACACACAATAGATCAATAACTTTGGAGAGGCTGAGAAAAGAGAATATGATGGGATCAGGAAAGTAATCTCCTTAGGCACACTCTTGGTCCAATATTGCCTTGATACCGAGGGCAGTCACCTCGATTACTATTACCACCATTACCAGCAATGCAACAATCACTGCTTGCTGTATTTGCCCACTGCAGAACAGCAGAGTGTCTCTGAGCCATTCCTCTCAAAACTGCTGCACTTCATATAAGGACTGCGCAGCTTTATTGGGAAACCTGCCAAATATTTGACGAAATGTGTTCACTCATTGAGACTGTGAGACACGCAGATCACACAGAGACACTGACTGGTCATCATAAGTTGTGAATATTCACCATCATTGAACTATACAGGGAGGGATGTGATGTGTTTCCTCTAAAACAAAGTAATCTGTTTTCTGGAAGGTGATCACTTGGAGTCAAGAACGGCTTTCCAATACCGAAATATGTGAAAAGCAGCTCACAGTCTGCAGAGCCTCAGAACAGTCACTGTGTGTTTTTCTGTTGAACTGAGAGGAAGCACCTGGCATTGTGGTGATTTCAGTGCTTCTGTTTTTTTTGCCTGCTGCTCTGAATTATCAAGATACTGCAGCAGGATGTTTCAGCTTGGAATTTGAACTTACGTTGTTTAAAATCCAGAAGGACAATGTATCGGGGGAAGCATTTATGGGCAATATCATTAATTCACTGGAAATATTTGACAGCTTAGTGTCTGCAAATAAACTATATCTTATCACAAAGAGTGAATCACAGTACATAATTACTGTAATCTGTGTACAATTTCCAAATGTATAACACACAATATCAACAGGTCACGATAAATCACTCTGAGTCCAATTCAATCAGCAAAGACAGATACACCAACGCATCAATTCTCGCTGTTGTTTTAATTTAAAATAGAAGATGCCATGAGATGTTGAGGCTGTTTCCTGCATAGGTGAATGAAGCAGGAATACTGTTAAGAATCAAATACAATCAGGAGGATTGAGCCTGTGTTAATGTAAAGTGTTAACTCACTGTGATCCGATTACTGGAAATGCAGCCTGTGTCAATGTCAGTAGTTAACTTGCTGTGATTCAATTCAAAGAGGGGATCTGAAGATTGACAGTTGCTTCAAAATAAACTGTCCACTGTGCCCCAATAAATAAAATTAAATGTCAGCCTGATTTCTCTGGGAGTGAAAGTAGATCTGGGTAATGAAAAGAGTCTGAAGAACTTAAAACAGATCAATAAATGAACACAGCTGAGCTGCCACTGTAATGTTATCACAGGTAGAAAACCTTCAAATGGTTAATTCCCCGGATCGCACATAGAATGAAACAAAAACTCTCCCGAAATGGACATTGAATAAAAGAATTCCACAAACTGTATTATCAATCGAGACAGAAATGATTTGAAACAAGTTAATGCGCCCCATAACACTGCCAGACACTCTTTGGTTTCTGCAGATGGATCCAGTCTTTCCAAATCAGATAGACTTGTCCCCCTGAGGTGTGTTTTTCAGAGATCACAGACTGACAATTTCAGAATGAGACATGGATGTTGACAGCAACCGGCTGTCAGAGAAACCTGAAGCACACGCACAGAATGGTGGAGATTGAAGATATTTGGGTCAATCTCTTGTATCTGTGAGGAGCTGATCAATCCTGTAAACAGTGGCACTTACACATAAACATACTGAAAATGGTCACACTAACCAAGGAACTTGCAGGAAGCACTGATACTCAGCAAAGAACCTATATAAATTATGTTACACATGCAAGATCTCCTCAGAATTTCTCAAGTACTTAAGAAAATGCAGTATGAAAGCAGAAATGTGAGGATCTCTGTGCCAACACTGTCATTTTCTGGGATCCCTGTTAATAATGTAACACTCAGGCAGCACAATAAACACTGACCTTCAATCAGAAAGTGCTGGAAATGCTCAGCAGATCTGACAGCATCTGTGGAGACAGAGTTAGCATTTCCGGTCTGTGACCTTTTGTTAGAAGTGGAAAAGGTTAGAAATGTAATCGTTTTTTTTTAAGTGGAAAGAAGGCGGCAAGAAGAAATAAAATTAATATGTGTGATAGAACAGAGGGCAGGAGAGATTTTATTATTATTATTCATTTATGGGGAGTGGGCGTCCCTGGTTAGACCAGCATTTATTGACCATCCTTGATTGTATTTGAGATGGTGTGAGCTACCTTCTTTAACTGCTGCAGGCCATGGGGTGTCGGTACACCCACAGTGCTGTCAGGATTTGTGTGCCAGAATTTCAATCCAGCGACAATGAAGGAACCACAGTATTGTTCTTCGTTAGGATGGTGAATGGCTTGGAGGGGAATTTTAAGGTGCTGGTGTTCAAGTACATCTGCTGCCATTGTTCTTCTAGGCAGTAAGGGTAGCGGCTTTGGTATGTGCTTGGTGCGTTGCCGCAGTGTACATTGTTCTTGAGACACACTGCTTCCTCTGTGTGTTGGTGGTGGAGGGAGTGAATGTTGAAGGTTATGAATGGGGTGCCAATCAAACGGGCTGCTTTCCTGGATGGTGTCGAGCTTCTTGCGTGTTGTTGGAACAGCACCCATCCAGGCAAGTGTAGAGTATTCCATCATACTCCTGACATGTGCCTTGGTGGACAGGCACTGGGGAGACAGGGTATGAGTTACTTGAGACAGAATTCCTAACATCTGACCTGCGCCTGTAGCCACAGTGTTTACCTGGCTGGTCCAGTTCAGTTTCTGGTCAACGGTCACCCACTGGATATTGATAGTGTTGGATTCAACAATTCTAATACCAGTGAACGTCAAGGGGAGATGGTTAGATTATCTCTTGTTTGAGCTGGTCACTGACTAGCACTTGTCTGGTACGAATATTACTTGCAACTTATTAGCACAAGGCTTGATGTTCTCCATGTCTTGCTGCATATGAACACAGGCTGCTTTAGTAAATTCTGATTCACAAATGGTGTTGAACATTGTGCAATCAGCAGCGCGCATCCCACTTTCGACCTTATAATGGAGGGAAGGTTATTGATGAAGCAGCTGAATATGGTTGTGCCGAGCACACTGCCCTGATGTCTTATGGCTGAGATAATTGACCTCCAACAACCACAACCAACTTCCTTTGTGCCAGGTACTACTCCAACAAGTGGAGAGCTTTCCCTCTGATGCCCTTTGATTCCAGTTTTTCTCGGGCCTCTTAATGCCATGCTCAGTCTACTGTTACCATGATGTCAAGAGCAGTCACGCTCCCCTCACATCGAGCGTTGTGCTCTTTAGCCCATGTTTGGACCAAGGCTGTAATGAGGTCAAGATCTAAGTGTCAGTGAGCAGGTTATTGCTGAACAAGAGCTGCTTGAAAGCACGGTTGATCACCCCTCCCATCACGTTGCTGATGATCGCGAGTAGACTGATAAGGCAGTAATTAGCAAGGTTGGATTTGTCCTGTTTTTTGTGGAGAGGCCATATCTGTGCAATTTCCCACATTTCCAGGTAGATGTCAGTGTTGTAGCCTTACTGGAGCAGCCTGGCTCAGCGTATGGTTAGCTCTGGAACACAAGTTATCAGTACTATTGCCGGAATACTGTCAGGGCCCAGAGAATTTGCAGTATCCGGTGCCTTCACTATTTCTTGATATT
Organism: Heterodontus francisci; assembly: GCF_036365525.1. Classification (NCBI taxonomy): domain Eukaryota; kingdom Metazoa; phylum Chordata; class Chondrichthyes; order Heterodontiformes; family Heterodontidae; genus Heterodontus; species Heterodontus francisci. Next base: position 21,109,606 of record NC_090391.1, read on the forward strand.
TCGTGTAGTGAATAAGATTGGCTGAAGACTGACATCTGCGATGCTGGGGACCTCATTGGGAGGCCGAGATGGATCATCCACTCTGCACTTCTGGCTGAAGATGGATGTAAATATTGCAGCCTTGTCTTTTGAACTGATGTGCTGGGCTCCACTATTAGTCAGGATGTGGATAGTTGTGGAACTTCTTCCTTCTGTTGGTTGATCATTTGTCCACCACCATTCGTGACTGGATGCGGCAGGCTGCACATCTGTTTCAGTGTTATTGGACCTGCACTCATCCAGGCAAGTGAGTGGGGACAGTATGAAGAAAGATTTTTCAACTGTGAGATTCTGGGTTTAAGAGATTAAACAAAGCTTGTGGGATGGGAGAGGAGGAGTTTTATATGAACTGTGGGATAATGGAGTTCATCGACCACATGACTTACTTCTTTTCTCAACAAGTTATTTTATCTGGTGTGTCATGAGGCTGGAGCCTTGCTTGATTCAACAGGCTGAATTTTTCAAGCATTTTGGAGATGGTCTGGGAGTCAGGACGGCTGGCAATACTGGTGGGGAAGGCATCGAGTTGGGAGCTGATCTGTGTGTTGTGGAATTGTTTACCTCTGTCTATCACATGTTGCTTCCACTGTTGGGTAGGCAAGTAGTCCTGTGTTGTAACTTCACCAGGCTGACACCTCATTTTTAGGTATGCTTGGTGCTGCTCCTGGGAAGCCTTCCTGCACTCTCATTGTACCAGGGTTGATCCCGCGGTTTGATGCTAATGGTAAAGGGGGATATGCCGTGCCATGAAGTTACACATTATGGCTGAATATAATTCTGCTGTTGCTTCTGTTGCCTATGGCACAAAGAGTCTCGTGGATACCCAGTTTCGAGTTGCTAGATCTGTTTGCAATCTACGCCATTTAGCATGGTGACAGTGCCACACACTGCAATGGTGAGTATACCTCAAAGTAAAGACAGGACCTTGGCTCCAGACGGACTGTGCGGTGGTCAATCAGAGAGCCATAGAGTAATACAGCACAGAAACAGGCCCTTTGACCCAACGTGTCTGTGCTGGCCATCAAGCACCTAACTATTCTAATCCCATTTTCCAGTACTTGGCCCGGACCATTGTATGCTATGGCGTTTGAAATGTTCATCTACATAATTTTTATATGTCCTGAGGGTTCCCGCCTCTACCACATCTTTAGACAGTGCATTCCAGACTCCAACGACCCTCTGGGTTCAAATTCTTTTCCTCAAATCCCCTCAAAACTCCCTGCCCCTTACTTTAAATCTATGCCCCCTGGTTATTTGTCCCTCAGCTAAAGGAATAAGTTTCTTCCTATCTAACCTATAAATGCGCTCAGAATATTGTATACCTCAATCACGTCCCCCTCAGCCTTCTCTGCTCTATGGAAAACAACCCTAGCCATTTCAGTCTCTCTTCATATCTTAAATGCTCCAGCACATGCGACATCCTGGTGAATCCCCTCTGCAATCTCTCCAGTACTATCACATCCTTCCTATCAGGTGGAGGCTAGAGCTGTACACAGCAATCGACCTGTGGCCTAACTTACATTTTATACATTTCCATCATAACCACCCTGCTCTTATATTCTATGCTTCAGCTAAAAAAGGAAAGTATCCCATGTGCCTTCCTAACCACCTTATCTACCTTTGCTGCTGCCTTCAATGATCTATGGACAAGTACACCAAGGTCCCTCTGTCCCTCTATTTCCTAGGGTCCTACCATCCATTTTATAGTTCCTTGCCTTGTTAGCCCTCCTATGCATCACCTTTTCAGGATTAACCTCTATTTGCCACTGCTCCGCCCATCTCACCAGAACATCTATATCGTCCTGTAATCTAAGGCTTTCCTTCTTCACTATTTCCAATATCATCAATTTTAGTGCCATTTGCAATTTACAAATCATACTTCCTGTATTCACGTCTGAATCATTAATGTACACTACAAACAGCATATGTCCCAGCACCGATCCCTGCGGTACAACACTGGTCACACGTCTGCACTCCCAAGAACAACCCTTGGCCATCAGCTTCTGCCTCCTGCCACTCAGCCAAATTTGGATCCAATTTGCCAAATTACTCTGGATCCCATGGGCTCTTACCTCCTTAACCAATCTCCCATGCGGGGCCTTAGCAAAAGCCTCAGTGAAGTTCGTGTAGACTACATAATCCACTTTACCCTCATCTGCACATCTAGTCACCTCCTCGAAAAATATCAATCAAGTTTGTTAGACAGGATCTTCCCCTGACAAAGCCATGCCGATTATCGCTGATTAATCACTGCCTCTCCAAGTGAAGATTAATCCTGTCCCTCTGAATTTTTCCCAATAGTTTCCATACCACTGATGTAATTATCTGTTAGATCCCTGTTCACCTTCTTGAATAATGGTACCACATTCAGTGGCCTCCAGTCCTCTGGTAACTCTCCTGTTTCCAGAGAGGATTTCAAAATTTGAGTCAGGGCCCCTGCTATCTCATCCCTTGCCTTAAATAACAGCCTGGGATGTATCTCGTCAGGGCCTGGGGATTTATCCACGTTAAATCCCACTAAAACAGCTAATACTTCCTCCGTTTCAATGATAATTTGTGCAAGTATATCACAACCCCCCTCCCTGATCTCTATGCCTACATCCTCCTTCTCCATCGTCAAATCAGATGAAAAGTAATCATTTAAAACCATACCTCTGTCTTCCGGCTCTACACACAGATTGACACTTTGGTCCCTAATGGGCCCTACTCTTTCCCTGGTTATCCTCTCGCCCTTAATATACTTAGAAAACGCCTTGGGACTTTCTGTTATCTTGCCCACCAGTGTTTTATATGTCCCATCTTCGCTCTCTTAATTACATGTTTTCAGTACCCCGCCCCCTCCCCACCCCTCTACACATTCTACAGGCTCTAGGGGCAGAATAGCCTACTCCTGCTCCTATTTTCGATGTTTCTATTCTCCTCTATGGCCTCCACTGTTTTCAGCGCTCGAAATATGCCGCATGCCCCCTTCTTTTCCTGATACGATCCTCGAGATCCTTTAACATCCAGAGTTCCCTGGACTTGTTGGACCTACCCTTCACCTTTACGGGTACATGCTGGCTCTGAACTCTCACTATTTCCTCCTTGAATGACTCCCAATGGCCTGATGTAGACTTTCCTTCAAGTAGGTGCTCCCAGTCCACTTTAGCCAGATCCTGTTTTTCATATTGATATTGACCTTCCCCCAATTCGGTACTTTTATTTCCGGTCCCTCCTGGTCCTTTTCCATAGTTACCTTAAATCTTACAGAGTTATGACCACTAAGCCCGAAATGCTCCCCCACTGATACTTTTATTACTTGTCCAGCTTCATTCCCTCGGATTAGGTCCAAACTGCCCTTTGTCTTGTTGGACGTTCTACCTACTGGCTCAAAAATCTCTCCTCTATGCATTTTAAGAATTCCGCCCCCATTAAGCCTTTTGCACAAAGAATGTCCCAGCTAATTTTGGGGAACATGAACTCCCGTACTCTAGCCCTATCAGTGTTACACCTGCCTCAGATTTGCCTACGTATCTGCTCCTCTATCTCTCCCTGACTGTTTGGAGGCCTGTAGTACACTCCCAGCCAAGTGATTGCCCCTTTTTTTGTTTTGAAGTTCTACCCATAAGCCCTCATTTGAGGATCCCTCTCAGATATTATCCCTTCTTACTGCAGTAATTGACTCCTTGATCAACAGTGCAATGCCACCTCCTCTTTTACCCCCTCGTCTGTCTCGCCTGAAGATTCTATACCCTTGAATACTGAGCTGCCAGTCCTGCCCTTCCCACAAATATGTTTCTGTAATAGCATTAATATCATAATCCCATTAATGCCCTCAAATAATTTGTCTTCTTGTAAGACTCCTCGCATTAATAAAATAGATGCAATCCTTGCATTATTCGCTCGTGCCTTAACAGGTCTGTATTTGCTCTGCCTTCCAAACTGACTTAGATTTTCTTCTTTATTTGACTGTGCATCACCTCGACTGTACCTCCAGACTTATACCAATGTGCTGCCAAATTAATTTCACCCCCAACAGCCCCCCTCCCACCCCAACAGCAGTAGCAAATCTACCAGCAAGGATGTTGATAAAACACACATACAGGCACACACACCGATCAGACCCCAGGCACTGAGCGAGACAGATATACAACCACATACACAGACAGATAAAGAGAATCACACACACACCTATCATACCCCAGGTCGTGAACCAGTCAGATATACAAACACACACACACACACACACAAACACACACACACACACACACACACGGTGGGATGGGTACCTTTGCAAAGAGTCAGAGGAGGGACGATCAAAGACAAGGGCAAAAGACAGTCAGGTGAATAGGAAAAGTGAAAGGCAGAGAAAACAAGGGCCAGAATCAAACAAGGCCGCAGTGAAAACTAGTGGGAAGGGACCAAATAATGTTAAAAAGACAAGCTGTAAGGCTGTGTGCCTTAAAGCGTCGTGCATTCACAATAAAGTGGATGAATTAATCGCGCAAATAGATATAAACGAGTGTGATACAGTCGGGATTACAGAGACATGGCTGCAAGTTGACCAGGGATGGGAAATGAACATCCGGGGTATTCAGTATTTTGGAAGGACAGACAAAAAGCAAAAGGCAGCGGAGTTGCATTGCTGGTTAAAGAGGTTTTTAATGCAGTAATGAGGAAGGATATTAGTTCTGACGATGTGGGATATGTATGGGTAGAGCTGAGAAACACAAAGGGGCAGAAAAGGTTAGTGGAGGTTGTATATAGACCCCCAAGCAGTATTGGTGATGTTCAGAATGGCACTAAACAGGAAATTAGAGACACATGCAATGCAGTAACATTTGTATTTTCGGGTGTCTTTAATCAGCCGATAGATTGGGCAAATCAAATTAGTCACAATACTGTAGAGGAGGATGTCTTGGAGTATATACGGGATGGTTTTCTGGACCAATACGTTGAGGAACCAATTAGAGAAGAGGCCATCCGAGACTGGGTATTGTGCAATGACAGAGGAATAATTGACAATCTGGTTGTGCGATACCCCATGGGGAAGAACGACCATAATATGATGGAATTCTTCATCAAGATGGGGAGTGACACAGTTGATTCTGAGACCAGGGTCCTAAATCTTTGTAAAGTAAAGTATGACGATATAAGGCGCGAATTGTCTATGATGGGCTGGGAAACGTTACTTAAAGGGACGACGGTGGAAAAGCAATAGCAAACATTCAAAGTGTGCATGGATGGACTGAAACAATTGTTTATTTCTGCCTGGCACAAAAGTAAATCGGGAAAGGTAGCCAATCTATGACTTACAAGGGAAATTAGAGAAGCATTAGATCCAAGGAAGATGCATATAAATTCGCTGGAAAAAAAGCAACAAACCTTAGGATTAGGAGCAGTTTAGAATTCAGCAAAGGAGGACCAAGGGATTGATTAAGAAGGGGAACATCGAGAATGAGAACAAGCTTGTGGGGAACTTAAAAACTGACTGTAAAGGTTTATATAGATATGTAAAGATAAAAAGATTAGTGAAGACAAATGTAGGTCCCTTACAGTCAGAAACAGGGAATTTATTATGGGGAACACAGCGATGGCTGACCAACTAATTGTATACTTTGGTTCTGTCTTCACAAAGGAGAACACAAATATCGTACCAGAAATGTTGTGGAACACAGGGCTAAGTCAGAGATGGGAACTGAAGAGAAATGGTGTTGGGAAATTGGTGTGATTGAAGGCTGATAAATTCCCAAGGCCAGATGGTCTGAATCCCAGAGTACTTAAGGAAGTGCCTAGAAATGGTGGATGCATTGGTGCTCATCTTCCAAGATTATATCGACTCTGGAACAGTTCCTACAGATTGGTGGGTAGCTAATGGAACCCCACGATTTAAAATGGGAGGTAGCGAGAAAGCAGGGTATTATAGACCAGTAAGCCTGACGTCGGCAGTGGGGAAAATTCTAGAGTCCATTCTCAACGATTTTGTAGCATAGCACTTGGAGGACAGTGGTAGAATCGGCTGGAGTCAGCATGGATTTACGAAAGGGAAATCATGCTTGGCAAATCAACTGGAATCCTTTGAGGATGTAACTAGGAGAGATGATGAGGGGGAGCCAGTGGATGTGGTTTATTTGGACTTTCAGAAGGCATTTGAAAAATTCCTACAGAAGAGATTAGCATGTAGAATTACAACGCATGGGACCGAGGGTACTGTATTGCGATGGATAGAAAATTGGTTGGCAGACAGGAAAAAAGGAGTCGGGATAAATGGGTCTTGTTACGAATGGCAGGCAGTAACTAGTAGGATACCACAGGGATCGGTGCTTGGACCCCAGCTATTCACAATATATATTTAAGATTTAGATGAGGGAACTAAATGTAATATCTCCAAATTTGCAGAAGACACAAAACTGGGTGAGAGGATGAGTTGTGAGGAGGATGCAAAGAGGCTTCAGGGTGATTTGGACAAGTTGAGTGAGTCGGCAAATGCACGGCGGATGCAGTATAATGTGGGCAAATGTGAGGTTATCCAGTCTGGCAGCAAACACAGGAAGGCTGATTATTATCTAAACGGCTATAAACTGAGAAAGGGAAGTATGAAATGAGTCCTGTGTGTTCTCATACATCAGTCGCTGAAGGTAAGCAAGCAGGTCCAACATGTACAGGAGCAGGGATGTCTTGCTGCAATTATACAGGGCCTTGGTGAGGCCACACCAGGAATATTGTGTGCAGTCTTGGTCTCTGAGGAAGAATGCTCTTGCTATCGAGGGAGTGCAGCGAAGGTTTGCCAGATTGATTCCTGGGATGGCGGGACTGACGTATGTGGAGATATTGAGTGGGTTCAGATTATATTCTCTGGAGTTCAGAATAGTGAGGGGGATCTCATAGAAACCTATAAATTTCTAACAGGGCTTGACAGGGTTGATGCAGGAATGATGTTAACGATGGTGGGGTGGTCCAGAATCAGGGGTCATAGTCTAAGTATACGGGGTTAACCATTCAGGACTGAGATGAGGAGAAATGTCTTCACCCAGTGGAATTCGCTACCACAGAAAGCAGTTAAGGCCAAAACATTGTATGTTTTCAAGAAGGAGTTAGATATAGCTCTTGGGTTTAAGGGGATCAAAGGATATGGGGCGAAAGCGGGAACAGGTTACTGAGTTAGGTGATCAGCCATGATCATAATGAATGATGGAGCAGGCCGAATGGCCTACTCCTGCTCCTACAGACAGACAAACACCGATCACACCACAAGCACTGAGCCAGACAGATTATACGCACACACACATGCACTGATCAGACTCCAGGCACTGAGCTCGAGCGATATACAAACAAACACTCACAGAGAGACAGACACAAACACACAGCACACACACATACATGAACACACACACACACGCACATGCACACACCGATCAGACCACAAGCATTGAGCCAGACAGGTATGCATACAAACACATACACACACAAGCACTGATCAGACCCCAGGCACTGAGCTGGAGTGATATACAAATAAATGCTCACAAACAGAGACAGACACTACACACCCACAGACACACACCAATCAGACCCCCGGCACTGAGGCAGACAGTTATACAAACACAGAGACACAAACAGAGACAGACACAAACACACACACACCGATCAGAACACAGGCACTGAAACGGACATATGTACAAACACACACTCACAAAGAGAGACAGACAGGCACACACACACAAAGACACACGTGCACACAAACACAGATCAGACCACAAGCACTGAGCCAGACAGATATACATATACACACAAACACATACACACAGACACTGATCAGACCGCAGGCACTGAACCAGACCGATATACAAAGACACAGACAGAGCCACACACAAACACACACACACACACACACACACACACACACACACACACACACACACACATCAGACACCGGGAACTGAGTCAGACCGATATACAAACACACACACATACCCACACACAAAAATAGACAGACAGACAAATACTCACCAACGACACACCAATCAGACCACAGGCACTGAGCCAGACAGATATGGAAGCACATACACACAGACAGAGACACACACAAACACACACACACACACACAATCACACCAATCAGAACCCAGCTGTGAGCCAGCCAGAGATACAAAGACACACACACACACACAGACACACAAACACGCACACCGATCAACCCCAGGCACTGAATAAGGCAGATATACAAACACATAAACACAAACAGAGAGAGACAGACTCACACAGAAACACACACACGCACACCGATCAGAACACAGACAGCAAGCCAGACAGATCTACAAAGACAAACACACACACGTGCACACAGACACAAACACAAACTCACTCACACAACGATCAGACCCGAGGCACTGAGCCAGACAGAGATACAAACAAAGACACACGACACACACACACCGATCAGAACCCAGGCACCCAGCCCGGCAGACATGCAAACACACACACACAATCACACCATTCAGAACTCAGGCTGTGAGCCAGACAGATATACAAAGACACACACAAACACACACACACACACACACACAAACACACACACACACAGACAAAAACACACACACACACACACAGACAAAAACACACACACACACAGACAAAAACACACACACACACACACACACACACACACACACACACACACACACACACACACACACACACACACCGATCAGACACCAGGAACTGAATCAGACAGATATACAAACACACACGCACACACACAAAGATACATCAACTCACACAGGCCAGCTTTGATTAAAGCCCAAACTGCTGCTGTTGGGGCACTGGCTCCCACAATCCCTTCCAGCCTCGAAAAGTAGAGAGGCAGCATTGACAGATTTAGTGGTTCGAATGGAGAGGAGCTTTGGTCGGATCACTGATGTCCTTCAGATTTCTCTCATGCAGATCAGTGAGTGAGAATGTACAGCCCCATGGGAGCAGACTGGTGCTATGGGAGCTGCAGGCGGTGTCCCCTCTCAAGAGGGAAGTGCATCTGCGCCCTTGACAGACCCTCGTTCGAAGCCCATGCAGGCACCACCAAGTTAGTCGAGATGCTCCAACCAGAAGTCATACCCACTCTCGGTCGCACTGCCGCAAGTTCCGGTTGTAAATATCTGCGGTGCCATTTTTACTACTGCAGTAAGCGTCCAAAACACTGAGGTCAAAGGGGCAGCTCTAGAATTAGAAAACACACAGCTTTCAAGGAAACACTATTGGGTGGCACATGAATGAATATTAATTTGAGTGCAATTTGTGAATGTAATATTAGTTAAATGTTTATCCGTGTCAACCTGTGCAGATTGTTTTGTTAATAACTTCAGTTGCTTCACAGTGTGTGGGCATGTGAATGCCTCATGGAGGGATTTTCTCTGTCCAGGTGCAGTGGAGATCTCAGCTAAATGTTAGAGAAGAATGATGTTCGTGGATCTCTGGGTGCAGGGGTGGGAGGAAGGGGTATGGGCAGCATTTCAATGCATCCAATGTTTAATCACTTGTTCTCAGACTTCTCATGTTACTCGCTGCATCACCGTGCCATGCCAGGCACCACATGGTCAGCTTTCGGTGTGGTCTCCAATTCTGCCTGCACGATGACAGTGCAGTGACTGGCATGACAGAGCCATCTCTCAGTATGGGTTCCAGGTCTGGCTGCTGATACAGCGCAGTGGGAGGGAAATATAAAATATTTGTCAAAGAGGAGAAGTGCTTTTGTCATCCCCGAATGTTATCTACCTGTTTCACTGCAGTTATTATCCCCCTCTCACCATCGCCATCTGCTGGTGTCGCTGTCTCACTGCAGTTGCTGTCTCCTTTCTCACTATTTCCATCTGCTGGTGTCTCTGTCTCACTGCAGTTACTGACCCCTCTCACCGTCTCCATCAAGACTCTGCCACATCCTCCTTGGTTTTAGTTTTAGTTTAGAGATACAGCACTGAAACAGTCCCTTCAGCACACCGAGTCTGTGCCGACCATCAACCACCCATTTTATACTAATCCTACACTAATTCCATATTCCTACCACATCCCCACCTGCCCCTATATTTCCCCACCACCTACCTATACTAGGGGCAATTTATAATGGCCAGTTAACCTATCAACCAGCAAGTCTTTGGCATGTGGAAGGAAACCGGAGCACCCGGAGGAAACCCACGCAGACACTGGGAGAACTTGCAAACTCCACACAGACAGTAACCAGAATTGAACCGGGGTCGCTGGAGCTGTGAGGCTGCGGTGCTAACCACTGCGCCACTGTATATCTGCAGGTGTATCCAGTCCTTTCTCAATCTGATAAGCTCCTCCCCCTGAGGTGTATTTTGCAGATATCACAGACTGACAATTTCAGTATGAGACATGGGTGATGACAGCAACCGGTTGTCAGAGAAACTTGAAGCACACGCACAGAATGGTGTAGGTTTAAGATACTTGGGTCAATTCCTTGTGTCTGCGAGGAACTGATCAATCCTGTAAACAGTGGCACTTACACATGAACATACTTAAAATTGTAATACTAACCAAGGAAATTGCAGTAAGCACTGATACTCAGCAAATAACTTATATAAATTATGTTACACATGCAAGATCTCCTCCGAATTTCGCTTGAGGGGATGTCGTATGAAAATAGAGATCTGTGGATCTGTCTGCCAACACTGTCATTTTCTGGGATCCCTATTAATAATCTGACACTCGGGCAAACCAATAAACACTGACCTTAAATCAGAAAGTGTGGGAAATACTCAACAGATCTGACAACATCTGAGGAGGCAAAATTAGCATTTCAGGTCTGTGAACTTTCAGCAGAACAGGGAAAGATGAGAAATGTCATAGTTTATTTTTTGAAAGTAAAAAAAGGGGTCAAGAAGAAATAAAGTTAAGATGTATGATAGGACGTAGGGCAGGAGAGATTATGTTTTTATTATTATTCATTTATGGGGAGTGGGCGCCCCTGACCAGACCAGCATTTATTGACCATCCTTGATTGCTTTTGAGATAGTTTGAGTTGCCTTCTTTAACTGCTGCTGCCCTGGGAGTGTAGGTGCACCCATAGTGCTGTAAGGAAGGGAGTGCAATAATGTTAACCCTCCTGCACTCTCATTGAACCAGGGTTGATCCCACGGCTTGCTGGTAATGGCAGAGTGAGAGATATGCCGTGCCATGAAGTTACACATTGTGGTCGAATATAATTCTGCTGTTACTGAAGGCCCATAGCGCCTCATGGATACCCAGTTTGGAGTTGCTAGATCTGTTTTGCAATCCTTTCGGCATGTTGGCAGTGCCACACAGCACAATGGTGAATATACCTCAATGTAAAGACAGGACTTCGTCTCCACAATGACTGTGTAGTGGTCACTCCTATTGACAGATTCATCTGCATCAGGTAGAATGGTGAAGACGAGTTCAAGTAGGTTTTTCCCTCTTGTTGGTCCCCTCAGCAGCTGCCACAGACGCAGTCTCGATGTTGTGCGCATTAGGACTCAACCAGCTTGGTCAGCAGTGGTACTACCTAGCCACTCTTGCTGATGGGCATTGAAGTCTCCCACCCAGAGTACATATTATGCCCTTGCTGCGCTAAGCGTTTCTTCCAATTGGTATTCAATATGGATAAGCACTGATTCTTCAGCCAAGGCGTGGGGGGAGGGGGCATGCAGGCGAGGTGGCAATCAGCGGGAGGTTTCCTTGTCCATGTTTGATCTGATGCAATCAGACTTCATGGGGTCCAGAGTCAATGTTGAGGGCTTGCAAGGCAACTGCATCCTGACTGTCGACCGCTACGCCACCAGAGTCGGTGGACATGACCTTACATTGTGACAGAACATATCTGGGGATGATGATGGTGGTGTCTGCGACATTGTCCGTTATGTATGATTCCATAAGTATGACCAAGTCAGGCTGTTGCTTGCATAGCATGTGGGACATCCCTTCCAATTTTGGCACCTGCCCCCAGATGATACGAAGGAGGATTTTGCAGAGTCGACAGGGCTGTGTTTCCAGAGCCTAGGTCAATGTTGGATGGTTCTTCTGGATTCATTCCATTCCTTCGGCTTGTCAGTGGTTTGCTCCAACTGAATGGCTTGCCAGACTAGCTCAGAGGACATTTTCTGAGTCAACCACATTGCTGTGGGTCTGGATTCTACTGTGGGCCAGACCGGGTAAGGACAGCAGATTTCCTTTTGGAAAGGACTTGAGTGAACCAGATGGATTTTTTTCAACAATCGACAATCCGTTCACGGTCACCATGACACTAACTTTTAATTCCAGATGTGTGAAATAACAGAGATAACACGGAATAAAAGGAAAAGGGAGTGCTAAGAGAGAAGTAGAAAGACATAGTATTACTCCAGAGAGGGTATTAATTGCAGTGCAATGCTCTGTCCAAAAGCAAAAGCTCGCCAAACTGACACATGGTTAAAAATAAAATGAAATCAAATAAATTTTTAAAAAACTAATTTCAGTCATGAACTGAGATCGTTGAACTCGATGTTGAGTCCAGAAGGCTGTAGAGTGTCTAATCAGAAGACGAGGTGCTTTCTTCGAGCTTGTGTTGAGCTTCACTGGAACACTGCAGGAGGCCAAGGACAGAAATGTGGGTGTGAGAGCAGGGTGGTGAATTAAAATGGCAAGTAATAGGAAGCTCGTAGTCAAGCAGCAAATACAATAATGTCACAAGACCATTAATTTTTTTGTATTGAACGCTCAGAATTCTGTGTGATGTTAAATGTTTGAGCAAAAGGATTTTCTGTGAACATTGGATGCTGCAACTTGGTGTTGGAACTGAATTCAGATTTCTGGCACCTGTTGCCAAGCAGCTCAACAGGCAAATTACAGGAATATTTATGAATGTCACATGATTTATTGTTCGGGTTTGAGTTTCACTTTGCACTGTGAGAGATCAGTGAACTGAGCAGCGTTGCAGCGAGCTGGCTGGGACCTATGTTTGCAGACAAGGAAAAGAGCTACTATCTGAAAAAGTAAGATTTTCCTGTCTTGGAAAAAAAAGCCTTCATTTGCGCTGTGGTTGTGGTCTGCTTGGAGAGGGGAAAAGAGCCCTGGAGAGAGAAAAGACCTAGGAAAAGAGAAGTTGCTACATTCTGTGGTGGAAAACTACTTTGCAGAAAGGAAGCCCTGCATTGTTAAAGGAACAGAATCACATTGCCTCCAGTCTCTGAAAAATCTCTGCCGCAAGACTGATTCCTGTTGCCTGTTATATTTTAGAAAACCCAGATAGCTCAAGAAAGCTTATATTGTTAGACAGCTGCTTCAACATCCAAGTAGGCCTGTTGCTGCATCCTTTGCTGAAAGATCTGTGTGACGCCTGCTGCAGACGAATTGCCTTGAACTCCAAACCATCACAAACTGTGCATTGAACCCGCCTGTAGAGATTTCAAGTGGCATCCGACTATTGGACTCTGGGACACCTCACCGACCCGGGAATATCTGACCAGAATATTATGACCAAGTTATTTTATTATTCTCAGGAAAAAGTTGGAAAGAGAAAAGCCTTTTCCCCCGGATAACCGGTGTTTGCATGTATCTGTGTGTGCGCATAAGAGATAGGAAGAATAAGAGGTTATAAAATATTTTCATATATAGATTTGTTTCATTATTGTTTAAGATTTAGTTTCTGAAAATTGTTAATTTTGTTGTTGTTTAAAGAAATCTTTCTTGATATGCTTTATTCTGCGGTGGGGGTGGGGGACGGGGGTGCAGATAAAGTGTTTAAAGTGGGTATTTTTCTGGTAGCTGGAAAACTTTAAGAATAAGTTGTGACCTGTGGAGTAGTGAGACTGGATCAACTCTTGTCGTATCTGTATTCTAAATTGAAAGAAGTACAAGTAAATCGTTTTTTCACCTGGAAAGATTGCTTGTAACCTTGGATGATGAGGAGAGAGGAGGTCAAAGGTATTACACGTTCTGCAATTGCATGGGACGGTGCCATGCAAAGGGAACACGTTGGTGGGCGATGGAGGAGTGGACCATCGTGTCGCAGAGGGAATGGTCCGTTCAGAACGCTGACATGAAGAGGAGGGGATGATGTGTTTGGTTGGTCGCATCACGCTGGATGTGGTGGAAATGGGAGAAGATGAAATCTTGGATGTGGAAGCTGCTGGGGTGGAAAGTGAGGGCAAGGAGATCCCTGAAACTGTTCTGGAAGGCAGGGGTAGGAGTGAGGGCGGAAGTGTGGGAATGGGTTCGACAAATGCAGACAGATGCCTGATCTGTAAATTCATTGACATTCACACTGACACCCCAGAGTTACAAGCTAGCCTGGAAGGATCTGAAGGGAGAGCAAAGAAGAGCAAGGAGAGGACACGAGAAGTCATTGGCGGATAGGATCAGGGAAAACCCGAAGGCTCTCTATAGGTATATCAGGAATAAAAGAATGACTAGAGTTAGATTAGGGCCAATCAAGAATAGTAGTGGGAAGATGTGTGTGGAATCAGAGGAGATAGGGGAAGCGGTAAATGAATATTTTTCGTCAGTATTTCCAGTAGAGAAAGAAAATGTTGCCGAGGAGAATACTGAGATTCAGGCTACTAGGCTAGATGGGATTGAGGTACACAAAGAGGAGGTGTTAGCAATTTTGGAAAGTGTGAAAATAGATAGGTCCCATAGCCAGAATGGATTTATCCAAGGATTCTCTGGGAAGCTAGGGAGGAGATTGCAGAGCCTTTGTCCTTGATGTTTATGTCGTCATTGTCGACAGGAATAGTGCCGGAAGACAGGAGGATAGCAAATGTTGTCCCCTTGTTCAAGAAGGGGAGTAGAGACAGCCCTGGTAATTATAGACCTGTGAGCCTTACTTCGGTTGCGGGTAAAATGTTGGAAAAGGTTATAAGAGACAGGATTTATAATCATCTTGAAAAGAATAAGTTAATTAGCGACAGTCAGCACGGTTTTGTGAAGGGTAGGTCGTGCCTCACAAACCTTATTGAGTTTTTCGAGAAGGTGAACAAACAGGTGGATGAGGGTAAAGCAGTGGATGTGGTGTATGTGGATTTCAGTAAGGCATTTGATAAGGTTCCCCACGGTAGGCTTTTGCAGAAAATACGGAAGTATGGGGTTGAAGGTGATTTAGAGCTTTAGATCAGAAATTGGCTAGCTGAAAGAAGACAGAGGGTGGTGGTTGATGGCAAATGTTCATCCTGGAGTTTAGTTACTAGTGGTGTACCGCAAGGATCTGTTTTGGGGCCACTGCTGTTTGTCATTTTTAAAAATGACCTGGATGAGGGTGTAGAAGGGTGGGTTAGTAAATCTGCGGATGTGTACAAAATCATGAGAGGTATAGACAGGGTGGATAGCAAGAGGCTTTTTCCCAGAGTGGGGGTTTCAATTACTAGAGGACACGAGTTCAAAGTGAAAGGGGAAAAGTTTAGGGGGGATATGCGTGGAAAGTTCTTTACGCAG
The DNA here is from genome assembly GCF_036365525.1 of Heterodontus francisci. Taxonomy (NCBI): domain Eukaryota; kingdom Metazoa; phylum Chordata; class Chondrichthyes; order Heterodontiformes; family Heterodontidae; genus Heterodontus; species Heterodontus francisci. The sequence continues at coordinate 21,125,059 of NC_090391.1, forward strand.
AGGGTGGTGGGCACCTGGAACGCATTGCCAGCGGAGGTGGTAGATGCGGGCACGATGGAGTCTTTTAAGATGTATCTAGACAGATACATGAATGGGCAGGAAGAAAAGAGATACAGAACCTTAGAAAATAGGCGACATGTTTAGAGAGAGGATCTGGATCGGCGCAGGCTTGGAGGGCCGAAGGGCCTGTTCCTGAGCTGTAATTATCTTTGTTCTTTGTTCTTCTTTGTTCTTTGAAACTAAGGTCGGTGGAGTTGTGGATAGTGCCGAAGGATGTTGTAGGGTACAGAGGGACATAGATAGGCTGCAGAGCTGGGCTGAGAGATGGCAAATGGAGTTTAATGCGGAAAAGTGTGAGGTGATTCACTTTGGAAGGAGTAACAGGAATGCAGAGTACTGGGCTAATGGGAAGATTCTTGGTAGTGTAGATGAACAGAGAGATCTTGGTGTCCAGGTACATAAATCCCTGAAAGTAGCGACCCAGGTTAATAGGGCTGTTAAGAAGGCATATGGTGTGTTAGCTATTATTAGTAGGGGGATCGAGTTTCGGAGCCACAAGGTCATGCTGCAGCTGTACAAAATTCTGGTGAGACCGCACCTGGAGTATTGCGTGCAGTTCTGGTCACCGCATTATAGGAAGGATATGGAAGCTTTGGAAAGGGTGCAGAGGGGTTTTACTGGGATGTTGCCTGGTATTGAGGGAAGGTCTTCGGAGGAAAAGCTGAGGGACTTGAGGTTGTTTTCGTTGGAGAGAACGAGGAGGAGAGGTGACTTAATCGAGACATATAAGATAATCAGAGGGTTAGATAGGGTGGATAGTGAGAGTCTTTTTCCTCGGATGGTGATGGCAAACACGAGGGGACATAGCTTTAAGTTGAGGGGTGATAGATATAGGACAGATGTCAGAGGTAGTTTCTTTACTCAGAGAGTAGTCGGGGCTTGGAACGCCCTGCCTGCAACAGTAGTAGACTCGCCAACTTTAAGGGCATTTAAGTGGTCATTGGATAGACATATGGATGAAAATGGAATAGTGTAGGTGAGATGGTTTCACAGGTCGGCGCAACATCGAGGGCCGAAGGGCCTGTACTGCGCTGTAACGTTCTAATTCTAATTCTAAAAAAAAAAGATACAAGCAGACTCCCAGAGATCCTGTTCAATTAATGTCAATTCCATGGAATACCCGGAAATATCGATACACAATCCCAGAACCGTCTATATTTCTAAGAATATCTGGAGACATCAATATTTGGACATTAAGTCTCACCAGGAACACCAGCATCAGCGAGTCGGATACAGCACACCTAATACTGCAAGATATATCCTAATTTCAAAAGACAGTACATGGTCGTTTGACTATACACATTGAAGCTCGTAGATCATACTCTTTCAAACTAATCTTCTCAGACGTTGATCCATTCTCTCCCTCCCAATTAAGCGGCTGATACACGGCTGTCCCTGAATTGCTACTCTCTTGGACGTTTTGCGAGAATAAGATTACAATGAAAGTCGGATTCATAGCAAAGAAATTTCATTGGGCCTTATGAAAAATGACATTCATTACAGCCACTAAACAAACATGTTCAGCGAAAGACTTTCATCTGAACAACATATTTATATATATATATATAGACCACAGAACACAAAAGTCCGAGTGTATCAAACCTGTGTCCTCAGTAATAAAAGCAAAATACTGCGGATGCTGGAAATCTGAAACAAAAACAAGAAATGCTGGATTCACTCAGCAGGTCTGGCAGCATCTGTGGAAAGAGAAGCAGAGTTAACGTTTCGGGTCAGTGACCCTTCTTCTGTGTCCTCAGTACCTTGCTCTCCGGCAGCGAGGCCTGGACAACGTATGTCAGCCAAGAGCGATGTTTCAATTCAGTCCATCTTCGCTGCCTCCAGAGAATCCTTGCAATCAGGTGGCAGGACCGTATCTCCAACACAGAAGTCCTCGAGGTGGCCAACATCCCCACCAACTAATGGTACAAGAACCACAGGACACAGATTGAAGGCTTTGGGAAGAGATACAGGTGAAATATTATTCGGAAAATTTTTATGCAGCGGGTGGTAATGATCTGGATTCTGCTGCCCACAAGGGTGGTGAAAGCAGAGACAACCAATGATTTCAAATTGAAATTGTACAGTAAAGTGACGGAAATAAACTTGCCGGGCTATGGGGATTGAGTGGGGGAGTGGGAATGACTGTGTAGCTCCGTGAAGAAACAGCATGGATACGATGAGCCGATATACCATCTATAAACTGCTTCACTCTCTATCGTACTTTTAATACACTCCTTAAAACGTTCCTCTTTGATCAAGTTTTTGGTCATTTGTTCTGATCTCTCCTTTGGACATTTGATCAAAATATCCCCTGTCTTAGTGCCATCCTTTCTTTGATAATGCTCCTGTGAAGTGCCTTGGGACAATTTGCTACCTTAAAGCTACGGTATAAATACAAGCTGGTGTACTGTGCGATGGCTGCTCCGAACTTGTCTTCTGTTGAAGCCTGTAATTCCACTGAATTCCAATTTTGCATGTGTTAGTCGTTCCCCACTAGCTGACCCAAGTATCGGTTATTCATATTTGAGTCTTCGAACTGAGTGGTTTCCGGCTGTTCAACTATGTAGGCATTGACTGCCAATTGTGCATCTGAAGTCCACGCATGCCCTCTTATTGTGTTGCAAGGCTTGTATCGCATGTGTGTTTCCTCAGTGTCGAAGGTTGTGAGGTCAATATGAGGGTATCTCATTTGGGTTAGTGTCGACACCATTACAGCCACATCACCAGTACCCAGCTACCCCACGTCTGCCACCCATTTCTCCTCTTAGAACACTGTACTTATGCTGGGGGCATAGAGACGTTCGGGGGGTAGTTTGTTTAGTAGTGGTGTTTGGCTGCTGGATGCTAATGCAACTTACTTTGTTCTTAAAAGTCATCAACCTGTTTCTTTGGCAGGTAACTGGCACCCACACGAAGGCCTCGACAGCTCACTTTTCACAGTGCTGTGCTCTTCTGTACTAACCTTCTGAGCTAGCGAAGCAGCACAGGGAGTCCACACCAGCAGTTCTGGCCCTCTTGGCATCATATGCCTTGAAAAGTGCAGAAAGAGGTTTAACTCCACTGTGAGCAAACTGTTCACTTCCAGAGTTGGTGTAACTGGAACGCTCCAGCAAGTCCACCAGAATTAGAGCCCAACTCTTGGCGATCATATTTACGAGAGGGAATGGTAAGAGCACTGTGCAGGTACACCCCTGGTTGCGTTTTTAATCTCGTCACGATTCACTGTGCGGCTCACCCCCGGGCCCTGACTTTAATCTTGCGACTATTCACTGTGTGGCTTTCCCCCGGGGCCCTGTGTTTAAACTTGACAGGAATCACTGTGCAGGATTCCCCGGGCCCTGTGTCTAAACATATGACTGCTAACTTTGCAGGTTCCCCAGGGCCCTGTGTTTAAACTGCGACTATTCACTGTTCAGGCTCCCCGGGCTCTGTGTTTAAACTTGACATAAATCACTGTGAAGGATCGTCCCGGGCACTGTATTTCGAATTGTGACTATTCACGGTGCAGGTTCCCGCTGGGCCCTGTGTTGAAATTTGACACGAATCAGTGTGCAGGATCCCCCGGGCCATGTGATTATTATTGTGACTATTCACTGTCCAAATTCCCCTTGGCCCTGTTTTTAAACTTGTGACTATTCATTGTGCATGTTCCCCTGGGCCCTGTGCCCAAATCTGGGACTATTCACCGTGCAGGTTCCCCCTGGGCCCTGTGTTTAAAAATGTGACTATTCGCTGTGCACGTTCCTCCCGGAACCTCAGTTTAAACTCGCTGTTCAGGTTCACTTCGGCCTTGTTTTTTACACTTGCGGGTTTTTATTGTGCAGGTTACCTCATCACGCACTGTGATTAAACTTGTGACAATTCACTTTCACGGTTCCCCCGAGCCCTTTGTTTAAACTTTGGACTATTCACAGTGTAGAATCCTGACAGGGCCTGTATTTAATATTGCGATCGTTCACTGTGCATGACCACCCTGGGCCATGTGTTTTGATAGTGTAAATATTCACAGTGCAGGTTTCCCTGGGCACCATGTTTCAACTTCTGACAATTCACTCTGTATGTTCCCCTGGGCCCTGTGTTTAAACTTTTGATTATTCACTGCGTTGGTTCCACCCGGGCCCTTTGTTTAATCTGAAGTAGTGAGTCGAGATAAACGGGGCATTTTCAGGTTGTCAGGCTGTAACTAGTGGAGTGTCGCAATGATCATTGCTGTTGCTCCAGCTATTTACCATCTATATTCGGGACTTAGACGAAGAAAGTGAGTGCAATGTTTCGAGATTTGCTGACGATACAAAGCTAGGTACAAATGCATGCTGCGAGGCTGAGACAAAAAAGATGTAGGCAGTTTAAGTGAATGGGTAACAAGGTGAAATCTGAAAAATAATGGGGATCTGTGAGGTTATTCACCTCGTTCGCAAAACAGTAAAGCACTTTTTAAAGTGTGTGTTCTGACGGCGCTTCTACATTTTTGTTAAAATGTTTTGGGGTCTCGTGTATGTTGCAATTGTAGCATTGTATTATTTGTGGAAATTGAAAATGATTCTATGGATTTACTTTTCATTTTCCTATTTGAAAACAACCTTTACTGGAAGCCACCTGTCTTCAGATAAATACCCAGCAGAGGCTTTGTGACTTGGGGGAGATTTTGTCCAGAGAACTGACAGGTCAGGATTTCTGGGGATCTGGAGCTAGACTATTGAGATATTGCTTTTGGTTTCGCTTTAGACGGTGTCTTCGGGGTGTTAACTGTTTTGAAGGCAGCTGGAGAAAACCAGCCAAGCAAGCAGTCACAATAAGCACCCTGTTCCATGTCTTTGAGATGTACTTTGAAGCGAATGTAAGAGATCCATAAATTGACATTGCATTCCGACTGAAAGGCCTGCCAGAAACCCCTGCTGTCATATTTTTCTTGGAAAGCCTATCAGACTGATCTTCAACGTCGCCTGGAAAGAAACTTTCCGGAAATGACCTACTGACTGCCATCTGCATGCATTTGTGACACCAAACCAAAAAGGGACAGGTCTTCCTCTTCTTCTTCTTCTGTTCTTCAGGAATTACTAAGCATTTGGCCAAGGAATTATTTTTGTTTATAAGAGAGCTCGAAAGAAAACAACTCTATTTTTAAAGTTAACCGTTGTGTGTGTGTGTGAGTGAGAGAGAGAGAGAGAGAGAGAGAGAGAGAGAGAGAGAGTGAGGGAGGGAAAGAGAGATGGGGTGAGGGAGGGAAAGAGACGGGTAAGGAGGAAAGAGAGAATGGCTGAGGGACCGAGAGACATGCACAGTAATGGAGAGGGTGAAGAATAAAATGTCTCAAAGAGAAAGGATGGGCTCGAGGGACCGAACGGCCTCTTCCTCTCTTCCTAAGGGCTTTTTAATATTGCATCCTGAACTAAACAAGGTTATGATGATAACAAAAACAAGAAATGCTGGATTCACTCAGCAGGTCTGGCAGCATCTGTGGAAAGAGAAGCAGAGTTAACGTTTCGGGTCAGTGACCCTTCTTCGGAATGATGATAATGTTTAGCAAATGAAATGGAATTAATTAACAATATTTCTCCTTTAAAATTATCATTCTGAATTCACAATTTTACTTGTGTGAATTTGGGCTTGACAGATATTTGGTGTTTATTAACATCGCTGAATAAATAAATATTGGAAGATTCAATTTCACTTTGTTCCCATCCTTGTTCAAGCACCTCCTGACTCACTCGAAGGTTTAAATCTAAGGAGCAGTTCTGGTGGTGCAGGGTCCCTTTAAGAGGTTGGGACTGACCCTCTCCATGTTGCCCCTTCCATCCACCCCACTCGTGGTCACAGTGCTGGGTCACGGGTTACAGACTGTCAGTCTCTGGGACTGACCCATGACCCCCTGACTCCAAAGACAAGAAAAAGAAAGCAAAAATTATCCTGCTCCCTGTGAAATCAGATTGACAATAAATTGAAACCCCGAGAGTGAAATATAAAAGGCGAAAAGAGAGATTTTGATGTTTGTAAAAACATTCTTTACACAGAGGGAGGTGTTTGTGTTTATCTGTCCAAGTTGGTCAATGTGAATATATGTGTCTCTGTGTGGGTTCTTTCTCTCTCTCTCTCTCTCTCTCTCGGTCAGTGGGAATGGCTGTGTCTGGCTGTGGATTTCTATGTGCGTCTGTGTTTATCTGGACATGTCAGTCTGCCTGTGTGTATTTGACTGTCTTTCTGTCTGTGTGTGGGTTTGTCTGTGTGTGGGATAGGACACCGAAGGAGACTCTTTCATCCAATGGTGAATTTATGGGTGGAACTGAGGAACAGAAAACGATCTAAACCTGGAAGACGTTTTGTGTATAGACCCCCTTGTCGCAGTTCTGAGGTGTCAGATTGCACAAATTAGGCAAGTGTGTACCAAAGGCAAAGTCGTATTAATGTGGGATTTTAACTTACACAAAGATTGGGAGAGGCAGACTAGCATCTGTCGGAAAGGTAGTGAATTTTGGGAATGTGTCTGGGATAGTTTCCGACCGCAATGTGTCCGAGATGTAACAAGGGGAGAGGCAATATTAGATTTAGTTATGAGTAAGGAGCCAAATTTAATTAGCAGCCTAACTGGTGTGAATATTTATCAATTAGTGGTCACAACATGATTGAAATCAAGGTATCGTTTGAAAGTGAAATGCACGAATCAGCTGCTAGAATTTTAGACTTGGGTAAGGCTGAATTTCCCAGGATCAGACAGAGACTTTCCACAGTAAACTGGGAAGATCTCTTCATGGGTCAAACAACTGAATAACAGTGGAGAATATTGAAAGAAACATTTCACGCAATACAGAGCGAGTATATACCCCTGAGAGAAAAAAGCTCCACTTCACAGAAAAAACAGCCATGAACAACCAAAGAGATTAGGGACAGTACAAACGTAAAAGCAAGGGCTTACAAAAATGCAAAACACAGCACAGATCCGGCCGAATTGGATAAATACAAAGATCAGCAAAGGGTCACAAAGCAGCTTAAAGGAGTTACTGGAAGAGATTATGAAATGAAACTTTCAAGGGACATCAAAATCAATAAGAAGAAATTTTATAGTTACATAAAGGGAAAGCAGGTGGTCAAGAGCAATGGAGGCCCACTAAAAGCTGAAAATGAAGATATTGTAATTATTAATGCAGAAATGACAGACATGTTGAACAATTACTTTACCTCAGTATTTACAGTTGAAAAGGAGGATAAATTACCGGCAATACCTAAAAATTAATAGCCGATAGGTGCCAGGGATTTAATACAATTAACATTCAGTAAAACATCAGTAACAAAGAAATTAATGCAACTGAACAGTGAGAAATCTCCAGATACTGATGGTTTCCATGCGATGGTGTTAAAGGAAGTAGGTGAGCACATTGTAGATACCCTAACTATAGTCTTTCAGAGTTCCCCAGATTCAGGAGTGGTCCCTCTGGGCTGGAAAGTTGGACATTTCACTCCATTTTTGAAGAAGAGTGAAAGGGGGAACCAAGGAAATAACAGATGAGTTAGCCTGACATCTGTGGTGGGCAAGTTGCTGGAGTATAGAATCAAGGATACCGTGACTGGACGCCGAGAAAAATTTCAGTTAATCAGGGACAGCCAACGTGGATTCATGATGGGAGGTCATGCCTGACAAATCTCATTGATACTTTTTTTTAAAGAGGTGACTAAGGTACTGGACAGGTGAATGTCAATGGATGTTATTCATATGGACTTTCCAGAAGGCATTTGATAAAGTCCCACATAAGAGACTGTTAATTAAGGTAGACACCCAGGGAGTTGAGGGCAAATTATTGACATGGTAAGGAAGTTGGTTGAGTGGTCGGTGACAGAGAGTGGGCATAATGGGTAAGTATTCCCATTGGCAGGATGTAACTAGTGGTGTCCAACAGGGATCTGTGTTGGGGCTTCAATTATTCACATTTTTCATTAACGACTTGGATGATGGCATCGTAAGTCATATATCCAAATTTGCTGATGATGCGAAGTTAGGCGGCATTGTAGAAAGTCTAGATGATAGCATAAAGTTACAAGGAGATATAGACAGACTAGGTGAATGGAAAAAAAACAGTGGCAGATGGATGTCAATGTGGGCAAGTGTGCGATTATCCATTTTGGACCAAAAAAGTATCGAGCAGGGTACTTCTAAATGGAAAGAGGTTAAGTACAGTGGATGACCAAAGAGACTTGGGGGTTCAGGTGCATAGATGTTTAAAATGCTGCAAGCAAATGCAGAAATTATTCAAAAAGGCTAATGGAATGCCAGCCTTTATATCTAGAAGACTGGAGAATAAAGACACAGAAGTTATGCTGCAGCTGTACAAAACCCTGGTTAGACCCCACTTGGAATACTGTGAGCAGTTCTGGGCACCACACCTGAGGAAAGATATATTGGCCTTAGAGGGAGTGAAATGTAGTTTTACTACAATGACACCTGGACTACAGGGGCTAAGTTACGAGGGGAGATTACACAAATTAGGCCTTTTCTCGCTCGAATTTAGAAGGTTGACGGGTAATCTGATCGAAGTCATCAAGATATTCACAGGAAAAGACAGGCTAGATAAAGATAAACTAATTCCACTGTTCGAAGATTCTAAAACGAGGGGACATAGTCTAAAAAGTAGGGCCAGTCCATGCAGGGGAGATGTTAGGAAGCCCTTCTTCACGCAAAGGGTGGTAGTGGTTTGGAACTCTCTCCCACAAACAGCGGTTGAATCCAGAACAGTTGTTGGCTTTAAATTTGAGATACATTTTTGTTAAACAAATATATTAAGGGATATGGGCCTAAGGCACGTATATGGAGTTAGGTTGCGGATCAGCCATGATCTCATTGAAAGGTGAGACAGGCTAGAGGAGCTGAATGGCCTAATCCTGTTCCTACCTTCCTATGTTCCAATAATCACTTAATAAAGAGCTTTCATCTTAACAACTACGATGAATATACCGAAATATCCTGCACAAAATATCAACCAGTTATATCATTATACTTGTCAGAACAAAAGTGCCTCTCTCAAATGCTGCCTATGTTGGGTTTAAGTGGGCTGATGATGCAAAGGTTGGTGGGCCAGTAAGCTGTGACGAGGGCACAAAGAAACTGCAAAGGAAGATTGAAAGGTGAAGTGAGTGGGCAAGATATTGGAAGCTGGAATATCATGTGGAGAAATGTGAGGTTCTTCTCTTCGGCAGGAAGAATAGAAACACAGAACATTTTTCAAATGGTGACAAACTGTTAAATGTTGGTGTTCAGGAGGGATATACTTGCCTTCGAGGCGAGGAGAGAGAGAGAGAGCGAGACACAGAGATGGGGTGAGGGAGAAGGCCAGTATTAAATGTCCCAAAGATACTATGCAGGGTGCATTATAAAACAAAATCTGACACCAAACACACATAAGGAGAGATTAAGGCTGATGACCAAACGCTTGGTCAAAAAGGTTAGTTTTAAGGAATGTCTTTAAGCAGGAATGAGAGGTAGAGAGGCAGAGAGGTTGTGAAAAGGAATTCCCCAGTGTTAACAGGCAGTGGCATTAATTCCTGATTATTGGTAAAGATTCGTTAGGAAAGGGTATTAGTATTTACGGAGCCGAGACAGCTTGATGTGGACAAGAAGCAAATCTGCCTTGACCTGATTGAATGGGTGGGACATGTTCCAGGGGCCGAATGGCCTCCTTCTGTCTTCCTAAGGGTTTTATTGATATCACTGCCAATGCAATGTTGGTTTTCTGTTTGCAAAGTGCTGACAAGGTCGGGGTTCTCTCTGGTCTCCCCTAAACCCTCCCGCCAGCCTTGGAATGACTCATTGATTCATGTCTAAGGGAACCAGTCAAGGGTTCTGGTCTATATTTGCTGAACCTTCCAGTCTCACTCAGTTTCTCGTCTATATCTGACTGTATCTCACCCCTACTGTACCTCCACTCTGTATCCCATCCACCTGCCAAATTAGTTTAACCGCTCCCACGCCCGAACGGCACTAGCAAAACTCCCAGCAAGGATGTTGGTCCCATTGCAGTTCAGGTGCAACCCATTGAACTTGTACAGGTCCCACCTTTGCCAGAAACAGACACAGTGGTCCAGGAAACTAACGCCCTTCCTCCTGCCATGCATTCATATGCTCTATCCTCTTATTCCTATACTCACTAGCACGTGGCACTGGGAGTAATCCAGAGATTAGAACGTTTGCGGTCCTGCTTTACAATTTGCTACTTAGCACCCTAAATACTTGTTGCATCACCTCATCCCTCTTTCTACTTATGTCGCTGGTAGCAATGAGAACCACAACCTCTGACTGTTCACTCTCCCCCTTCAGAATGTCTTGCAGCCGTTCCGTGAGATCCTTGGCCCTCGCGCCAGGCAAGCAACATACCATCCTGGCGTCACTTATGCGGACACATAAACGCGTGTCTGTACCCCTTACGATAGAATCCCCCATCACAATAATTCCCCCACTCTTTTTCCTGCCCTGCTGTGCAGCTGAGCTGCCGGTGGTGCCACGGACCTGGCTTTTGCCGCGTTCCTCTGAGAAGCTATCTCCTCCAACAGTATCCAAAGTGGAACATCTGTTAGAATTAGAAATGGACCAAAGGGACACCTGCACTATCTGCCTAGTTCTTCTACTCTGCATGTGGGGGTCACCCAATTCCCTTTCTACATGAGCAGTCTTAACCTGCAGTGTGACCACCTCCCTGTACGTGCCATCCAGGATGAGATCAACCTCGCAGATGCTCCACAGTGTCCGCAACTGCCACTCAATATCCGAAACGCGGATTTCGAGTCGCTGCAGCTGGAGACACCTCCTGCACACGTCTTCACCCTGGGCATTGGAAGTGTCCCTGACTTCTCATATCGCTCAAGAGGAGCACTCCAGGTTGCCGAGCTGCCCTGCCATAAGTTACCCTTAATTTATACCCTTAAATTACCCAACAATTAGATTATTTACACAAAGGACCTTGGGTCACTAAAAGAAACGACCTGCTATATTAAAAAAAAAACTTTAGAACGTTCCCTTTACCTTTACTTTCCAAACCAGATACTGAGATTTATTCTCTAACAACTGTTTTGCACCCACTGTTGAGCATTGAAGAAACTTTGTTATCCAATACAATATTTAAAATGCTTATTTTTTCTTTCAAGAATCGACATTCCATTTTATTCCAGGCTTTGCCATGTATTGTTTGTCTGTTCATTTGATTCCTCCAATAATCATTCCTTTGTCTTTGTCTCAGCTGTTGTTGCACTTCTAAATCCCAGTGGTCAAGCTCAAATATTTTCTCTCTTATTTGCATGATTAAGTTAGGTTAAAACAAAAACTGGATTATCTTATAACTCAAATGTCTTATTGCAAGTTGCAACAAAATAGTTGCCTATTTAAAGATAAACGCAGCTCAACTGATTTTACCCCACCTAAAACACATTTATATTGTAGATGGATGTTTAATTGTGAATCCAAGGAAAAGTTACAAACCAGTTACTAATCATGTTATCATTCACAAAGTATGAAATTGACTAATTTCTTTCTTAATGAGTCCACTGATTAATTATTATGAGGATTAAGTAACGTTAGTCATTTTAAAACACCATTCCAAGAACCTCCAATTCCCCACAGGACAAAATCTGCCTCCTCCTTAATCTGATTATTGTTGTTGACCACTCTTTCTGTTCTCTAGCTCATGAGTGCTGTGATCTGCACAAATTGTGCATGTTCTTACCTTCTAAAATATCATAACCCGAAGTGACTACTCACGATGAAGAATCTGTTAAAACTTCATTGACACCCCTCAGATTGAAGACTGTCACCCCACCTGCTGATCACCTCACTCGATGACAGTCATTATTCTTTCACAGTTGTGCTGTTAATTCCTAAACTATTATCATGTAAGTACATACAATTAAAACAGCAGATTATGCACGCTGGCTTATTATTTACCTCAGATACCCCTTGACTGTTGATAGGAAATGTACCGAATCATACGGATTATTTTTTCAACTAAGTTACCCAAATTCAAATAATGCTGTCATCAGTTGATAATATCTTTCATTTAATTATCTTAAAAGGAGGTTTTCCTTAATATTCAGCTACCACCTAGACAGTATTCCCATTAAATTTTTTGAAAATTACGTATGTGTATATCCCTTTAAACTCAGGGAGATTTCCTTTAGAGTGCTTGGAATAGCAACTCATATTAATTTATTTATTATTGATTTAAATGTCTTAAACAATCGTTTCCATGTTTCGTTGTTTCAGATGAATTTATCAGAGACACTACTGTCCACAGTTGTTATGCGAGCTATCTGCAAATAATTACAAAGACTTTCTCCATAAAGATAACAAATGGAAACAGATGTATGAATGAATTAATGCCAATTCCTGACTTTTTATAAAAATAAGGCCAAACCTTCAGATGAAAATATTACGATGCTGTCATAAATGTTGCAGAAGTCTTAAGCTGCTGGTGTTGATTGATCTCTGTGACCATATGGTCCAATTATTTAGAGAAACAAAGAACACAAGGTCCATTTGGCTTGGAGCCAGATAAGTTCCTTCTGTCCAGATACACGTGGTAATTCAGGAACGGTAATTATCACAAAATCCGAGGTGGATTCAAAATTGGCTTTGTGGCAGGAAACAAAGGGTAATTGTTGATTGGTGTCTTAATGACAGGAGGGCTATTTCCAGTGGTACTCCGGGGAGCTCAATACTGGTCCACTGCTTTTTGTGGTATATCTTAACGATTTGATGTAAATGTAGACCTCATGATCAAGAAGTTTGCAGACCAGACGAAGATTGGCTGTTTTGTGGATAGCAAGGAGGATAGCTGTAGACTGCAGGAAGATATTGATGGTCTGGTCAGATGGGCACAAAAGTTACAAATGGAATTCCAGCTGGAGAATTACGAGGTGATGCATTTTGGGAGGTCAAACAAGACAAAGGAGTACACTTTAAATGACAAATCACTGAGAAGTGTAGAGGGAGTGAGGGGCCTTGGCGTCATTGTCCACAGATCCCTGAAAGTAGCAGGACAGGTCGATAAGGTGGTTCAGAAGGCATATGGAATCTTTTCCTTTATTAGCTGTGGTATAGAATATAAGAGCAGGGAGGTTATGCTGGAACTGTATAACTCATTGGTTAGGCCACAACTTGAGTACTGTGTGCAGTTCTGGTCACCTCATTACAGAAAGGATGTAATTGCACGAGAGAGGGGACAGAGGAGATTTACGAGGATGTTGCCAGGAGTGGAAAAATGCAAGTAGTAGGAAATATTGGATAGGCAGGGGTTATTCTCCTTTGAACAGAGAAGGGTAAGGGGAGATCTGATTGAAATGTACATCATCTTGAGAAGCCTGGATCGAGTGGAGGTGAAGAATCTATTCGCCATATCGGAGAGCTCAGTGACGAGGGGGCACAGTTTTAAACTGATTGCTGGAAAAATAGAGGGTTGATGACGAAAAACGTTTTTCACCCAGAGGGTGGTATTGATCTGGACCTCACTGCCTGAAAGAGTAGTTGAGGCAGAGATTCTCGACTCAATGAAAAGGAGTCTTGATATGCACCTCAGATGCCATAATCTGCAGGGCTAAGAACTAAATGTTGGAAGGTGGGATTGGAATAGATGGATCCTTTTTTCGGCTGGCACAGAAACGATGGGTCAAAGTGGCCTCTTTCTGTGCCTTAAACATTTATGTTTCTATGATTCCATGGTTCTTGGAAGGTTAACATACTAAGTTATTCATCTTTTCTACTGATATTCGTTCCATGTTTTTGGCCAATCTTTTACCTCGTAATTCATCTTATTCTCCGGTCTTGCGGATCTATGTCTGGTTGTTCCCCTTATGGCCTCCCTTCCTTGAATGAGAACAGTTGGTCAGACTAATCAGAGCAAGATTCTACTCAACTTCACAGCCAATCATTTCGGTTTAGCCTTTTTCAACGTCTGGCCCCAAGTTACACCATTGTATGTTTTGGGGTTTTGAGGCTTAAACACTTTTATTTAAAAATTCTCGGTTCTGAATTTTCAATTTATTACAATGGGGTCCTCAGTTGTGCCTGACCTAACAAGTTACAAATAACGGCTACTTATGAATCCAGTATAATTTATTAAGCAAGATGTTATAAATACTTAACAAAAAAGCACTGAAGACAACATGGAAGTTTCTTATCCTTCAAGGCCAGGATTCATTAAATGTTGCCAGCATAGGCATACCGAATTTTCACTGGACAAATGTCACTTCCCCTTAAATACCCCATTTTAATGGTCCATTTGCTGACTGAAACTGTCAGAAATCCGCTCACTATCCCCATGTGAAGGAGTCCTATCACAGTGTGAGTGTGTCTATGTCTGTGTGTATAGGAAAGCGAGCAATGGGTTTGGGAAGATTTCTGCCGGTGGCTACTGCTTAAAGAATGTGCTTTCTGTTTGTTTGCAACTAGCAATCAAAGTCGTTGTTTCATTTTCCCTTCCGTCTGCAACGGACTGCCTCAGATATCAGAAACCCTGAATAATAAACACATTGGTTGTTCGTGTTATTTTTAAATTTTATATTCTCTCAACCAGCAGCTGAATCTCATAAATCGACTGAAATTATCTTTATTTTTTCATTTATCGTCACATCCTTTATCTTCTCTATCTGCTGACTTTGCAGTCTATGTCACTACCATTTCATTTTATTCCCTTTGAGCTGGACCATAAACAGTCACTGCTCTCAGGAGGAGACATTCACATTGACTGACATTTTATTTCTCTAGGTGACTGGATTTCTGGATCGGAAACACGCTCCCATCAGGAACTCCTTACCTGAAATCAGTGATTTCTACCAAAAAACTTATTCTTACACTTGGTAGTCTGAATTTTCATTAACCTACCAATTCTACTTCACGATACTGGGGTAACAACTCTTCTGAATCGACAATATTTGCTCTTGCGCTATATTTGGGAGGTGATTTAACCATCGAGATATATTTATTGGTTTAAAACAAAACACACACAGCAGGAAAAAAAATCCGAAATGAGCCTCCTTGCACTCTTTCCTGCCCCATTATCCGGGGTGGGGTAAAATTTTGGTGTCACCGCCGGCTGTTTGTGTCTATGAAAGGGGAGGAGATGAGGGCAGGGTGGGCGGATTCTGGATTAACAATCTGACCCACCAGCTGTATTGAGTATTGTTTTGACTTCTCGCTGTATGAGCCAACATTTATGATCCATGACTAGTTTCTGTTAGAATTAGAATTAGAATTAGAATTAGAACATTACAGCGCAGTAAAGGCCCTTCGGCCCTCGATGTTGCGCCGACCTGTGAAACCATATGACCTACACTATTCCATTTTCATCCATATGTCTATCCAATGTCCACTTAAATGCCCTTAAAGTTGGCGAATCTACTACTGCTGCAGGCAGGGCGTTCCACGCCCTTACTACTCTCTGAGTAAAGAAACTACCTCTCACATCTGTCCGATATCTATCACCCCTCAACTTGAAGCTATGTCCCCTCGTGTTTGCCATCACCATCCGAGGAAAAAGACGCTCACTATCCACCCTATCTAACCCTCTGATTATCTTATATGTCTCTATTAAGTCACCTCTCCTCCTCCTTCTCTCCAACGAAAACAACCTCAAGTCCCTCAGCCTTTCCTCGGAAGACCTTCCCTCCATACCAGGCAACATCCTAGTAAATCTCCTCTGCACCCTTTCCATAGCTTCCACATCCTTCCTATAATGCGGTGACCAGAACTGCACGCAATACTCCAGGTGCGGTCTCACCAGAGTTTTGTACAGCTGCAGCATGACCTCGTGGCTCCGAAACTCGACCCCCCTACTAATAAAAGCTAACACACCATATGCCTTCTTAACAGCCCTATTGACCTGGTTAGCAACCTTCAGGGATTTATGCACCTGGACACCAAGATCTCTCTGTTCATCTACACTACCAAGAATCTTCCCATTAGCCCAGCACTCTGCATTCCTGTTACTCCTTCCAAAGTGAATCACCTCACACTTTTCCTTATTAAACTCCATTTGCCATCTCTCAGCCCAGCTCTGCAGCCTATCTATGTCTCTCTGTACCCTACAACATCCTTCGGCACTATCCACACCTCCACCGACCTTAGTGTCATCCGCAAATTTGCTAACCCACCCTTCTACACCCTCTTCCAGGTCATTTATAAAAATGACAAACAGCAGTGGCCCCAAAACAGATCCTTGCGGTACACCACTAGTAACTAAACTCCAGGATGAACATTTGCCATCAACCACCACCTTCTTTCAGCTAGCCAATTTCTGATCCAAAGCTCTAAATCACCTTCAACCCCATACTTCCCTATTTTCTGCAATAGCCTACCGTGGGGAACCTTATCAAACGCCTTACTGAAATCCATATACACCACATCCACTGCTTTACCCTCATCCACCTGTTTGGTCACCTTCTCGAAAAACTCAATAAGTTTTATGAGGCACGACTTTGGAGTCCAGAACCAGGGGTCATAGTCTAAGGATATGGGGTAAACCTTTCAGGACTGAGAGGAGGAGAAATTACTTCACCCACAGAGTAATGAGCCTGTGGAATTCACTACCACAGAAATCAGTTGAGGCCAAAGCGTCGTATGTTTTCAAGAAGGAGATAGATATAGCAAAATGGTTCAACGGATATGGGGCAAAAGCGGGAACAGGCTATTGAGTTGGATGATCAGCCATGATCATAATGAATGCCGGAGCAGGGCCGAATATCCTACTCCTGCTCCTATTTTCTATGTGTCTATGTTTCTATGATGAAGGTATTATGTTATTTGTTCGAACGTCCCTATCAATGTCTCCAATAACCATCCATATTTGCGTTTAACAGTTGCTGATTCCATTGAGTCCCTCAATCAGATTGAATATTACACCAGTCACAGTTTGGGTGACACAGATCCTGGAATTTCAGAAAATCCTGAAGGGAACTTCTCCAGTATTCAGGGTGGGTACATTGTAACTCGCTACCATCAATTTAAAAAAAAAAAATCACCACACTGTCTGCTATCTAAAATCAACAACTAAATATCTCAGAACCTGGTCGCTGTTAACTGATGCTGCTGAAGACATGGAGATTCTCTGGGTGATTTTAGCTTTAAAGAATGAAGAAATAACTTTGATTCCGACAAAATCATCCTGATTGCACCCTCTACTTTAATGGAATGAAACTTTCAGTTGATGATGTTTTCTGACACTGTTGTCTGGGCGGTGAAATGTGAAATTTGTGTGCATGGTGGATGAGTGATTCAAGGGATACATGTGACTTTAAAACGGAGGGCAAAATGCTGGTGGATAGCGGTGTGAAGGAATCCCAACGTTTTTATGCTGCTGGGTGATATTTCCAGAGTCGCCCGAGCTGTTGGGTCGAGGCCGTAAGACGATGGGCTGGTAACTGAGCCTATTGAACAGGAAATGCAAGGCAACTTTCCAAGCTATTCCCAATTTAGTGAAAGTCGCACGAGGATACCGGAGTTTCAGAGTCTGGTCATCTATAAGGAGGGGGAAGGTCAGTGGAAGATCAGTTTTGGATGCAAGAAGCAGTGTAGGGAGGGTGAGAGATACTGAATTGCGGTATGGACTATCTGGAGGCTGACCAATCTTGGCGAGCACATCGGAGGCATTCAGGTTGAGCATCCACTCCGACTTGCAACTTATGGGCGGCACAGTGGTGCAGTGGTTAGCACTGCAGCCTCACAGCTCCAGGGACCCGGGTTCGATTCTGGGTACTGCCTGTGTGGAGTTTGCAAGTTCTCCCTGTGTCTGCGTGGGTTTTCTCCAGGTGCTCCGGTTTCCTCCCACAAGCCAAAAGACTTGCAGGTTGGTAGGTAAATTGACCATTATAAATTATCACTAGAATAGGTAGGTGGTAGGGAAATATAGGGACAGGTGGGGATGTTTGGTAGGAATATGGGATTAGTGTAGGATTAGTATAAATGGGTGGTTGATGGTCGGCACAGACTCGGTGGGCCGAAGGGCCTGTTTCAGTGCTGTATCTCTAATCTAAAAAAAATCTAATCATGTATACAGAGTAAAAAGAATGGAGGCACTGAGAAATTTACAATAGGTCTCATCCACTCCGGTTCTGAGGTCTCCCATTGCGGAGGAAGATCAGAAATGGAGAGAGCTGCAGTCCCCGGGAATTCGGCTGCAGCACCCAGAGAGGGAAAAGGATCATGAGGCTGGAAGAGAGTGTCGATGAGCAGGGTGCACAGTAGTACCCACAGAGGGACGATGATCATGAGGCTGGAAGAGAGTGTGGATGAGCAGAGAGCACATAGCACGCCACCAGTGTCTTGAGTGATGAAGATGCTACCCGCCAGAAAGAGTTTACCATGAGAGGTTCTACTTCCTGCAAATGTCGGAGCAGCAGTGTCAGTGGAGGTTGCGCCTCTCCAGGTAGGCGGCCCCTGAAATGCGCCCTCTGCTGGAGGAGGATCTGAACGCAATGGGAAGTGGTAGGCACCCATTTCCTGCAACACTGAAACTCACAGTGGTACTGAATTATTACACCTCAGGACCATTACAGAGATCTTCTGGAGACATCTGTGGGATTTGACAGCCTGTGGCACATCACTGCATCAAGATGGCCGCAAATGCAATGTTCAAGAAGGCGAGCCAATACATGCACTTTTACACCAATCTGGACAGCCAGACTGAGATTGTAGCACTACTTGGGGAAATCGCTAGGTGCAGGGTGCTATCGACTGCATGCATGCGGCCATCAAGACTTCCACAGTCCAGGCAACAACAGGAAGGGCTTCTATTCTCTGTGCAAATGATTTGGGAACATTGAAAATGCTTCTTACGTGTCTGTGCAAGGTTCCCAGGAAGCTGTCACGATGCCTTCATTCTAATGCAGTCTGAGGTGCACGAGTTTTTCAGGCCCCCCCATGAGACTTCTCGGACGGATAATAGGTGACAAGGGCTACCACTGAAGACATGCGTCATATGCCTGTGCAAAACACAGCACAGATGGAAAGGAGAGCTGCAACAACTGTCATGCAACCACTCCAGCGACCATTTAACAGGACATAAAGCTTCTCGAAATGCAATTCAGATGCTTTGATAGATGTGGTGGAACCATTCAACATGCCCCATCATGATTCTTGCATATCGTGGTGCTGCGTTGTTCTCTGCTCGTGGAGAGAAATGACGTGACGCTGCATCCTCAGAGGTCTCCTGCTGCTCAAGGTTGCAAAGCTGTTCTGCAGGGTCGTCGGCTGCCTCTGCTCATACTTCATCTGTGAGAGAGAGAGAATAATGGTGAGAGTGTGCTGCATACATTCTTTGACTATTCATTTTCTGGAGCTGCAGGAGGCCAATGATACCACATCAACGCTCTGCTTATTGCTCACCAGCATTTGTTTATTTTCCCTCATCCATTGGGGCACACATTGTCTGCTGCCTCCGTGCACATCTCACCATCTGTGCCATAGGCTGCTCTGCCTCCAGGCATCCTAGCTCCATTGGCATCAGGACTATGAGACATGGAACGCTACCTCCAGTCCTTCTTCTCTCATGCACATTGTGAATTCACTTCCCCTGCCAGCACACAGATTAAGATTGGCATTTACCCGTCTTAGAGACACACCATAACTTTGTCCGCGACAGCCTCACTGTCCATCACGGCACCACAAGGATGCCTGCTGCATGCAGCCATCAGTGCTGGAAGTGCAGGGATCAGCTGTGACTGACCAGGTTAATATACCCCCGGCAGCCAATGCTGCTGCCTGGGAACTGTTGTAGATTCAGTAGGGACACCACTTATCCAATTTCATTTTAATTTTCTTCTGACATTTAAGGCTGCCAGCTAATGTTCAACACTTCACTCACCTTATCTAAGTACATCATGGCATTGATCCTGTTCCTGCACTACAGCCTCTTTCGTGGGACCACCTCACGGCTACTCACCACCTCCTCCTCAATCTCCTGCCATGCCCTCCCTGCCTGCCTAGCTGGTCTCCTCCAACCGTCCCAAGTGGGGCGGCACAGTGGCGCAGTGGTTAGCACCACAGCCTCACAGATCCAGTGACCCGGGTTCAATTCTGGGTCCTGCCTGTGTGGAGTTTGCAAGTTCTCCCTGTGTCTGCGTGGGTTTCCTCCGGGTGCTTCGGTGTCCTCCCACATCCCAAAGACTTGCAGGTTGATAGGTAAATTGGCCATTATGAATTGCCCCTAGTATAGGAAGGGGGTAGGGAAAATATAGGGACAGGTGGGGAATATGGTAGGAATATGGAATTAGTGTAGGATAAGTACAAATGGATGGTTGATGGTCGGCACAGACTCGGTGGGCCGAAGGCCCTGTTTCAGTGCTGTATCTCTGAAACTAAACAAAACTAAAACTGAAAGCGCTTCTCTCCTTGCCCTTGCTACCTGGATGAGCACTTCCAGCGTGGCAGGAGAAAATATAGGCGTCACCCTTGCTCTGGCTGCTGCCATCTGCCAAATACACCAGTTGTCAGTCCATCCACCCAATGTCCTTCAGAGCTCCTCCCTTTCAATCGATTGCTGGCTGTCTTTTAAATATGACACAGGCCTAGGAAGACTCAACTACCGCCACATGACCTGGTCCTACCATTCGCCATCATCTAATCTCACTACAGCTGAAGAACACAATCTACCTTGGCCGGCCCGGGTAGGTTGACAATTAACAGTATAGAACTTAGAACAGTACAGCACAGTACAGGCCCTTCGGTCCACGATGTCATGCCGAACTTTAAACCAACTCTAAGGTCAAACTACCTAAATAACCTTCATTCTTCTATCATCCATGTAATTAGCCCAGAGTCGCTTAAATGTCCCTAATGTATCTACTTCTACTACCACCGCTGGCAGTGCATTCCACGCACCCACCACTCTCTGTGTAAAGAACCTACCTCTGACATCTCCCCGAAACCTTCCTCCAATCACCTTAAAATTATGCCCGCTGGTGATCGCCCTTTCCGCCCTGGGAAAAAGTGTCCAGCTATCCACTCTATCTATGCCTCTCATCATCTTGTACCCCTCCATCAAGTCACCTCTCAACCTTCTTTGGTCCAATGAGAAAATCCCTAGCTCACTCAACGTTTCTTCGTAAGATATGCCCTCCAGTCCAGGCAGCAGCCTGGTAAATCTCCTGTGCAACCTCTCTAAAGCTTCCACATCCTTCCTATAATGAGGCGACCAGAACTGAACGCAATATTGCAAGTGTGGTCCAACCAGGGCTTTATAGATCTGCAGCATAACCCCGTGGCTCTTAAACTCAACCCCCCTGTTAATGAAAGCCAACACCCCATACGCCATCTTAACAACCTTATCAACTTGGGTGGCAACCTCGAGCGATCTATGGACATGGACCCCAAGATCCCTCTGTTCCTCCACACTGCCAAGAATCCTGTCTTTAAGCCTGTATTCTGCATTCAAATTCGACCTTCCAAAATGAATCACTTCACACTTATCCAGGTTGAACTCCATCTGCCACTTCTCAGCCCAGGTCTGCATCCTGTCAATGTCCAGTTGCAATCCACAATAGCCTTCCACACTATCCAGAATTCCAGCAACCTTTGTGTCATCGGCAAACTTGCTAACCCAGCCTTCCACTTCCTCATCCCAGTCAGTTATAAACATCACAAAGAGCAGAGGTCCCAGAACTGATCCCTGTGGACACCGCTGGTCACCGAGCTCCAGGCTGAATGCTTTCCATCTGCTACCACCCTCTGTCTTCTATGGGCCAGCCTATTCTGTATCCAGATAGCCAATATTCCCTGTATCCCATGCCTCCTTACTTTCTGAATGAGCCTACCATGGGGAACCTTATCAAACGCCTTGCTAAAATCCATATACACCACATCCACAGCTCTTCCTTCATCAATGTGTTTTGTCACATCCTCAAAGGATTCAATAAGGCTTGTGAGGCATGACCTGCCCCTCACAAAGCCATGCTGACAGTCTCTAATCAAACTATGGTTTTCCAAATAATCATAAATCCTATCTCTCAGAATCCTCTCCAATAATTAGCCCTGTATCGACGAAAGACTGACTGGTCTATAATTCCCAGGGTGATCCTTATTCCCTTTCTTGAACAAGGGAATACATTTTGCCACCCTCCAATAATCTGGTACTACTCTAGTGGACAGTGAGGACGCAAAGATCATCGGCAAAGCAGCGGAAATCTCTTCACTCGCTTCCCGTAATATCCTTGGTTATATCCCGTCTGGCCCTGGGGACATATCTGTCCTCATGTCCATCAAAATTTCCAGCACATCCTCCCTCTTAACATTAACCTGTTCGAGCATATCAGCCTTTTTCACGCTGTCCTCACAAACGAACAGGTCCCTCTCACGAGTGAATACTGAAGCAAAATATTCATTTAGGACCTCCCCTACCTCCTCCGATTCCAGGCACAAGTTCCCTCCACTATCCCTGATCGGCCCTACCCTCACTCTGGCCATCCTCTTGTTCCTCACATAGGTGTAGAACGCCTTGGGATTTTCCTTAATCCTACCTGCCAAGAATTTTTCATGTCCCCTTCTTGCTCTCCTAAGTCCATTCTTCAGTTCCTTCCTGGCTGTCTTGTAACCCTCTAGAGCCCTGTCTGATCCTTGCTTCCTCTAGCTTAAGTAAGCTTCCTTCTTCCTCTTGACTAGCTGTTCCACATCTCTTGTCATCCAAGGTTCCTTCACCCTACCATCCCTTCTTTGCCTCATTGGGACAAACCTATCCAGCAGTCGCAGCAAGTGTTCCCTAAACAACCGCCACATTTCTGTCGTGCGTTTCCCTGAAAACATCTGTTCCCAATTTATGCTCCGCAGTTTCTGCCTAATAGCATTGTAATTCCCCCTCCCCCAATTAAATATTTTCCATTCCCGTCTGCTCCTGTCCCTCTCCATGACTATAGTAAAGGTCAGGGAGTTGTGATCACTATCACCGAAATGCTCTCCCCCCGAGAGATCTGCCACCTTGTCTGGTTTGTTGCCAAGCACGAAATCCAACATAGCCTCCCCTCTAGTCGGCCTATCTATATCTTGAGTCAGGAAACCTTCCTGGACACAACTGACAAAAACTGCTCCATCCAAACTATTGCACTAAGGATGTTCCAATCAATATTAGCAAGCTTGAAGTCACCTATGACAACAACCCTGTTACTTCTGCTCCTTTCCCAAATCTGCCTCCCAATCTGTTCCTCCATGTCTCTGTTGCTATTGGAGGGTCTATGGAAAACGGCCAATCAAGTGACTGCTCCTTTCCTGCTTCTGACTTCCACCCATATTGACTCAGTAGACAAACCCTCCTCGACGACCTCCCTTTCTGCAGCTGTGATACTATCCCTGATTAGCAATGCAACTTCCCCACCTCTTTTACCTCCCTCCCTATTCCTTTTGAAACATCTAAACCCCGGAACATCCAACATCCATTCCTGCCCCTGTGATATCCACATCTCCGTAATATAATTCGAAGTATTCAGTTTTACCATTTACCATTTGATTTCTGTGAAAATCATTATTCCCTCTCAGGTCTGGTTCCGGGTGATTATGATGATATTGAGACTGGAGCCATTGACACTCAGGATGGTCACTTGTTGCTGGACAGTGGTCCTGATGATCTCTTCACACTGACAAGTGCCGGCGGTGATCTCTCCACTCTCGGTGAGTTAAACTCCCACAGTCACCAGCTTTCCTTTAATTTCATTCCAATCGGCGATCTCACAGACCTCTGGTTGATTGAAATTCACGTTATGATTAAAGGAAATTAGATTAAACAAAGCATGACTTATTTTGGAAAAGACGTCCTATGCTATTTAGTGTGTGATATCTCTCTTATTAACACTCCCACTGCAAATCCTTCAAGTGCTCAATCTGAACACCCTGATCCAGGCTCAGCATAACCACTTCATCTGCTGTCACCCAGCGGTAAAATACAACTCGGTGAATGCAGCTGGAGAACATTTAGAGGCCAACAAATTCCAATCCTCTTTACATTATTGACACTGAACCGCACTGATCCCGCTTTCAGTCCAATCATTAATCCATAATCTTTATTTCCACATGCCACAGCTCTCAGACCCGCACTGATTCCGCTTTCAGTCCAATCATTAATCCATAATCTTTATTTCCACATGACACAGCTCTCAGACCCGCACTGATTCCGCTTTCAGTCCAATCATTAATCCATAATCTTTATTCCCACAGTACACAGCTCTCAGACCCGCACTGATTCCGCCTTTAGTCCAATCATTTATCCCTAATCTTTCTCTCCTCGCTATACAGCTCTCAAACCTGCACTGAACCCGCTTTACTGGTTCCCTCCATTCCTGAAAACAACGAGGATATTCACTGTGACACGTTCACAACACCAGACACCAACGATGGACAGTGACTGTGTAGTTCAACATCTTACATCTCCATCACCCTGGTAAGACCAATGCTTTATCATTTGTTCCATGTATTTATGCTGACACTGTGAAGTCCCGGATGTTTCCGATATGATAATTAATTGTGTTTTCAACGGTCAGTTATTCCAAAGTATCAGAGAGAACAAGTTCTGTACTTACTAAAGAAATAGGAGGCTTATTGAAGCAGAAATATTCTGAGGAGATCATATACTGTATTTGATGCATGTGTTTCATGGTTAACATTGCTGCAATCCTCACCAGTCGTTTTTGTTGTCCTTTCAGGTAAAAGTCCGCCTCAAATCCTGCCTAATGATGTCTGGAGGCGGATCACAGACTGGTGAAAAATATTCTATGAAAGATCTGAGAGAATGGCATGAACTTTCCCAACAGTGTGAACATGATGAATGTGATTTGCTTTACTGTATAAACATCACTTTATTTTAATCAACCATCATTTTACTTTGTGTTGAAATACTAGATTTGGCTTTTCTCCATATTTTGTCTGAAAGTGCGTTTTTTCTTTTCAATTAAAATACCAAACAGAATTGATTTCGGATCATTTCTCTGTCTGTACTAATACTGAGATATATTACTTCGCATGTAATTACCAACACTGTCACAGAGATTAAAACCATTGCTTATTAATAAAGAGTTTATACAAAGTCCGTTTAGTAACCGACTCACATTTTCATATCCTATTGAGGAAGGTTTAGAATACATCAAGTGACCAATGAATGGTCTGTCTCTTTTATCTGCATTTATTGGAATTGCTTCCTCCACCGCCATGTACTCAATGTGGACAGATCAGTGCAGTTTATAATGTAAGTGCTGATGTATAATGGAATTAACCTTAAACAATAATACAATATTTATTCAATGTTTTATTTGGAACTCATGCCTTTGTTAATATTAATGCCTACATTATGTTTCAAGTGCTAAATATACACTAATTCCTAGATACAATATATTGTTGTTTTGCTGCGCTACACTATCCCTGAGGATTCTGTAGTATGTCGGGAGAGCAGGAGAATCTGATCAGAAATTAATGTGTTTTTGCACTTTAATTCTAAATAGTTCAGATATTCCTCAGCAGAACGCAATTGTTGCTCAGTCGGGAGAACGACTACACCGTGCATTACTCTCCAGCAGATTGTGATTTTTATGCCATTCCTGCACCTACTGAAACACCAGTATCCACCAGCAGAGGGCGGACCAGCGTGAGAAGGGCAGCGGCGTCGGGAGATAAAAGCGGCGGCAGCGTGCCCCCTCTACATTTCCCCACATGTCAGAGCCGAGGTGTGACATCTCAGGAAAAGAGGTAGCGATTGCTGGGCATCTCGTTCGTGTCGCATTTGATTTGCCAAGTGGTTTAAATCAATGACGTTATTACAGCTGAAAAGTGCAGATAAGAAATACACTTCTAAAATATTTAACATCGAAAATAATTAATTAAGTAGAATAGAGAATGGCAGGGCAGTCGATGTGTTGCAGCTGTGGTATGAGGGAGCCGATGGACGCCGGTGCAATGCATGATGATCACATCTGCAGCAAGCGTTGGCTGCTCGAGGTACTTTCGGCTCAGAGTTAGAATTAGAATTAGAACATTACAGCACAGTACAGGCCCTTCGGCCCTCGATGTTGCGCCGACCTGTGAAACCATCTGACCTACACTATTTCATTTTCATCCATATGGCTATCCAATGACCACTTAAATGCCCTTAAAGTTGGCGAGTTCATGAGTTGGAGTCCGACCTGCGGACAGTGCGACACATCAGGGAGGGGGAGTTACCTGGACACTGGATTTCGGGAGACAGTCACAGCCTTAGATTAATTGCATTTCATTTGGTCCGTGGTCAGAGATAGGGGGTGTGACTGCCAATGAGGAAGGTATGGTGATCTCGCGTTTAGCTTTGGAGGAGCCTCAGCCAGTGCCCTTAGTCAATAGGTCCGAGGTTCTTGTTCCCGGTGTGGACGAGGACGCACACTGCAGGGAGGATGAGCGAACTGACCACAGCAAGGTGGTTCAAAGCGCCAATCCAATGAGAAGATAAAAGAGACATGTAGTAGTTATTGGGGATGGCATATTTAGGGGAACAGATACGGGTTTTAGAAGCAAAGACAGAGAGTTCCAAAGGCTGTGTTGCCTACCTGGTGTCAGTGTTCAGGACATCTGTTCTGGGGAAGAGAGGAACTTGGAGTGGGAGGAGGAGGATACAGTTGTTGTTTCACATCGGGTCTAAATTAAAAAGCAGAACCACAAAGGCAATAATCTCCGGATTACTACCTGAGGCACGTGCACATTGCCGAAGAGTAAATATGATTAGAGATGTAAACACGTGGCTCAAAGATTGGTGTGGGAGAAATGGGTTTCGATTCATGGGTCACTGGCACCAGCACTGGGGAAGGAGAGAGATGGGCTGTTGGCATGGGCTTCATTTGAACCAAGATGGGACCAGTGTCCTGGCGAATCGTTTAACCATGATTGCAGATCGGGCTTTAAACTAAATAGTGGTGGGGTGGGGGTGGGGGGTTGGGGTGGTGGGGGGGGGGATCAATGGAAGGGAAGTTTAAAAAATCAAATAAGGGGAGAGAGAGCAGAGGTGCAGGGTCATGAGGAAGCGAACGGTAATCAAAGTGTGACAGGAAGGTGCAGAAAATATATTCAGAAGAGTGCAGCAGTAGTTCGAACCTGAAGAGTATTAATGGTTAAAAAAAAGTCAAAGCTTAAGGCTCTTTATCTGAATGCACACAGCATTTATAGCAAGATAGATGATTTGAAGGCACAAATAGAAATAAATGAATATGACTTGATAGCTATTATCGAGACGTGTTTGTAGACTGACCAAGACTGGGAACTCAATATTCACGAGTATTTCGCGTTCTGGAAAAATAGGCAAAAAGGAAAAGAAGTTGGGATAGCTTTGTTAACAAAGGAAGGTATCAGTGCGGTGGTGAGTAGTGATATAGGTGCAGTACATCGTGATGTGGAATCAGTTTGGATGGAAATAATGAATAGCAAGGGGAATAAGTCATGGGTGGGAATCGTCTGTAGGACAAATTATAAATCGGGAAGTTAAAGAGGCGTGTAAGTGGGGCGCTGCAATTGTCATGGATAATATTAATCTGCATTTTGACTGGACAAATCAGATTGGCAGAGGTAAGAAGGAAGACAAATTTGTCGAGCGCATCAGGGATTCATATTGAGAGCAGTACTGATCTGGGAACCGTCTATTTTAAATCTAGTAATGTGTAATGAGGAAGGATTAATAAGAGATATAGTAGTTAAGGATCATCCGGCGGTAACGATCACAAGATGGTATAATTACAAATTCAATTTGAAGGCGAGCAACTCGGCTCTCAAACCAGTGACCTCAGCTTGAACAACTCTAGCCAAAGATCAGAAACATTCAGTCACTGCCCCACATGTGTTTGATTTTAATTTGAGGAACACGCAATTTTTCTCCCATTTAGACCTTTAAAAAACACGCACCAGCGAGAGGCTGGAGGCGAAGGTGAGAGGACCAGGAAAAGGGAATGTGAGCGCGGGAAATGAGGTAGCAGAGTGATAAAGAAAGAGAGGGAAAAGGAGAGAGAACAATAAAGGGGTAGGGAGAGAGAGGGAAGAAAGAGAGTTCAGAAGTGAGGGGCAACGGGAAAAAAGGTGAGGGGCACGGAGACGGGAAAAGTGCGAAGGGCAGCGAGAGAGTGAAATTGAGAGGGTTAGGAAGAGAGAAGGTGAGAGGGGCAGAGAGAGAAAGAAAACGTTCTAGGGCAGACAAAGTGAGAGAGGTGACGCATGCTTCCCTCCATGGACGAATGTCTGATGGGTAGCTGGGGTAAAAGTGCCATACTTAGGAAACATAATGATCCCCTAAATAATTTTTTTCAATTGAATTCTCTTTTTTCATTGGTCACATTCAGCATTTTAATCCTGGCCTGTTTGGAAGTTTATGTTTTCGAATTATTTTTCTCTTTGTCCCTCCCAAAGATGGTGGCCGCTGAGGGGAAATGAGATGAGCCCTGGTCGTCATTGTTGACGAAGAGCAGTCAGGAGGAGAAAGGAATGAACCAAATGTATTTGTTTTACCAACAGCGCCACTGATAGCTTTTGGCCATCCAGCTGCAGCAAGCAGATTGATTTGTTCAAAATAGCTATGAAAAAAATCTATACTTTCTTCTTGCCATTTCTTCCTCAGCTTCGAACATTCAAGTGGCCCAGACTTCCTCTGTAAAAACAGACTGGGAGATTTGACAGGCTTTTCGACCACCACATTCTGAACAACTGGGCCAGATCCAGTGACTCCTTAAATATCAGCAACTGGGGGAGCTCCCTCACCAAAAGGGATAGCAACTGGTTCAAGATGGAAGGGCCAAATAGCACTTTCTTAAGGGGAAATTAAGGAAGGGCAATTACCGCTTGCCTAGCCAGGCGCACCTACATCCCACGAATCAATCTGTACAGTGAATGCATTTTGGAAACAGACGGCAGATATATTTCAGTGTTTTTCACAGACCCTGGTGAATGGGGCGAATTATTCTGCAGTATGTATGCAGGGCATTCAGGTACATGTGGCGTATGAATGAGTTAATGTGCAGTCTCAACCTCACTTTGTCATTGAATGTGAGCAGATGGTTGTATAATTTCTTCCACTGCCTCAGCTCGTTTATCACACAGCTAATGTCATTCTGTAAGCACTGAGGCTGACGGGTGAACAGGACATGGTATGAGTTAGGACACTGGCTGCAAGGGTTTTGATGCCCTCAAGTTTACCACGGTTACAATGTGTGTCATGTGTGTAAAGCTGCCAGGAATAATTTGGAATAGTTAAGTACAGAGGATACATCGGCAGAGATGAAGGCTTCAGCAGAAAATTAGCTGAGTCAGTGGTGAGGTCGGGCAATGTTAGGCAAGCGGTAATGTGCGGTGCGAGTGATGGCATGGATATGTCGTCATCAATGCATCTTGGGATGAGATATGACACCAGAGTTGTGAACAGTATCGATCAGCCTCAGCCTGTATAAGAATGCAGGAAGTGTCAGAAAATCCATTGCAGGTGACACCCTGGATACGATTAGATAGATAAGAATGGAATGGGACGAGGCCTGAGCAGTAACACCCAGCTGGACAACAGTGGAGAGGCGTTGGATGTGAATGGCGTGGTCAACAGTGCCAAAGGCTGCAGATAGGTCGGGAATGACGGGGTGGAAGGAGGGGTGGGGGGTGAGCTTAAAGTGATCAGCATCACATAGGACATCATTAGTGACTTTCAAAAATGTCGCTTCTGTACTGAGCCAGTGGTGGCGACCTAATTGGAGGGATTCAAACATGGAGTTTCAAGAAAGATGGGAAAGGATCTGGGAGGTGAAAACACATGCCAGGACTTTTGAGAATTAATGGGAGGTTGGTGATTGCTCAGTAGTTTGCAAGGATAGAGGGGCCAAAGGTTTCTTGAGGAGTGGGGTGATAGCTGCTGATTTCAAGGACTGAGCCACAGAGCCTGAAGGAAGGGAACCGTGAACAATATGACCTGAAACGGGAGTCAGGAAGAGGCTCAGATCAGCCCATCTGAGAAGCCACAAAGCTGAAACGACAGTGTTGACGATTCCGCTCCTTCCCCCCGTGTCGCATCTCGCACCCTAGCTCCTACGCTGGGATTCTCCAGAAACAAACCACCCACCCAACACCATCTGACTCGGTGAGAGAGAGCTAGCGATGCCAGTGTGAGGGTGGGGGAATGGAAGGGAGACAGACTCAATAAAGTGTCTCCACAAAATAAAACAATTAATAATCATCAAGTGACAGGAAAATATTTGCAGCATCTGTAGCATTTAGCTTTGTTGCATCCAATGCGGGAGTAGTAGTCCCACTACTCCTCAGGCATATCAAATAAAGTTTCCCAGCTACCGGAAAATAACCAAATTAAACACGTTATTTGTCCCCCAAGATAAAATACACTGCACTAGGTTTTCTTAGACAACAAAAAAATGAACTATTTACCAATAAACTAAATCTTTAACAATAATTACATAAATCTGTATACAAAAATAGTAATACCTCCTTATTCTTCATAACTCTCATGCACACAAACACACACTCAAAAATATCTAACCAGGGGAAAGGGCTTTTTATGTTTATAACTGTTCGTTAGAAATAACTAAATAACCGGGTTTTTACAGTCTGTTCGGATATTTCCAGGTCGGTGAGCCAAATAGTCGGATGTTCACGCAAAGCCTATCCAGGCAAGGTCAATGAACAGTCTGTGTTGAGTAAGCATTCAAGGCAATTCATCTGCAGCAGGCATCTCACAAGTTCTTCCATCAGAGATGCAGCAACAGATGGCAGTTCTCAAACTCAATGCAAAATTCGCTTTTAAAAAAATAAAATGCTGGATTTCTGCCAATTCAGGACTTCTTCCAGCAAAGGATACAAGAGGCCAGCATAATGCAGACATTCTTCAGAGACAGGAGACAATAGGCCAGCTTAATCAGAGATTCTCCAGAGACATGAGGCAGCAGTAATCTGTCACACCTGAAATGCAATGCTTCCTCTCTTCAGGCAGACAGAGCAACAAGGGCTTCTTTCCCATGCATCTGATTCGCAACTGATTAAAAGTTCCTTTAACTTCATGAGGAAATAGGAATTACACTTGATGCAAGAATTATATTGAAGAAAAAGAGGTTTTTGGCTATCCTTCTGGCAGGTCAAGCAGCAACCGAACACAATCCAAAAGTGAAACTATCTTTTACAACAGTCAATTCATATGACAGCCCTAAATCATCCTGACATTTGAGTTACTTGTTAATAGGTGCCCTGCAGTGTGTGTATACTTCACTCAGTCAACAATTCAAATATCAGCTCTTAAAGCAATGATTTCTCAGAAAAATTGAAGCACTCACATAACAGCTTTCATAAGAGCAAGTTTTGTTTTCAGACCAGAGTTGTGGAACTGAGAATGGAACCAATGGAGGTGGAGGAGAGAATGTGGCTGTCGTTTCTCCTTCTGTCCTGCAAGGATCTAGTTGACTATCATCCTGCCTCCTTCCTGTCCGGTCCACCACAACTGACATTGTCCCGCTGCCCCACTGTCCTATGCTATATGTGATCATGAGCCCTCACCCCACCCACACCACCAGTGGATTTACAGTAACTCAGCTGTTAGTGACCTCTTGGCTCCTGTCTCGCTGCTGTTGGGCGTGTGTGATCTACACCCACCAGTGTATATCAGGTCATCCGGTTGTCAGTCACCCCTGGCCAGTTGGGGATAAATATTACA
Organism: Heterodontus francisci; assembly: GCF_036365525.1. Classification (NCBI taxonomy): domain Eukaryota; kingdom Metazoa; phylum Chordata; class Chondrichthyes; order Heterodontiformes; family Heterodontidae; genus Heterodontus; species Heterodontus francisci. Next base: position 21,156,756 of record NC_090391.1, read on the forward strand.
TTCATGGACGAGAAGCACTGCGACTGCCTCTGGGCTGCTCTTAGTTATTGTGTTTATTCATTAATTGAATAATTTATGTGCACGGATATTTTACCGCGCTCTTGAACTGCTCTCTACACTTTGACTGAGTCACCATATAAATAAATGTGTTTGTGCATCAACTTAAATTCATCAGCATCCATCCGACAAGTCGAAATATATATTCAGAATCGCTGTAATACCAAGGATCTCTTCCTGCAATATTGTAATATAAGTATTCTATAACAAACACCAACCACAGAAGTATGAAGTTACCAGATATGGCGAAGAGTAAAATCACAGACTTCCTTCTGCTTTCCATCTCTGGGTCGCTGTGATTCGATCCCTTGTTCTGACCCTTCAGTCCCTTACGGACTCGACTGGTCACTAATATGTGTCTGACTGTCAGAGTGTTGAGCAACAGAATTAAAACAAAAGGGAGCAATGGTGTTGAAACCATTTCAAACCTATCAAATCCCTTTGATCCGGGCTCAGTAAAATAGCTTGGCTTTGAAACACAGAACCACGGTACATTGTCGATTATGTCTGCAGGTTTATATGCAAAGTAATAAGGGACATTTTCTAAACAGAGCAGAATGCAGATTGTTGTTAGAACCACGGCCACAGTTTTCTCAGTGCAATATTTTGCTTTGAGCTTCACGCAACAAATGGCCACAAATCGATCAAAGGTGAAAGCTACGGTGAACCAGACAGAACAATCTCCAGCTGCACGAGCAAGGATAGTTACAACACTGCATACAGGGGTGATGTCCAGGAAAGTTACTGGAAAATAATAGTAACTGACCCGCGTTAGTATGACCTCCAAGAAAATGACCAGCAGATCCGCCATTGCCATGGCCACCAGGTAGAGAGTGATACATGTGGAGAGGCCACACTTACCCTGGGACAGGATCACAATTGCCAGTAAATTAACTGGAAGTGAGAGAAGGGAAAAGAGACTGGAAGTTAGTGATCAATATTATCCATATCTGCGCCAAAGAATAGATGAAGGACTTGAATACCAAAAAAAATTGTTTGAGGCCAGGGAGAAGACTCAATGGGCAGAGTTCCGGACTGGTAAGAATAAAAACCTTACCTCGGGGATTCGCAGCCTCCATCCAGGGAGAAAACTCGGAGGGATTTCCGGACTGGTAAGTTACCTCGGGTGGCAAAAAAAACTAAAAGAAACTGTAAGTGAATTCACAGGAAAACTGTGACCTGATTGGCTGGTAGGGAATCCGTACTGAATTTGAAAATAAAATTGATTAAAATAAATTAAAACCCTAATTAACTAATTAATTAATAAGTCGAGAGTAACTAAACCAGAGGGAGGAGATTACCGTATTTAGCATTTAATATTTATCTCACAAATCTAGCATTAGGGACCATATAGTTAATTGTAACTTAATTTAGTAAGGATATAATAAGTATTTAATTAACTATTTTAAATTAATTATTAATTCGAGCTCGAAATGTCAGTTAATGTAAAGTGCTTCACCTGTGAGACGTGGGATGTCCGTGATGCTTCCAGCCTTCCGGATGACTACATCTGCAGGAAGTGTACCCAATTGCAGCTTCTCGCCGACCGCATGGATCGGTTGGAGCAGCAATTGGATGGACCTAGGAGCATGCAGGTGCAGAAAGCCTCATAGGCAGGAGTTTTAGAGACGTGGTTTCACCCAGGATGCAGGCAGATAGATGGGTGACCGCTAGAAGGCGCAGGCAGTCAGTGTAGGAATCTTCCTGTGGCTACCCACACTCTAACAAATATACCATTTTGGATGCTGTTGGGGGGAGACGGCCTATCAGGGGAAAGCAACAGCAGTGGCACCACGGCTGGATCTGTTGTTCAGCAGGGAGTGGCAAAGCCCAGAAGAGCAATAGTTATCGGGGACGTTATAGTCAGGGGAACAGATAGGCGTTTCTGTGGACATGAAAGAGACTCCAGGATGGTATGTTGCCTCCCTGGTGCCAGGGTCAAGGATGTTTCTGAACGGACCCGGGGCATTCTGAAGGGGGAGGGTGAACAGCCAGAGGTTGTGGGACACATTGGTACTGTCGACATCGGCAGGAACAGTGACGAGGTCCTGCAGTGGGAGTTCAGGGAGTTAGGAAGAAAGTTAAAAGGCAGGAACTCCAGGGTTGTAATCTCGGGATTCCATCCTGTGCCAAGTGCCAGTGAGGCTAGAAATAGGAAAATAGTGCAGCTAAACACGTGGCTGTACAGCTGGTGTATGTGGGAGGGTTTCAGCTATCTGGATCATAGAGTTCTCTTCCGGGACAGGTGGGCGCGGTACAAGAAGAATGGGTTGCATCTAAACTGGAGGGGCACAAATATCCTGCCTGCGAGGTTTGCTCGCGTCACTCGAGAGGGTTTAAACTAGTGTGGTACGTGGTGGGAACCAGAGTCGTCGGGCAGCAAGTGAAATAACTGAGGGGGGACCAGTAAATAAGGCCAGTAAGACTGAGAGGAAGAGCAGGCAGGGAGATGTTGCTGAGCACAACGTGACTGGTGATCTGAAAATGCATTTGTTCAATGCGAGATGTATAACAGGTAAGGGAGATGAATTTAGAGCTTGGAATATTACTTGGAACGATGAAGTTGTTGCAATGACAGAGTCTCAAATTCCACATTCCCATCTACTGAATAACCCTTGATCCCCTTGCCAAACCTAGTTCCGGGTTTAACCGAGTCAGGATGGAGATGGACAGACAAAGCGCTCACAAAGGGTTCATTGGAAATACAAATGTTTAAATGAGACTGGAAGGCTCTGATTTAATCTGTTTTATATGTTTAACTCTGTCTGGCTGGTTATACCCATTATAACACACACTGTATGAAAAGACAGCTGGGTATTTGCAGTCAGAACTGACACATGCTCTGGGATCAGATACTTCCTCTCCACTAAGATTTGATACCCCCATGAGATTGGATTCTCCCCAGGATCAGAGCAACCAAACAAGACCGACAACCCCTCTCCACAAAATTTAAATCTTGGGATCAGATCCCTTCCAGAGTTTTACCGCTCTGCTCACAGTTCTGCCACCTTCCCCGCTCCCAGGATTCGACATTCTGTGATCAGAGGCCTCCAGGGTTTGGACCATCCCTGTGCGACTAGAATGACACCCGCGGATCGGACGTCCCGCGTATCAGCTCCCCTAATCGAGTCTTGAATCATCACTCCTCGTGCCGCATCCACCTAACTGAGCTCAGACCACACTCCAGGATGGGGTACCACTCCCCGAGGTTGGGATCACTTTCCCTCCCAAGAACTTTCCCTGGCTCACGTGTCCGATCACTGTTCAGCATGGGTGATCCGTCCCTGGAGGACAGGACCAGCCATTCTCTCTCCAACTCCCCCACACCAGATTCAGAACATGCTCTCCGAAAGGAAACCTTTCCAGTGGTTCAGAATCTCCAGTCCAGTGAACAGTGATGTCACCACCTTCAACACCTCTGGGGTTCATGATTTCACACTCCCTGATATCAGAGAGCTCCCCACACCCTGGGGCCATGGTTTGGACTGCCCTGGTCATGACTCGATCTCCAGAGTCCTCCCTGCCCAACTGGAAGCAAAGCCTGTCATTCATCCTGACGTCAGTGTGGAAACCAGTCAAGGTAAAATCAGAAGTCTGTGGAGTTCAAACTCTGAAACTCTGCACCCCACCTGTGCCATTCATCCCTGTTAAGAAACCAGGCATGAGTACAGAAGTGAAATCAAAATAATGGAACTGCCATAAATCTGTTAAAAATAGGAGAATGCTGAAAACGCTCAGCAGTCAGGTAGCATCTGTCGAGGGAGAAACAGAGTTAATGCTTCATGTGGATAGCCTTCCATCAGAACATGAATGAAGAACAGAATAACAGTTTTATAACAATGGTAAAGCCAGTGAAAAGTAGGGCCTCGGGGTAGAGGGATTTATGGGAAAGGTCTGTGATTTATGGAGGAAAGGCATGATTCAATGATAAAATGGATGATGGTGCAAGACGAATGAGACAATTAAAAGAACAGAGGATGGGCCCAGAGGAGGTGTAAATGGTTACAGCTTAATAACAGAGGGGGGAGGGGAACATGGAAACTGTGGCAAGTAGGAACATGTTCCATTCGCCCAGTAAAGTGTCAGAGAATTGTGGCTAAACTCCAGGGATGTGGACCGGCCTACCAGCTGTGTACCAGTAGGTGATCCCCATCTCAAGCACAAGCGCACATCCCCTATATTCCCAATGACTCATGGATGATAGCCTCCATTACCTGCACAGGCCGTCCGAGAAAGTGGAAGCGATGGTCATAATCTAAAGTTTTCAATCTCCTATTGAGCCTGACAAACAATATAAGGTCTTCTTCGAAAGAAAACGGTGATGTTCCTGAGTGAACTTCAGTGGAAGCGTGGTAGAGGTCGAGGATAGAGAAGTCAGAGTGGTAGAGGGATGTAGAATCAAAGTGACAAGCGAGTGGATGCACAGGGTCATGCATGCAGACAGATTGGGGAAGTCCAACAACAACAAAAATAAAACTCGATCTGAATTTGTTCCTCTCCCAATGTCCAGGAGACATCATTGTGTGCAGTGAATATAACTACTATTTTGTAAGAAGTACAAGCAGATCCCTGTTTCCTCTGGAAGGAGAGTTTGGGCCTTGGAGTGTGGGAGGCAAATAGTCAGAGTGTAGTTTCATAATGGTTTCATAATGGGTGGGGGACGGTAGGGGAGCAGAATATAGCATGGCAGGTGGGCATAACTGGATGTGGCTGAATGTTGGAGGATTGTGAGTTGAATATGGAGGCTGATGCGTTGGAAGATGAGAACAAGGGGAACTTTATTGTGTTCCTGGCACGGAGGGGAGGGGGTGAAGGCAGTAATGTGGCAAATGGGATGGACATGGTCAAGGGCCCTGTTAAATGCAGTGGAGTGAACCATCAGCTGAGGAAAAATTATGACTTTTCAGAAGCACTTGTGTGGAAGATGGTATCTTTGGAACAGATGGAACTGAGCTGGATAAACTCGGAGAATGGAATCGCACATTTCCAAGATGTGGGGTCGGAGGCACGATAATTAATGTAGCTGTGGGGGCCAGTGGGATTACAGTAGATATGGGTGAACAGCCAGTCCCCTGGAATGGACGTGTAGAAGTAGAGGAAGGGGCAGGAAATGCTAGAGATGGGCCTTGTGAAGACGAGGGAGTGTTGGAAATTAGAAGCAAGGTTGATGGAAGTTTCCAGTTCAAGGCAACAGAAGGAAACAAGCACAGTAATCGAAGTAGCGGGAAAAATAATGTTAAGAAGAGGACCTCGGTAGGATTGGAATAAAGAATGGTCCATTTACCATACAAAAACGCAGCATAGCTAGGAATAAAACTGGTTCCATAGCGACATCAGTTGAGTATGGAATATCCCAATGTTTACACTGGAGGTCCATAGACGTACACTTTACACACATCATTGTGGGTATACCTACCCCAAATGCTCTGCAGCGGTTCAAGAAGGCAGCTCATCACCACCTTCTCACGGACAATTAGGGATGGGCAATAAATGCTGGCCTGGCCAGCGACACCCACATCCCATGAATGAATAAAAAAAGAGTGTTACAATGACTATACACAGATTAAGAAATGTCATTATAAAGTGGATTAGAATACTGTTATACTTCTGGAGTCCTGCTGTTAAACTATCAGTAAGCAGGTAACATCTGTTACTGTTGGACCAGTTCAATGGGAGATTGAGAAATACAAATATAATTCAATTTCTAACCGTATCACAAAATTTCAGCAAAAATTATCACCATATAGAATACATGACATTCGTAAAATACAGAGGAAACTCCAAGGAATGGAGAGATCAGTCACCCAAAGCAATTATTCTGCAACAGAACCGGGATTGTGCAATCATACTCTGTACAAAACTACAGTGAAAGATGCTCCCAGTAATACATGACGACTGGAGTCAGGTATTCCACTCCGGTTCGTGACCCACATTCTGTACAAAACTACAATGACAGGGGATCCCAGTAGTGCATGGCAACTAGGATCCCATTAGTGACCTACATTTGATTTTACACTAAGTGATGCTCCCACTAATACCTTCAGTCAGTGAGTTGCTTTCACTTTTGTCTAATTCAACATTACACGATATTCCACTGTGTGTAATAATGTGGTTATGCAGAGACCTTGTCAGTTACAGACAGAGCCTTATTTTTAGTTGAGAAAATGGAATGCCACCGAAGAGATAATTCAGGATATTTGAAGTAAAAAAATGTTGATGTAGATCGGGTGTCTCTGTATCACACACCACTAGATCAGGTTGGAACATTATCAGTCACAGAGTGAAACCAGAGACCAGCTCATGCACAGATCTGCATAACTTCAATGGTTATAGTCACTTACCAGGAACACCAATAACTGCAAGCAATAGGTAGTATATGTTCTCGATACTGTAAGAAATTCCAATCCTGTGCCCTGTGATGTGATCTGTCTGAAGGTACTGCAGGCAATCCCTCTGGATTGAACTCTGAGGCAATACATTCCCAGAGCGTGTAATATATACCCTGTGGAATCTCCACGGGGATATTGAGGATTGCTCATTTTTCAAACTATGTGTTTTTAAAATAAACAAACAGATTACGACATTGAGTTCAATCTGCATTCTGATCGAATCTGTTTATTTCCGAGATTCTTTTGCAAACATCCAAAGACTGGACAATTCTGAATACATTAATTAAATAATGTAAACTTGAAGCTCTTTTCTCCCAACAAAGAGGTTTCCTATTCAACCACCAATCAATCCCATCTCTCGATCTCATGTTTTTTTTCAGTGCTGTCCTTCAGCTGATTTTGTTGTCAAGAGTAGATTTCAGTCATCGTCCATCTGGGCCTTGAGCTTCAGCCTCTCAATGTGAAGCACGGAGAACTGGGACTGCGGGCAACAAAACTCCAGGGGGTCTCTCACTGTGAAGTGTCTTCAGCTGTTCCGGGGGAGGGAATAGAGAAGAGAAGAGGTCGGACAAGGGCAGGGTTAACCAGAGGGAGAGATTCACTGCCCCACAACATGTTTGACCAATTAAACTAAATACATCAACAGGAGAAGGCCAATCAGTGCATCGAACCAGCAATGGAGGATTGCAGTCAGCCCCTCGACCCTGTTATACAAGAACTGGAGGAGGCCCATTCAGCCCCTCGAGCCAGTAACACAGGGACAGGAGTAGGCCCATTGAGCCCCTTCTCGACCCTGTTTCACAGGAAAAGGAGGCCATTCAACCCCTTCTCGGGACTGCTACACGGCAACAGTAGGAGACCCATTCAGCCCCTCGAGCCTGTCACACAGGAACAGAAGGAGGCCATTCATACCCCACGTGTCTTTTACACAGGAAGAGGAGGAGGTCATTCAGCCTACGGGAGCCTATTACATAGAAGCAAGAGGAAGCCCATTCAGTTCTTTGCGCCTTTTACACAAGCACTGGAGAAGGCCTATCAACTCCTCGAATCCGTACCACAATAGAAGGATAAAGCCATTCAGCCCTCAATCCCGTTACACCGGAGCAGGAACATGCCCATTCAGCACCTACCCACCCGACACCACCCCCCCCCCCCCGGGTGTTTCATACAGGAGGAAGAGGAGGGCCATTCAGCACCTACCCGCCCCAACCCCCAGGTTACATCACACAGGGACAGGAGGAGACCATTCAGCCCGCTCGGGCCTATTGTACAGGAATAGCATTCGGCCATTCAGCCCCTCGAATCTGTTACACAGAAACAGGAGGAGGTAATTCAGCCCTTCGAGCATGATCTGTCCTTGGACGGAAGATATCGGGTAACAGGAAATTAGGTAGTCTAGATGCGACAGAAGTCATCACAGCGGGAGTCAGGGTAATGGAATTTTCCCAACTCGTGAACGAGTGTACAGCACCTCAGTATGATGTCTCATCCACAAAGCGGCACATTCAACAATGCAACATTCCCTCAATACTGTCCCACAAACCAGACTGCGCTCCCATCAGTATTGACTCTCCGACAGTGCAGCGCTCACTCACAAGTGACCCTCTGACAGTGCAGCGCTCCCTCAGTACTGCTCCTCTGGCAAGGCACTGTCCCTCAGTACTGATCCACTGATAGGGCACACTCCCTCATTACTGAACTTTCGACACTGCAGCGCTCCCGCAGAAATGACACACAACGCCGCACGCCCCCCGCCCCCTCACCCCCACCAGCCAGTGGAGTAATCCCTCAGTACTGACCCCGAAGCGAACAGCACACCCTCAGTACTGACGCTCCGGAGGCGAGGTTGATGAGTAATCTTATATTTCTAAGCGTTCAAGGCAATTCGACTGCAGCAGGCGTCATTCAGCCTGTCACAGCAGGTCTGCTCAGGACACATTGCCGGAACAGAGCACTAGAAGTTTTGATCAGATTTCAGAATTTCCAAAAACGCAGGAGGCAACATGAACCACACTGGATGCAGGAATTCTTCAGCGACAGGAGACAATAGCAATCTGCCAGCTTTCGAATGCAGGATTTCTTTTCAACATACAGACTTCTTTTGCAAAAAGAGTTATTTTTATCCAGTTTCCAGGCAGGGCAGGTCTAATTAACAAATTCCTGCTCTTTGTCCAACTCATTTTTAAAATTTCAAAGTGAAAGCAAAAAGCCTTCCTGGGTTGATCACGTGATCAGACACTGTGTTTCCTCTGCCATTCAAAGTGTTGCTTTGAGGAGGTCAAAACCCCTGACTGGCTTGCTGAAACTCTTTGTTTTTCATACACTTGCATACAAAGTCAACGTCCAAAAATTCCAGCTATTTGCAGGTGCCCAAGTCAACTGCAAATCCTTTTTTTCAGCTTTTTATAAACACACAGAATTGAAAGATATGCATACAAAAATAAAATCTCTTGGAGCAACTGTAAAAAGTTAAGGCTCCAGCTCTGATCCCGCAGAACTCCACTAGTTACATCTTTCCAACCCATTGTTTCCCATTCAATAATGAATCTTCCATCCGTGCCAATATGTTACTCCCCTGTACCATGAGATTTTATTTTCAGCAATAATCTTTGATGTAGCGTCTTCTCAAATGCCTCCTGGAAATCTAAGTACAATGCATCCACAGTTTACCATTTACCCTTAGCACGTGTTACTTCTTCAAAGAAATCCAATATATTTGTTAAACAAGGTTTCTCTTTTACAAAACCATGTTGACTCTGCCTGATTGCCTTGAATTTGTCTAAGTGTCCTGCTATAATGCATTTAATATTAGCTTCTTACATGTTCCCTATGTCAGATGTGAAGCTAACTAGCCTGCAGTTTTCTGCTTTCGTCTCCCTCTATCTTGAATAAAGGAGTTACGTTCGCTATTTTCCAATCTAATTTAGACAATTTTATAAAATTAAAATCAATGCATCAACTATATAACTTATTATTTTTGCAATCTAATTCAACATTCGCCGAATCTAGGGAACTTTGGAAAATTAAAATTAACTTCTCAGTAGTCGCATCTTCAGGAGCCTAAGATGATGACGATCAAGTCCAAAGGACTTATCAACCCGCATCTCCACAATTTGTTCAATATCGCTTCCCTAGTGATTACATTTGTCTCGATTTCCGCTCTCCATTCCATTTTCTGATTTATAGATATTTCTGAAATGCTACTTGTATCCTCCATAAGATCTTCTATATCCTCTATAAGACTGATACAAAATACCAGTTCAATTCATCTGCCATCTCCTTATTTTCACTTATTAATTCATCAGACTCATTTTCTATCGTACTCACTTTAACTCTTTCCTTCAAAACTAAACTATATAATCTTTTTTTATATATCTAGCCAGCATTCTCAAATACTCTAAATTTTCCCTCCTATCTTTTCTTCATTTGTTTTAGATTGTGTCCAATCTTCTGACCTCTTATACATCTTTGTGCAATCTTAAATTTTTTCTGTAAATTGTATGCTAAATTTTTTAGGTAACCACAGATGGTGGGCCCTCCCATTGGAATGGTTCTTTTTTGTCGAATATATCTATTCTGTGTATTCTGGAATATTCCCTCAATGTCTGCCATAGCACCTCTGTAGACCTATCCCGTAACCTAATTTACCAGTTGACTTCAGCTATGTCTTCTTTCATGCCCTTATAATTTCCCTTATTTAAGTTTAAAATGCTAGACTTGGACCCATTCTTCGCTCATTCAAGCTGAATGTAAACTTCAATCATATTATGATCCCTGCTACCTAGTGGCGCCTTTACTGTGAGGCCATAAATTAATCTAATCTCGTTGCACAATACCAGGTCTGGTATTGCCGGCTCTCTGATTAGCTAAAGAGCCGGTTTTTCCAAAAAACTATCCTGAAAACATTCGATGAACTCTTTAGCTATACAACCTTTGCCATCTGATTGTTCCAGTCGATAAGCACATTAAAAATCCCCATGATTATTACTGTAACTTTCTGTCAAGTTCCCATTATTTCTTCCTTTATATTCTGTTCCACCATGTGATACTGTTAGGGAGCCTGTACGCACTCTCACAAGTGACGTCTTCCATTTATCATTTCTCATCGCCAGCCAACCCACTTCTATATCCTGGGTAACTTAGGTCACCCCTGTTTAATGTGCTAGTGCCATCATTAATAAACAGAGCCACAGCTCCACCTTCTCCTAGACTCCTGTCCTTCCTAAATGACATGTACTCTTCAATATCCAGGTGGCAATCGATGTCAGGCTGGAGACATGTCTCGAAAGGTTAGCAGATCATGCTTATTTATATCTATTTGTGCTATCAGTACATCTGTGCATTTTCAAATGCTGCCTGCACACAAAAACTGGACCTTTCGTTTTGTCATTTTACTATATTGCAAAGTCTAGCCTTGACAACTGATTTATTCTGAGATTTTTACTCTCTGCCCCTTCTGCCACCATATATATATATTTTCTCATCGTAATACCTTTCTCTCATGCATTGGCCCACTCTGGTCACGTCAGCGGGCCGCTACGTTGTCAGGAATCATCTCCTTTTTAACAACGGCGTGACATCTACAGCCCTCCAGTCCATTGTCATCCTGCCCATATTCAAAGAACAAATAACAAAGAACAAAGAACAAAGAACAAAGAGCAAAGAACAGTACAGCACAGGAACAGGCTATTCAGCCCATTAAGCCTGCGCCGATCTTGATGCCTGCCGAAACTAAAACCTTCAGCACTTCTGGGGACCATATCTCTCTATTCCCATCCTATTCATGTATTTGTCAAGATGCCTCTTAAACGTCGCTATCGTGCCTGCTTCCACCACCTTGCCCGGCAACAAGTTCCAGGCACTCAACACCCTCTGTATAAAGAACTTGCCTCGCACATCACCTCTAAACTCTGCCCCTCGCACCTTAAACCTATGTCTCCCAGTAACTGACTCTTCCACCCTGGGAAAAAGCTTCTGACTATCCACACTGTCCATGCCGCTCATAACTCTGTCTACTTCTATCATGCCGCCCCTCCACCTCCGTCGTTCCAGTGAAAATAATCCGAGTTTTTCCAACCTCTTCTCAAAGCTAATGACCTCCAGACCAGGCAACATCCTGGTAAACCTCTTCTGTTCCCTCTCCAAAGCCTCCAGTCCTTCTGGTAGTGTGGCCGAAATAAAGTTCTGTACAGCTGCAGCATGGCTTGCCAATTTTTATGCTCTATGCCCCCACCGATGAAGGCAAGCATGCTGTATGCCTTCTTGACTACCTTATCCACCTGCGTTGCCACTTTCAGTGAACTGTGGACCTGTCCGCCCAGATCTCTCTGCCTGTCAATACTCCTCAGGGTTCTGCCATTTACTGTATACTTCCCACCTGCATTGGACCTTCCAAAATGCATTACCTCACATTTGTCCGGAATACATTCCGTCTGCCATTTCTCCACGCAAGTCTCCAACCAATCTATATCCTGCTGTATCCTCTGACAATCCTCATCACTATCCGCAACTGCACCAACCATTGTGTCGTCCGCAAATGGACTAATCAGACCAGCTACATTTTCCTCAAAATCATTTATATATTCTACAAACAGCAAAGGTCCCAGCACTGATCTCTGCAGAACACCACGAGTCGCATCCCTCCTTTCAGAAAATCACGCTTCCATTGCTACCCTCTGTCTTCTGTGACCGAGCCAGTTCTGTATCCATCTTGCCAGCTCACCTCGGATCCCGTGTGACTTCACCTTTTGTACCAGTCTACCATGAGGGACCTTGTAAAAGGCTTTACTTAAGTCCATATATATATATAACATCGACTGCCCTTCCTTCAGAATTCATCTTCGTCACTTCCTCAAAAAACTCAATCAAAGTAGTGAGCCACGACTTCCCCTTCACAACACCACGCTGCCTTTCGCTAATAAGTTCGTTTTTTCCCAAATGGGAGTAAATCCTGTCCCGAAGAATCCTCTCTAATAATTTCCCTACCACTGACATAAGGCTCATCGGCCTATACTTTCCTGGATTATCCTTGCGACACTTCTTAAACAAAGGAACAACGTTGGCTATTCTCCTGCAGCCAATGAGGATGCAAAGATTTCTGTCAAGGCCCCACCAATTTCTTCCATTTGCCTCCCTCAGTATTCGCTCTTAGACGGGCAAGGTTGAACAACCTGCCACCTGATCTTGTGTGGAGGTAAATTCCTTCTTCTGAAGACTTGAACGCATGTGAGAGCAGAAGGAGAAGAAGATCCCAAACAGTGTTGGTGCGAGGACACAGCCCTGTTTCACGCCACTCAGGATAGGAAAGGGGTCTGATGAGGCGTCGCTATGCTGAATTGTGCCTTTCATATTGATATGGAATGAGGTGATGATACTTAGTAGCTTTGATGGACATCCAAACTTTTCTAGTAGTTTGAAGAGACCAGGTCTGCTTTGGTGAGCTCAATGAAAGCAACGTAGAGTGGCATCTTTTGTTCATGGCATTTCTCCTGTAGCTGGCGAAGGGGGAACAGCATGTCAATGGTGGATCTCTCTGCTCGAACGCCGCAATGTGCCTCAGGGTAGACACGCTCAGCCAGCTTCAGGAGCCTGTTCGAAGTGACTCGAGTGAAGACTTTCCCCACTATGCGGAGCAGGGAGATTCCATGGTAGTTGTTGCAGTCACCGTGATCACGCTTGTTCTTATGGAGTGTGATGATATTGGTATTGTGCGTGGTTTCTTTCTATAATTTCAGTAATTTAGCAATGAGATTGAGAGGGTATTTCACCGCCTTCTTCAGCTCTTGTCTGAATTTAGTCTGGGTCGCAGTGTAACTACATGTGTTGCTGCAGGAACTGAGAAGCTGCAGCATCTTTGATGTGCGATCTGTGGTAAAGAGAGGGTCAGTGACGGAGGAATAATACTGAACATCTACAATTCGCCCATAGATGTAAGACAGAACCTGGGTCACCCATAACAGTATAAAACTGCCAGATATACAGAAGAGTAAAATAATTTATTTCCTGCGATTCTCCATCTCTGGATCCTTGTGATTCGTTCCATTGCTGTGGCGCCGGAATCCCCTGCGGACTTTACTGAGAATGAAATTTGTCTGACAGTAAGAACATTGAGCAGCAAGATCAGAAAGATCGGGAGACAAGGTGCTAAAATGAGGTCAAACAATTGAAATGCCCTCCAGATGGGGGAAGTATAGAAGCTCTGTTTAAAATGACAACCCATGGGAACATATCAATAATGTAATGTTGCTCCCGTGTAAAGTACCAGGGGAGGGACTGTAAACAGCCCAGCACACTTAGTGTTCCTACAACCACAGCCGCCGTTTTCTCGCTGCAATATTTTGTTTTAGCTTCTCACAACAAATGGCCTCAAATCGATCAAAGGCGAAAGTGACTGTGAGCTAGACATAAATAACTGTGGATGCAGAACGCAGAACCTCAATGAGAGAACCTTAATGAGCGACCTTAAGTCTCAGGAATGAATATGGCAAATGAATTGAAACAAACCAGTTCAATATGGGACAAGTGATAACGACCAGGAAATCAGACCGCACTTTCCTCGGGATGGGATCACAAACGCTACCAGGTTAACTGGAACAGCGAGAAAAGGAAGCAGAGAGATTACTGATCAGATCTGGAGCCAAAGCAGCAGTTTGACAGGATCTGGGCTGAAATTTCCAGCTTTGTTGCTGCATCGAGAGGTGAAAATGATTCATTGACCTGGGCAGTGCTTTGCCACAGTGAAATGTTTGAAAACACAATTATTAATAATGAATTGGGAAATTGATACAGAAAGTGAATAAAGTCAGCACCAGATCTACTGGAAGTACTGAGTGAGGATGCAGTGCCAGTGGGGAAAAGAGAAGGGGTTTTACAGAGATGGAATCCAATGGGTTAATTGGGAATTTGTCTCTTGACTGGTGTTTGGGGAGGTTTCGGGAGAGCGGGATGTGCAGCATGTATTGTTGCTCTGGTTTCATTGAACCGACAGGGACTGTTAACAAATGTGAAAAGACTGAAACTACAGCGTTGAGTTTGACTATTAGCCATGATATAGAATAGCGGAGCATGCTCGAAGGGCTGAATGTTATCCTCCTGCTCCTATGTTCCTGTATTCCTATGAGGTTGGACGAGGCAGCTGGAGGTGGAGCCAGTGAGTGAGATTGGGAGGGAGAAAAGTAAAGGACATGTTGGAGCAGAAGGAGAGACTGGAGCAGATGGTTTGGGAAAGTGGTAAACTGAAGCAACAGATGAGGAGACTGAGGATTCAATACAGTGAGAGGAGAGGCTGAGATTCACAGCGACAGACTGCAGCAGGGTGTTGGACGAAATCTAATCTATCGATCCCAGTAATACAACTCAATTAAGACAGTCAAACAATAATCCCTGTGGTTATTGGTGTTGGAGAACAATTCATTGTTTATACAATATAGTCAATATGTTTAGTTTGTACAGGCAATTAAATATAAATGTAAATATATTTCTGATATCAGCCTCGCTCTTTATTGAATTCAGCAGTCACAGAGATTTTAAAGTGCAGTATTTAAATAATGAATTACCATCAGTGAAGAACTGATTCTATTCTGCTTATTCAGTCCCTAAGGAAGGAATAGGAACTTTCTACAAAACAAAACGAGCACCTGACAGAAATCAACACAGAGGATCAAATCCAACAGGAAAATGAACACAATCTGACAACAGACAATTTCAACTCCCAGTTTCTCTCACTAATTGTTCTGTACATTCCAGCACTTTATATTTGCTGAAGTGTATTCCCATGGCAAAGGCCCCTGCAATAAATATTATCCGAATAGCCAATAACACATAATTCTATCTCGTAATGAAATGTTTTCAAGGCACCATGGGATTTAGCTAACGAACTTCACTCCATTCCTTATAAGCGCTGAATCACACAGATACAGCAGAAAACGGCTCATTCACTGGAATTTCTCTTATCAAGCAGCCTCCAGCAGATGTCCTTATACAATGCTGACAAAGATACCAGCCTTTAACAAGGTTAAGAAAAGATGTTATGTACACATAAGACCCAAGGACTGTAGATAAGGGGGTTTGGAAGACATCATGAGTTCATGAGTAACCACTTTGCTGTCCATGTGCTGGTCACGCAGTATCCCAATGGCTAGTAATCAATTTCATTGGTTCCAGTGATCAATGCATGCAATCTATAATGGCTATGATTGGACTGTGTCCAGCCAGTATGGGCTGAGCAACTGTTTGAAACTGTATAAATATTGATGATTTTCCTTTGCTCGGTGGAGAAGAACCTGGAGTGCCCAGTGACCTGCTCCCCGCCGGCGTTAATCAATAAAGTGTTTGAAGTTTGGAGCAGACTCGAGTGTCGAATGATTCTTTCAGATTATTTCCCGTTAACAATGATAGTGAATTGTTCACACTGCTGATTCTTTCTCTTTCTTTTTACTCCTGCTTACCTCTTTCCCTCGGGTTCATTCTCCCTCCTCCTTTTCTCATTCCCTATCTCTCTGGAGCAGTCACACCCTGCAGACCGTTACTTGATGCTACTTTTCACACACAGTTTACTCCTAACGATCTGCGACTGTGTTCTGTTCACCAGCCCCAGGTTCAATGATTCTATTCTCAGAGGCAGTTTGTTCAATGGTGAAACCTCTGTGAATAATTTAATGTATCTACAGACCATCCAAGTCACCACCTGTTCACCTACACTCTTCACGTCATCTAAAATACATGGAATAAACAGGAGTGAAAGCTTCTTCCAGACAAACCTCACAAACATTAAAATACCTTCTCCTGGAATTACAAAGTAATCCGTTAAATGTGGGATAGTTTAATTAATAAAACAGCAACATCAGTGCTGCAGTTGATAATCTGCAGATAATTGGAAAGACTCTTGTTTCCAACTGATAAAAATGTGAACCGTCAAAACATCACATCAATACTTTCTATTTTGCAATGTAGGCCAGTGACAGTGAAGGGTCCAAAGTGAAGCAGAGAACGAGATATGAATGTGTCAGCAGCAAACTCAGTTCAGTGGCTAGACATCTAAAGCCGCGTCCGACACACACAGAATGAAATAATATTTGATAACAGTGATAACCAATAAATGCATTGATATCCCAGTTAAACTGAATCGTGTTATTGGGAGGGAGGACATTGTGCTGTCCCCTTGTAACATTGAGACCGTGAGATGTCTCATTATCAATCACAGAAAAAAATCCTACAAACATTCCAGGACTGGTTAGATTCACATCATGAAACTGTTAAAAGCTCCTGATCGTCTGATTCTTGATCATAACCGAGATGCTTGATTTGAATGCTCTCAGTACACAGAATACTCCAGTTATAATGCCACAGTGACAGAAAACAATACCATTAAAGACAGAGGGGCAGAACAGTGGTGCAGTGGTTAGCACCGCAGCCCCACAGCTCCAGCGACCCGGGTTCAGTTCCGCATGTGTGGAGTTTGCAAGTTTTCCCTGTGTCTGCGTGGGTTTCCTCCTGGTGCTCCGGTTTCCTCCCACATGCCAAAGACTTGCAGTTTGATAGGTTAATTGACCATTATAAATTGCCCCTAGTTTAGTTAGGTGGTAGGGAAATAGAGGGACAGGTGGGGATGTGGTAGGGATATGGAATTGGTGTTGGATTAGTATAAGTGGGTGGTTGATTGTCATTACAGAGTCGGTGGGCCGAAGGACCTGTTTCAGTGCTGTATCTCTAAACTAATCTAAACTAAACATAATACAGTTCAAGAATGGAAGTGTAGACAGTGAGGAGATACCATCAGTAAATTGCTGGAAAATAACAGGCGGTTCTGTAACACATACAGTGAGAAATAATACCGAGTACAGCAGCACAATCAACATTGATTTACACCATTAACAGCAGAGATACTGGCTTACCAGGAACTCCAATTGCTGCAAGTACAGGATAATAAATGCGTTGTATCTGATACATTACTGGATATCCCATTTCTGTGAGAAGCAGAGTCTTCTGTAAGCCTGGAAACCATAGCTCCAGCAGGCACTCTGAGCTAATCCATTCCAATGGGTCCTGATTTATCCAGGGGATAAGTCTCCAATGACACTCTTATCCCCCAGATCATTTCTATTTGTTGCACTCACCTGAACAAACACATCAGCAGCTTTGACTCTGATGTAAATAATGTGGTGGATAAAACACAATCATTTCAATGTCAATGACATTTTCTTTGTAAGATCTCTCTCGGGAATAAACCTGCATTCTGTACTCATACTGCATGTATGGCAATTATGAGTGGTGTTATTTACATTTTCCATATTATTGTATTGACCTTGTTCATTCCTGGCGTTTGTATCCTTAATGTAACTGATCTGTCTGCAGTGTGCACTGAATCCAGGGACAAAACCAATCCCGTTTCACTCTGTTCCTGCCTTTTCAAAGTTATGATGTGAACTCTGAGACTCTGATTCAGGACGATATTCTGGGTTACAGCCTAGAAACTACTGTGGGTGATATTCTGGGACAGACACTGTCCACGTCCATTGGGGAGGCAGTTTCAGAGTGATAATATCATTAGGCAAGTAGTCCAGTGGCTCAACTAATGGTCTGGGGAAAGGGGGTCCAAATCCCATCATAACAGCTGCATAAAATAGAGGGAGCTCATGCTTTATGTATAAACTGGAGATGGTGAGAGAGAGACACGCAGACAGAGTCATGGACAGAGGTGGAGAAAGAGGGAGAGGGAGGTAGAGAGACAGCAGAGAGAGGGAGAGGTGGAGAGAAAAAAGTGAGAGAGGGAGATGGTGAGAGATGGATAGAAACAGACATGAGACGCAGAGACAGAGAGAGGACGAGACAAGTAGTAACAATGAGTAACAATTCTCATGAGCTGCCCAGTCCTGCATTGGGAGTTTATTTTGGGTGTTTTAGGGGTGGAGGCTGGATTAGTGTTTGATATTTTTAAACTGCAGTGACCTTCCCAACAAGGCAGGTATAGAATGCAACAACAGGGAGGTTATGCTGGAACTGAAAAACTCAGTGCTTCGGACCCATCTTGAGTAATATGTGCAGTTCTGGTCACCTCATTACAGAAAGGATGTAATTGCACTAGAGAAGGTACAGAGCAGATTTACGAGGATGTTGCCAGCACTGGAAAAATGTAGCCATGTGGAAAGATTGGATAGGCTGGGGTTGTTTTCCTTGGGACAGAGAAGGCGGAGGGGAGATCTGATTGAAATGTACAAAATTCTGAGAGGCCTGGATAGAGTGGAGGTGAAGGTTCTATTCACCTTAACAGTGAGGTCATTTATGTGAGAGCACAGCCTGAAAGTGATTGCGAGAAAAGCCAGAGGGAGATGAAGAAAATCTTTTTCACTCAGAGGGTGGTGATGGTCTGGAACTGACTGCCTGACAGGGTAGTTGAGGTGGAGACCCTCAACGCATTCAAAATGAGTCTGGATATGAAGCTCAAGTGCCATATGCTGTAGGGCGATGGACAACACGCTGGAATGTGGGATTAGAATAGGTAGTTCGTTTTTTGTCTGACATAGACACAATGAGCCAAGTGGCCTCTTTCTGTGTCTTAAATGTTCTATGATTCGACGGGGAAGAGTTACTGGTTCTAAATTAAACAAGGAACGGCTGAAAGCAATGTTGTCCAAGGGGAGAGATGGAAGAGAGAGATGAAAAGATATAGAGGTGGTGTAAGAGAGACACAGACAGAGTCATGGAAAAAGGCAGAGAAAGAGAGAGGGGGAGAGAAAGAGGGAGAGACATAGAGATAGGCAGAACCAGGGAATCGCAGAGAGTGGGGCAGAGAACACTGGTCCAATCACAGTTCAGATGTACACCGTCCCAAAGGTGTAGCCCCCATTTTCAGTACTGGTACTGGTGCCAGTGCCTCACAAAACGAAATCCACTTCTACCACACCAGTCTATGAGCCACAGATTCATTTCACTAATTTCATTTGATCTACTCCAATTTCCACGTGGCTCATTGCGGTTCTGCTTCTTAATTTGGTGCCCAGCTTCACAGACTGACGATGCCTAACCTCTTTCCTTGTCCGCCCTATGTAATTGGTATCTACATGGACCAGGAAGGCTGGTTCTTCCCCATCCCAGTGTAAGTTTCTCTCTAGCCCTAAGCAGATGTCCCTAACCCTGGCACCAGGTAAGCAACACAGCCTTCTGGACTTCCCCTGTTTACTGCAGAGAACAGTGTCATTCTCCCTCACTATACTGTCTCCTACTACCACTACTTTATTTTTCTCTCCCCCCACTTGAACGGTTTCCTGTGCCATGGTACCACAGTCAGTCTGTTCATCAACACTAACGCCGTCGCTCTTGTCCATACAAGCTGCAAGAACCTCAAACTTGTTGCTCAATTGCAAGGGCTGAAGCTCTTCCACTCCCACCTTCTCAATCCCCTTACCTGCCTGATTTGCAGTCACACCCTCCTGACACTGAACAGTGACCAAAACAAACGACCCTATCCTAAGGAGTGTGACTACCTTCTGGAACAAAGTGTTCAGGTAACTTTCCCCCTCCCTGATGCATCATAGTATCTACAGCTCCGGCTGAAGCTCAACTACTCTGAGCCGAGGCTCCTCAAGCCAAAGACACTTACTACAGACATGATTGCCATGGATTGCCGTGGCATCCAGGTGCTTCCGCATACTACATCCCTGACACATCACCTTGCCTGCCATCATTATTGTGTTAATTTAATTTATGTTTTCTTAATTAATTTATAGTTCCCGTCCTTGCCAAACTCCCTTCTTCACACTCTGTGTCCTCTAGCATTGCTCAGTGCAGACCAGGAAGGTTCCAGATTCAATTTGCATTCTGTGCTATGTTAGTTAATCTCAGCTGCCATGGTGGTGGGATTGCCACTATTGGCCTCAACTACTCTTTAATTTGGGAGAGCAAAATGATCATGGCCTTTGCTCCTGATTGTTATCCAGTGACATCCATGTGTGTGTATGACACGAGTTTGGGTTCAGTTGGGTTGCTGATCTCTCTCTTGCTTCCCTCTCTGCTCTCAGTGTGGTCAGTTAAGCTGAAAGCATTCACTGTCCTGGCTCAAATGCAAATGGCTGCTTTGGAGAAGTGCCTCAAAGCTACAGGTACATGAAACCGTGCCACAGAAGGAGGCCACCTTTTCTTTGAGTGGAGGGAGGAAACTGGGCAGGAACGGAAGAAAAAATAATCTATTATCAAAGTATTGCACCAGATTTCTTCTACTTTTGAAAATGACTTCCCTGCAGTAGAAGTTTGCATGACAGTTAAAAGTCACATTCATGTTACTGCTACAGGTAGAATAATCGTGATAAACAGCTGGAATTATGTTGGGATTGTCCGTCTCCTCGCTCCCCCTCCACCCCCACCCCCAACCCACCCTTACCCCACCACCAGGCGCATGCTGCTCTCCATCCCCACATGGCTCCGCTGAAGGTAATGCGCCTCCAGTTTTCTTAGAATCATACAGCGCAGGAAGTGGCCATTCGGCCCATCGGAGCACTGCCAGATTTTTGAGAGAAATAGCCAATTGGTCTCACTCCCTGTTCTTTCCCCGTAGCCCTGCAGATTTTTCCTTTTCAAGTGCACAGCCAATTCCCATTTAAACGTTATGACTGAATCGGCTCCCGCCAACCTTGGACAGAAAATTCCAGATCATAACTTGCAACATTCATTCAAAACATTCTCTTTCTCCTTCATCCCTACTGCACCCCGTCCCCCACCACCCCAGAATTTTTGCCAATGAACTTAAATCTGTGACATCTGTTTCCCATCATTATTTACTCAATCAAAACCCACCAAAGGAGAACAATCCTAGCCTCTCCAGTCAAACCACTTTGGAAGATATTTAAATTGACACACTAACATGCTAGATATTCCAATACATATTTATGTCTCTGCGGCAACAGAGGTAATTTCCACTCAACCCCTCATGTTTGCTTTTGGCATGAAAACTCTTTTGTATGAAAACTCTTGGTCGCATTGAATGTCATTATCCTGCAAAACATAGAGTTCTCTAACTGATGTAAGGAGAAATATTCCACCAACTTTACAACATATAACTGTTCAAGTATACTTCATTTCTTTGCAACTACTGTTTATATTTAAATGCAATACGTTTTGGTCCTGCACATTGTGCAGGTGACTTCACAATGGTCTTGCAATGACAGCATAAACCAGTAACCATGTCAACACAGTTTAAACCTAAGGATAGCTGTTATGTGCCTTCATATCACCGAGAAGCAACGTGTGGAAACATCGTGGACTTCAGTGCTGCTTTATTTAAGCGTCCATCAGTATTTTTTATCTGAATAGTTGTTGGTGTAATTTGTACTGGTACAAATCAGGTACAACTGGTACCATTTTGGTATTCAGAGGAAGCTGGGTGTTCTTGTTCACATATCAGCAAGTTAACATGTAGGTACAGAAAGCAAATAGTGTGATAGCCTTTTAATCACCAACCCTTTGTAATTGAGTGAAGAAATCTAATGACAACCGTGGATAAGGTCTTAGTGAGACCACACCTGCAATACTGTTTCTCGTTTTGTTCATCTTATTGTAAGGGAGGACACACTTAGCTTGGAGGGAGTGAAACAATGGTTTACTGCGCTGATTACTAGGATGAGGGGATTCTGTTATGAGAAGAGACCGAGTAAACTAAGATTTTTAAATTTCTTCATGGGATGTCAGTATTGATGGCAAGGCCAGCACTTGTTGCACATCCTTAATTGTCCTTGAGAAGGTGATGATGAGCTGCCTTTTTGAACCCATATGCTATCAGGAAGGAAGTTCCAGGATTTTGACCCAGCGACCGTGAAGGAAATGCGATATAGCTTCAAATCAGGATGGTGTGTGGCTTGGAGGGGAACCTGCAAGAGGTGTTGTTCCCATGTGTCTGCTGCCCTTGTCCTCCTAGTGGTAGAGGTCACAGGTTTGGAAGGTGCTGCCAAAGGAGACTTGGTGAGATGCTACAGTGCATCTTGCAGGTGGTTACAATGTTGCCACTGTCTGCCAGTGATGGATGAAGCGGGCTGTTTTGTCTTGGATGATGTCGAGCTTTTTGTGTTGTTGGAGCTGCACTCATCCAGGCAAGTGGAGAGCATTCCATCACACTCCTGACTTGTGCCTTGTGGATGGTGGACGGGCTTTGGAGAGTCAGGAGGTGATTTAAACGCCGCAGAATTTCCAGCCTCTGACCTGCTCTTGTAGCAAGGTAATTATCTGGCTGGTCCAGTTATTTTTCTGGTTGATGATGTGGGTAACAAAAGAAATTAAAGATTGAATTAGATGATTGGAAGTTGTTTATAAGGTTGCTGGAAAAAGTGGTAAGCCTGAGGATTGGGAACAATTTAGATTCCAGCAAAGGATAAAGAAAGGGAAAAGAGACTATGAATGCAAACCAGTGAGAAGCATAAGCGATTGTAAAAGGTTCTTTAGGTCTGTGACAATAAACAGATTCGTTCGAACAAATGTGGGTCCATTACAGGTGGAGACAGGGCACTTTGTGGTAGAGAGACTAAAGAATGACTTTACGTTTGTCTTCACGGAGGAAGATACAGACAATCTCCCAGAAGTACCAGGGAAACCAGGGGAATTATAAAAGTGAGAGGAATTAGTATCAATAAAGAGGTGGACCCGAAACATTAATTGGATTGATAATTGATAAATCCGCTGGACCAGATGAGCCACATCCCAGATTATTGAAGGAGGTGGCTTTCGAGATGGTGGATACATTGGAGGCTATCTTTCAAAATTCTATAGATTCTGGAAGACTTCTTGCAGATTGGAAAGTAGCAAATGTAACCCAACTATTTAAGAAGGGAGTGGGAGAGAAAACGGAGAACTACAGACCTGTTACTTTGACTCCAGTCGTGGGGAAAATGTTAGAACCTATTCTGAAAGATGTGATAATTGGACACTTGGAAAATTAAGATATTATTGGACAGAATCACCGTGAATTGATGAAAGGGAAATCGTATTTGACAAAACTGTTGGAGTTTTTTGAAAATGTTACTTGTCGCATAGATAAAGGATAACCAGTGGATGTGGTGTCTGTGGATTTTTAGAAGGCTTTTGATAAGGTCCATAAGTCAACAAAATGGGCTTGGGGGCAATATACTGTTATGGATTGAGAATTGATTAACAGACAGAAAGCAAAGAGCAGGAATAAACAGGTCATTCTCAGTAAGGTAGACTGTTACTAGTGGGATACCACAAGGATCAGTGCTTGGGCCACAGCTGTTCACAATCTATATAAATGATTTGGATATGGGGACCAAGTGTAATTCTTCCAAGTTTGGAGATCCAGCATGAACTCGATGGGCCAACTGGTCTCCTTCTATGCTGTAAATGACTCTGACTTCAATTTTTCTGGAGTTCGTTGATGCCATACTGAGCCAAATGCTGCCTTGATGTCAAGGGTAATCACTCTTACCTCATCTCTTGAATTCAGTTATTTTGTCACTGTTTGGACAAGGCTGTGATGAGGTCTGGAATTGAGTGGCCCTGGTGGAACCCAAACTGAGCACTGGTAAGCGGATTATTGCTGAATAAGTGTTGTTTGATCGTACTTGCTATGACATCTTCCATCTCTTTGCTGTTGTTTCAGAGTAGACCGATGTGATGGTAATTGGCTGGATTGCATTTGTTCTTTTTTTTGTGGACAGGACATACCCGGACAATATTCCACATTGCCAGGTCGATGCCAGTGTTATAGCTGTACTGGAACAACTTGGCTCATGGCACAGATAGTTCTGGAACACAAATCTTCAGTACTACAGCCTGAACGTTGTTGGCACCATAGCCTTCGCTGTATCCAGTGCATTCAGCCATTTATTGGTATCATGATAGGATGCGCAGGACTGCAGTGCTTTGAACTGATCCTTTGGCTGCGGATTGATTTGCTTTGTCTATCATATTCTGCTTCTGCTGTTTGCATGTTGTTGTTTCACTAGGTTGACACCTCATCTTTAGGTATGCCAGGTGCTGTTCCTGGCCTGCTCTCCTGCACTGGTCACTGAACTAAGATTAAATCCCTGGTGATGGTATGGTGAGGAATATGCCAGGCTGTAACGTTACAGATTGTGGTTGAATACACTTGTGCTGTTGATGACCCACAGCGCCTCATGGATGCCCAGTTTTGTGCTGCTCGATCTGTTCTGAATCTATCCCATTTAACGCGGTGGTGGTTCCACATAGTACAATGGAATGTATCCTCAGTCTGACAACTGAAACATCGTCGACACAAGGACTGTGTAGTGGTTAATTCTGCCAATACTGCCATGGTCAGATGCATCTGTGGCATGTAGATTAGTGAGGATGAGGTCAAGTATGTTTTTCCCTCTTGCTGGTTCTCTCACCATCTGCAGCAGGCGCAGCCTAGCAGATATGTCCTTCAATACTCTGCCAGCTTAGTCAGTAGTGGTGCTACCAAGCCACTCTTGGTGGTGGACATTGAAGTCTCCCACCCGGACACTCTCAGTATTTATTCCAAGTGGTGTTCAACATGGAGGAGTACTGATACTTCAGTTGAAGGAGGGCAGTAGGTGGCAATCAGTAGGAGGTTTGCTTTTACCTGATATCATGAGACTTCATGAGGTTTGAACCACATGCTAAGGACTCCCAGGGCCACTCCCTTCCAACTGTATACCACTGTGCTGCTACTTCTGTTGGATCTGTCCTGCTGATGGGACAGCACATATCCGGGGATAGTGATGGAGGAGTCTGGGACGCTGACTGTAAGGTATGATTCTGTGAGTATGATATGTCAAACTGCTGCTTGTCTAGTCTGTGGGACAGCTCTCCCCATTTTGGCACAACTCCCCTAATGTTAGTGAGGAGGACTTTGCAGTGTTGATTGAGCACAGACTGCCTTTCTTTCCAGTGCTTTGGTCGATGCCAGATAGTCGGTCCATTTTCATTCTTTTTCGACATTTCTATAGCAATTTGATGCAACTTAGAGGCCTGCTAGGCCATTTCAGAGGGCAGTTAAGAGTCAAATATTTTGATATGGCTCTGGAGTTACATATAGGTCAGATCAGGTAAGACGACAGATTTTCTTCCCTTAAGGTTATTAGTGAGCTCGATGGGTTTCGAAGGATGAGAGGTGATCGCATTGAAATGGATGAAATTCTTAAGGAGTTTGATAGGGTGAATGCTGGGAGGATGTTTCCCTGGCTGATGACCCTAGAACTGAGAATCACAGTCTCTGAATAAGGGGTCACCCATTTGGTACTGAGATGAAACATTTGTTCAACCAGAGGGTCGTGAATCTTTGGAATCTTCCACTCCAGAAGGCAGTGGATGATCAGCCGGTGAATATAATCAAAATAGATATCAATAGATTCTTGGAGACTAAGGAAATTAAGGGCTATGGGGAGAGTGTGGGAAGTTGGAGTTGAGGCAGAAGATTAGCCATGATCTTATTGAATGTTGGAGCAGGAGCAAAACGACTGACTGAATTTCTCCTGCTCCTATTTCTCAGTTCCTATTCTGTTTTTGGTCAAAGACACCCAGTAATCGAGGTAAGCTTGTGGCATTGATGGATAATTGGTTGGGAGGTAGAAGGTAGTGAAGATGAGGTTTCATTAACTGATTGCTGGGAGGTGACAATTGGTGCTCCCCAAGTATCAGTATTGGGACCTCAGCTTTTCAGCATATGCATCAATGAATTAGGTGAAGGAATGGAGTTACATATCAAAGTTTGCAGATAGCACTAAGTTAGGAGACACAATAAATTGTGCAGATGATTACTGGAAGCTATAAAGGGACATAAACGTGTCCTTGTTCAAATAACTAAAAGCTAGTTCATAGATATTAAAAGCAATCAAAAAGCTAATGGAATGTTGGCCTCTCAAGGACGTGTCATACAAAAGAGAGGAAGTGATGCTTCAGTTGTACAGAGCCTTGATCAAACTCTATCTGGAATACTGCATTCAGTTTAGGGCACCTCTGAATGGGTAGATTGGTTGTAGGGGGCACTGCATAGAATGATATGTTGGGTTAAAGGGATAAATTATTAGGATAGATTGCAAAAACTTGGCTTATAAATTTGAGTTTCGGAGGTTGAAGTGTTGCCATTGATTTGTTTAAGGTGATAAAGGGATTTGTTGGGATAAATGAAGATAATTTCCTCTGATGCGGGATATGCGAAAAAGGGGGCACAATCGTAAAATTAGAGCTAAGCTATTTAGGTGTGCAATTGGGATGTAGTTGTTCACACAAAGGGCAGGGAAATCTGGAACTTCTAAAAGGCTAGGAATGCTGGGCTAATTCAAAATTTCAAGGCTGAGAGGTAGCTTGTTTTGTTGGGTCATGGGTATAAGGCAATGGAAAAATGGAATTGAGATTCCAAAGAATGGAATTGAGTGAGAAAATAGTTATGATTTGGAAAATAGCCCAAGAGGCCTCCTGTATCTATAAATGCAAATAAGATGGTTTACGTCTTTAAGGTTTGTCACAGAGAATATAAGAGGAAGATAATGGTAAGGATTTTCAAGGTGCCAGAATAGCGAGCTGCACAAAATTTGGTAATTAACATGGAATCAAGTAACAGTGTAAATAACTTTTAAAGGATCTTTCAGGATGGTTCTTCTAAATCGAATTTCCTAGATATTCCATACTTGATTTTTTCATCCCCTATGAAGGCAACACACATCAACTATATGCAACGACCAAAACAGTATTAGGCCACATGATGTAAAATGGTGGCCGGGAGTTTTGGGTCCCAGTGAGGCAGAATCGGAGGCGGGGGGATACGGAGTACTGTGACCAGTAACAGAGGGCAAGGCGGGCCAGAGGGCCCCATTGACCAGCGATCCTCCTGGAGACAGGATAGGCAGACGACCACCTTTGCACCCAGATGCCAATTGACACCTTTAAGTGGCCTATTAATGGCCAATTCAGGGCCTCTTCCCATCGCCGCAGGGATCTTACCAGAAGCGAGGGGGGCCTCCGACGTGCAGGCAGGTCGCTTCGTAAAACAAGGTGCCATCCCTACATGCTTTGAGGAGGGGTACCCCTCCTCCGTGGGAGGTGTAACAACTTTACCCCCCCTCCCGGACCCCTGTTCTCCTGGACTGAATGACCGCCTCCCCCCATCCTTGTTGGAGCCTTCTGCACTGGTCCCGACGAACCCGCCTCATCTACCTCTGTTCTGGGGCTCCACTGCTGGGCCTGGGTCTCAGACCTCTGCAATACTGGCAGTGGCCACTGTTCATGGTGGCGCTGCTGATACTGCTGAGCTGCCTGTCCTCTGATTGGCCAGCAGCTCTTGAAGGTAGGATCCCCGTCCCTTTAAAGTCTTTAGAAGGGACGGAAATCTCACCTCCTAAAACCTTGAATCAAAAGGACTTGGAGGATCACCGCTGGGGGACACAAAAAGGCAGAGGTGGGGTTCTCTCCATATTTTTGGACTGGTGCAGTGAGTCCTGCCTCAGCAAAGAATCGAGCCTGGTGGGTGTAATGAAGATGACTGACAGCTAGCGTTTTTGTTTCCTTTTCTTTAAAAAATACTTTTTAACCACTAACTGCAGAGGAACTTTTCCACCTTTTAATTGAGGTTAATGATGGATCTTGGACAGTGTTTCATTTGTTGTCCAGCCTCCATTTCCTCTCGCAAGTGTTCTCCGGAAAAACATTCGGTAAACAAATTCCAATTTCAAACCAGATTTTCGAACCAATTCCTGGACTGAATTCAGGAAAATAACATGTCATCTGCTCAGTAATCCTTCTGCTCACTGCCAGCATGTTGTGGTATTATAACTATGAAAGCAAACACTGTTCTTGTGGGTGTATACTTTAGAATTTTCAAATTGCGTTCATAATGGTGGCGCAGTGCTTAGCACCACAGCCGCACACCTCCAGCGACCCAAGTTCAGTTTTGGGTACTGCCTGTGCAGAGTTTGCAAGTTCTCCCTGTCTCTGATTGGGTTTCTGTTGGGTGCTCCGGTTTCCTGCCACAGCCAAAGAGTTGCAGGTTGATATGTAAATTGTCCATTGTAAATTGCCCCTGGTATAGGTAGGTGGTAGGAGAATGGTGGGGAAGTGGAAAAAATATGGGGTTAATGTAGGTTTTGTATAAGTGGGTGCTGTTGGTTGGCATGGACTCTGTGAGCCACAGGGCCTGTTTTTGTGCTGTATCTCTGAAAAAAATAAATTGACTTGCTCCACTGCATGTTTAACTCCAACAGGCTTCACTTTGCATATTAATAAGCTGCAGAAGTTTTCTTAATCTCTGTCGATATTTTAATTTGTTAAATGTCCTGCAAAAACACCCCAGTTTTGTTTTATTTCTATGTGTGTTTCTGGAGTGGGGGAACAGTGACTTGCTGTGCTGGATTATGTATATTATTATGGCTGGCACTATGAGCATTGAAAAGAATTTGAGATATTGGAAGACAAGACCTCGCCTTCCATCCTGGATGCTGTTTCTTCTTCTGTTTCACCATGTAGTGAATTGGGGGGAAGGGAGTAACAAGGAGGTCAGAGTGCAGGGGAGAATTGCGATGAAGTCCAGGGAGTGTGGAGAGAAGCCCAGAGTATCCATCTAGTGACCACTAGATGCTGCGTCGCATTAGGATTCTGGATAGTCCTTTACAAAGTGAGGATCATTGGGGAGTGTCAGTTTTGAAAAGGGAACCATGATATTTAGTTACCTGGAAAGTTAAGAGTTTGTATGAAGTAATTTGATTTGATGGTAATTAAAGGGGTGAGTGTGAAGAGGGAAAGCTAAGTAGGAGATGCTGACAGCCTGGTACCTCTATGGCAGAAGAGATGGAAAGAATGATCAATTGTGTGAAAGAGGAAAAAGCAGGAGAGGCAAAATACTCACACAGTATAAAGGTTGGAGGCAATGCACTGACAGCAGGTGGCCTTTATTTTAAAAATTTATTGCTACCACATAATTTTGTAAGCATGAACTTTCCATAATGTCTCTTGCTACGATTGTCAGGGTGGCTGAAAATTATCAGTTCATTTTGATATCATTATCTTAACTGGATTGAAATGTGATGACAGAAAAACAAAAAAGCAGTATATCCACCAATGCTTTGTCAAAACAAGGAAATGAATGATACAAATATAGTGATTTTCTGTTTGAGCTCATAAAACAATGCAGCACAAACTTTAAGGCAGTAATTACCGATTTTCAGTCCTTGTGATAAAATTAGGTTTTGGCATCTTGACTGACCATCTATCAGAATTTTCATGGGGGCTGGGAGACGAGAATGATTTTTTTTAATAGTTCGTGGGATGTGGGCGTCACAGGCTAGGCCTGTAGTTCGTGTCTACTGACGCAAAATCCTACCCTGTTATTGCCTATCGGGCAGGTTCCCCTCCTGGTGACCCTATCAAATATACGAATATGTGAATCAGGAACAGCAGTAGGCCATTCGGTCCCTCGGGACTACTCCTCCATTTGATAAGATCATGACCTATCTGAATGTGACCTCAACTTCACTTCCTGTCTGCCCTCCAAAGCATTTCACTCCATTGTCTATCAAAAATCTATCTAACTCAGCCTTGAAAAAATTCAATGACCCAGCCTCGACTGGGCTCTGAGGAAGCAAATACCACCGACTAACGACCCTCTGAGAGATAAGATTACTCCTCAACTCTGTCTTAAATGGGAGACCCCCCATTTTTAAACTGTATCCACTAGTTCTAGTCTCACCCATAAGGAGAAACATCCTTCCAGTACCCACCCTGTCAAGTGCTCTCAGGATCATAATTGTTTCAATTAGATCACCTGTCATTCTTCTAAACTCCAATGGGTGAACGTTCAGTCAAGTGAACCTTCTCTTAACTGCTTCTAATGCAATTTCATCCTTTCTTACGTAAGGAGACCAAAATTGTACACAGTACTCCAGATGTGGTCTTACTCAGGCCCTGCACAGATGTAGCAAAACATCCCTACTTTTATATTCTATTCCCTTTGCAATAAATGACAACATTCCATTTGCCTTCCCAATAACTTGCTGTGCTTGCATACTAACCTTTTGCTAGTCAAGTTCCAGGACACAGAGACCCCTCTGTACTGCAGAGCACTGCAGTTTCTCTCCATTTAAATAATATTCTACCTTTCTATTCTTCTTGCCAAAGTGGGCAAGTTCATATTTTCCCACATTATACGCCATCTGACAAACTTTTGCCCACTCACTTAACCTGTCTATATACCTTTGTAGACACTCCGGAGGCGGGGGGGCGGGGATTTTATGCACTTCCCTGCGGTGCTTTGGAGGCGAGGGGACTCGGCCACGATACAGCTTCTGCTGAAATTTAGACTGGATGGGAATTTCAGTGAATGGCCTTCCCGCTCCACTGCCAATTGAGACCCATAACTTGGTAACTAACCCTCAATTAAGGGTCTGCTCTTTTTGCAGCTGCAATTACCCATGTGACGGGCAGCCCTGTCATCGCACGGGAAGCACGGCGTGAAAATCCGTGCGGGCTGTTTCCTGGACGCAGGGTATGGTAGGGGGGGTGGCGGGGTGGGGTGGTGGTGTGGAGTGCAGTGGTGGGAGTCCCTCATTCAAACTCACTTCGTGCCTGAATGAGGAACCTGTCATCAGGAAGGGGATCCCACTGAAGACCACCACCCTGCCCTTGCTGCTCACTCTCCACGCCTGTGACCCCCACCCTGCAAGTGTCCTCCTGCCCTGACCTACTTTGAAAATCATATCCAGTACACATCTCAATGCTTTGTGACTGCAGCTATAGCAGCAGTCACCGTCTCCACGGTGGCACTGCAGCTGCTGGCCTGTGATTGGTCAGCAGCTCGACAAGGTTGGGACTTCGACAGGGTCCTAAATCATACGGAATGCCGTCCGCAGTCAAGTTAAGTGTCTGATTGGCACTAAATTCGGCGTGCCGCTCGCACAAGAGGCGATGTGGGGATTTCAGTGTCAGTTTCCCCTAATGTCGAGCCCCTCACCGCCAGCATAAAATTCCATCTTCATGTCCTCTTGACAACTTACCTTCCGAGCTACCTTTGTGTTAGCTGCAAATTTAGCTCCCAAAGATTCGGTCCCGACATCCAGGTTATTGATGTAGATTGTAAATAGTTGAGGCCCCAGCACTGATTCCCCCTGGCACACCACTAGTCACATCCTGCCAACCTGAAAATGACCCATTCATTCCGACTCTCTGCTAACCAATCCTCTACCCATGCTAATATGTTACCCACTACACCATTAACTATTATTTTGTGTAGTAACCTTTGATGTGGCAGCCTATTTAATGCATTTTGGAAATTCAAGTACACCAAATTTGCAGGTCCCCTTTTGTCCACGTTGTTTGTTACATCCGTAGCTGCACTGATGCCTGTTATTTTCACAACAATCGTACACTATTCTCTTGTAACTTTTCAGGCAGGATGTAGCGAATAGAATCATTTAAAGTTTTATTTCTCCAAATCACATTTATACTGTTGATTTCAATCTCTATTGTTTGAATCTTTCTGTTTGTCCATGCTCTCAGGAGAGTGTAAAAGATGCCATGGCACTATTTGATGGAAGAGCAGGGAAGCATCTTACGTCCTGAACAAGATGTATTCCTCAACCAACACCTTCAAAATCAGGCGAACTGGTCATTATTTCATTGTTCTTAGTGAGACGTTACTGGGCATAAATTGACGACTGCGTATCCGACATTTAATGACTACACTTCAAAAAGTACTTGATTGGCTGAAAAGTGCTTTGGGACAGTCTGAGGTCTAAAATGTTGGAGTGTTTACCCCCCAGCCTCCATCTCAGGAGGGTTTTCCAGTGAGCTACAGAAACTTGCAATTATTTAGCACCTTTTAATGTAGAGCAGCATCGTAAGACACTTCAGGGGTGTAATGGAAGGTAAGGGAAAGGCGTTATACAATCGACAAATGCACAGTGTCTGCTGAGGTAGCTGCTGTTCACTGAAATAACAGTAAAGGTCCTTGAATTAGTCTCGGCATCGCTGGGATAGGGTAAGGAAAGTTGGCCAGGGAACCCATCATGTTGCAGTCCGGAGACTCCTTCTTGAACTGTTGACTTCACTGGGCATTTTGGTTGATATTGGAAACCAGTTCCTTGCACTGAAGAGAGGAAAAGCAATATTTAGTTAGTTCTAGTGAATATAACCTCTCGTCGCACACCGCTGATTTATTTTCAGTCTTCTTTTCCTTTTCAGAACACAATATTGAATGATAAAATGTGCTTTAACATCAAGCGTTCCAGACGACAATGAAAGTCATTTGAGGTATTCTATTGAGCTGTTGTAATGTTTTCTGATATATCAATCCAGTGCAGTTTGCTGTGTTTTTGTTGCTCTAATAGGAGACTGTTACTAAATATCTAAACACACCTGACATTTCTGGGTCAGCAGTCTAAGGAATTATTGCGATCTGTCCACTGTTGATGACAGAAAACCAAATCTTCCAGAACATCTGCAAAGTGGCTTTTCTTCGACTTGCTTGTTTTGATGACAACATTCGCACCTACTCCATTGTCTGAAACAATCCTGGACATTTCAGAGATCTTTTTCTTTCGGTAGCAAGGTGTGATAGAGACACCCATCCACACCACCTCAACTAAAGAATGTTCAATGTGCTTCATTGTAAATCCTGCTGTGTAATATAGATGACATTCTCCCAACCTTGCTGCACAATGGAATGGCAGCATAGCAATGTTACTGGTCTAATAATCCAGAGACAGTAGTTCAAACACCACCAGGGCAGTTCTGGGAATTTGAGTCCAATTAATAAATTTGGGATTGAAAGCTAGTTTCAGTAATGGTGACCATGAAACTACTGGATTATCATAAAATCCCATCTAATTCAGTAAGGCCGTTCAGGGGAGGGAATTTGCTGTCCTTACCTGGTCTGGCCTACATGTGACTCCAGACCCACAGGAATGTGGTTGACTCTTAACTGTCCTCTGAAATGGCTGAACAAGCCTCTCAGTTGCATCAAACTGCGAAAAAAAGTCAGTGAAGAATGAAACTGGACAGACCACCTGGCATTGACTTAGGCACTGGAAATGACAAAGGCAGACCCTGCCTAGTCAACCCTGTAATGTCCTCCTCATTAAAATCTGGGGACATGTGCTAAAATGGGGAGAGCTGTCCCACAAATTATTCAGACAGCAGCCTGACATGGTCATACTCACGGAATCATACCTCACGGCCAATGCCCAAACTCCTTCATCAGCATAATAATCGCAAAATAATGTAGATGCTGGAAATCGGAAATAAAATCAGGCAGTGCTGAACATCAGACCTGAAACGTTAACTTTGTTTTACTCTCCACAGATGTTGCCAGACATGCTGAGTATTTCCAGCACTTTCTGTTCTCATGTTTTTTTCATATATTGTGCAAATGGTGATGATATTAATTGTGGCTTTTTCTTTGCCACACTGGAGATGGAGTGATGGGAAAGGAATGGAAAATTAATTGAAGTAAAAAATGCTGTAATCCAAAAATTTTAAGGACTCTCCCTAATTTCCATGCCTGATTTAAATCTTATCATATCAGTGACACTTTAGGTTCCTGAAAATGCACAGAGCAAAAGGAGCTGTGTGTGAGCAGAAAGTTGTTTTTATTTGTTTTGAGGCATTTCACATTCGCTTACCACAAGAAGTAACTCTGAGCTATAAAGTGAATGATGAGTTAAGCTACAAAATTGGCACACTTTTGATATAAGACAAAATGGAATAAGAGGTCACGTGACCTCCCCTGTACTGAGAATATGCACAGCGACTGCTGGAGACGGAAGCCATTATCATGTCTGGACCAGCCGGGAGAAAGCATACTGAAATTTAAGCAGTCCTTTCGATGTTAATGGCCCCTATCTTCAAGGATTGGGTTGACCATGACTTCACGGACAGAGAGACTCCAAACCCCAAGCCAAGATAATAAGTGTCAAACACCACCACTTTATCAAAACGGGCAACATCAAACGCCATTGCCGAGCAGTGACCACACATTCTGAGACACAGATGGTGGCCATTCAGCCCATCGTGTCTGCAGTGACCAAAAAAAAACAGCCGCCCAATCTAATCCCACCTTCCAGCACCTGGTCCGTAGCCTTGCTGGTTACAGGATTTCAGATGCATGTCAGGCACATTTTAAATGAGTTGAGGGTTTCTGCCTCCACCACTGTTCCAGGCAGTGACTTCCAGACACCCACTTTGGGTGAAAAAGATTTTTCTCATGGCCCCTCAAATCCTTCTACCAATCACCTTAAATCTGGGCACCCTGGTAATTGACCTCTCCAATAGGGGAAACAGGTCCTTCCTGTGTACTCTATCTGGGCCCCTCTTAATTTTGTGCATCTCAATTAAGTCACCACTCAGCATCCAACCCTAGCCGATGTAATCTTTCCTCATAGCTCCAACTTTCAAGCCCTGGCATCATTCTTGTAAATCTCCTCTGTACTCTCTCCAGAGCACCTATGTCTTTCCGGTTGTGACCAGAACTGTATGCAATACTCTTGCGGTGGCCTAATCAGCATTTTATAAAGTTTCAGCATTACATCCCTGCTTTTGTATTCTATACCTCGGCCAAGATGCCAGAATTGGAGGAGCACAGATATCTCAGAGGGTTGCAGGACTGAAGAAGTTTACAGAGATAGGGAGGGGGGGAGGCCATGGAGGGATGTGTCAGAGCGGAGGCCAATATAGGCCAGTGAGCACAGGGGATCATGGGTGAGCAGGAACCGGTGCAAGCCAGGACAAGGGCAGCAGAGTCCCGGATGTGCTCAAACAGGAGATGAACGAAACTGCGGTTGACATTGAGTTGGATTCTGGAGAGCTGATTCCCACAAGCTCTTCCAGAACTGATCTTCCTTCAACAGCTGGGTTTTGATGCACCATCTGATTATGACGCAAAAGAATGCATGTTCAGAGAACGGGAAAGTTTGATGTTTAGTTTAGTCAGGAGTGGTGGTTGCGGGGAAGGGTGATAATTCTTCATTTAGTGGGAGGAACTAATTACAGAAGTTTCATTGCCAAGAAAAGCTTGCATTTTTATGGCACATTTCATGACCTCTGGATATCCCAAAACGTTTTACAGCCTTGTCTGTTTTATGAAATAATGACTTGGCAGTGCATGTATTGCACCTTTGGTGCTGTATACATAATTGAGTTTTTGCCGCATACTGATTTGAAACCAAATTTAGAGGGCTGTGTTTTGCTCCTGACCATTCAAGTCCACAATGTTGCCGTAAAAATCCAATATTTCCACAAATCGAATCCATGTTTGTTGTCCTTGTTTCTCTCCTGTCGGGTGGTTTAATCAATTTTGAAAAGAAACGAAGGGTTAGTATGAATCTTACATTTTGAAAAACTTTCAAAGTTGTGTGAGGGGGGAAAACATGCCCCTAAATGTTATTGGGCTTTCTTTTTCACTTTGATAGTGGTGGGGGGGAGGGGGGGTTCGGTGAGGGTGTGGGGTATTCCAAAACTAGGGGCCGTAATTATAAGATAGTTACTAATAAATCCAATAACATTCATGAGAAATTTCTTGACACAGAGAGTGGTTAGAGTGCAGAACTTGCTACCTCTGGCAGTAGTTGCGATGATTAGTGCAGATGTCTTTCACGGGAAGCTAGATAAGTGCATGTGGGAGAAAGAAATAAAACGATATGCAGATCAGGTCAGATGAAGTCGGGCGGAAGAAATATAAACACTGGCACAGACCAGCTGGCCAAATAGCCTTTTTCTGTGTTGTTAACTTGATGTAATTTACCTTTCAGCAGTTATTGCTGGTACAGCCTGTACCTGGTGTTGATATGTGATTGAAATTATTACTTAATTATGTCTAGGTGCCACTGCAAGTTTTTCATTAATCATGAAACCGGATGAATAATTTCTCAATATTTCACACAGTATTTCCCTTCAGAAGATAGACATCAGTTACATTCATGACACATCAGAGATTCCAAGAGGGAGTGCAGCTCTTAGGTTATCACTGGTGACGGGCATTTTCCCTTCATATTTCTGATGTTGCTGGTACCGACTTTTCAAACATGCATTTATTGCCAAGGGTACTGATGAGGATATTTGTAGCAATTTGATTTCATGTCACAGCATTCTGCAGAGAACCTGAAAATGATGACATGATAAGAACTTGACGATGTGGAAAGCAGTGAAATTTCATTACGAAAAGTGCAACGTGACTTCTAATTTTAGCCTAGCCCGGGATTTGAGTGGATTCAGGTAAGATGCAGTTTACACCTTGCTCAGTTTGACTTCACTGGATCATAATATCAATTGGGATGCAAAATGGGCATCCGTGGTAAACCTGTAAGATTCCAGCGAGGTGAACAGCTTAAAATTGGGGCTATAAATCTATCAAATGGATACTCTAAGCAGTGGATCTTGTATATAGTGTGTTTATTTTGATGGGCCTGATGAATATTGGCTTACACTTTACACCCCAACAGTAGCATGCTGTTGTCAACGTTTGATCGGTAAAGTCGTTCCCTCTATTTTATACAGCTGTCATGGTAGGATTTGAATACCTGTCACCAGGCCACTAGGTTGGGCCTCTGGATTACTTGACCAGTGATATTATCACTGTGCGACTGGCTCCCCAATGGACGTGAACACAGTCTGTCCCCGAATATCACCCACAGTAGTCTTTTAGGCTGTAGCCCTGAACATGGTCCCGAATCAGGTCCCAAATTTCAAATTCTAACTGGGAAAAGGCAGGAACAGAGTGAAACGGGTTTGTTTTTGTCCCTGGATTTAGTGTCCACTGCAGACAGGTCAGTTACATTTACAATAGAAACCTGAGCGTGAACAAGGTCAATACAATAATATAGAAAATGTAAATGATGCCACTCATAATTGTAGCATCTATCCCGAATGAGTACCGATTTCAGGTTTATTCCCGAGAGTGGTCTTACTCAGAAAATGTCACTAACATTAAAATTATTGGTATTTTATCCACCAGATTATTTACATCACAGTCAAAGCTGCTGATGTAATGAGTTTGTTCAGGTGAGTGTAACTAATAGCAATGATCAGGGGTATAACCGTGTCAGTGGAGACTTATCCCCTGTATAAATCAGGACCTATTGGAATGGATCAGCTCAGAGTGCCTGCTGGAGCGGTGGATTACAGGCTAACAGCAGTCTTTGCTTCTCACAGAAATGGGATATCCTGTAATTTATCAGATAGAACGCATTTACTATCCAGTGCTTGCAGCAATTGGAATTCCTGGTAAGACTGTATCTCAGCTGTTAATGGTGTAAATCGATGTTAACTGTGCTGCTGTACTCGGTATTGTTTCTCACTCTGTGTGTTTTACACAGCCACCTGTTCTTTTCCAGCAATTTACGGATGGAATCTCCTCATTGTCTACACTTTCAGTCTTGCAGGAGTTGAATTATGTTTTTAATGGTATTGATTTTGGTAACCGTGGCATTGTTACTGGGTTATTCTATGTATTGATTGCATTCAAATCGAGCATCTTGGTTAAGATCAAGATCAGACCATCTGAACATCTGAGCTCTGAACAGTTCCATGATGTGGATCGAATCCGTCCTGGAATATTTTTATGAATGTTTTTATTTTGTAAAGATTATGAGACATCTCACGGACTCATTGGTACAAGGGGACAGCACAATGTCCTCCCTCCCCAATAACATGGCTCAGTATAACGGGGGTATCAGTGTATTTATTGGTAATCTGAGTTATCAAATATTATTTCATTCTGTGTTTTTCTGACGCTGCTTCAGAGGTCTGGCTACTGAACTGAGTTTGCTGCTGACACTTTCACATCTCCTTCCATGCTTCACTGTGGAGCCTTCAATGTCACTGGACTACATTGTAAAATAGAAAGTATTGATGTGATGTTTTATTGGTTTTCACTCTATCAGTTGGAATCCAGAGTCTTTCCAATTATCTGTCGATTATCAGCTGCAGCGCTGATGTTGGTGTTTTATTAATTAAACAATCCCACATACTAATGGATTACTTTATAAGTCCAGGAGAAGGAATTTCAATGATTGTGAGGTTTGTCCGGAAGAATCTTTCGTTTCTGTTCATATTGTAGATGAAGTGAAGAGTGTAGGTGAACAAGTGGAGACTTGGATGTTCTGTAGATACATTAAATTATTCACAGCGGTTTCAACATTGAACAAACTGACTCTGAGAATAGAATCATTGAACATGGGACTGGTGAACAGAACACAGGCGCAGAAAGTTAGGAACATATCATATGTGAAAAGACGCATGAAGTAATGTTTCAGGGTGTGAGCACTCCAAAGAGGTAGGGAAGGAGAAAAGGAGCAGGGAAGACGATTTCGAGGGAACGAGATAAGCAGAAGTAAAGAGAAAGTGAAAGAAGCGGCAGTGTGAATAATTCACCAACATAAAGTGCTGGAATGTCCAGAACAATTAGTGTGAGAAAGTGTGAGTTGAAGTTGTCTGTTGTCAGATTGTGTTCACTTTCCTGGTGGACTTGATTCTCTGTGTTGATTTCTGACAGGTCCTCATTTGTTTTGCAGAAATTCCCCTTGCCTTACTTAGTGACTGAATAAACAGAATAGAATCAGATCATCACTGATGGTAATTCATTATTTAACTACTGCACATTAAAATGTCAGTGACTGCAGAATTCAATAAAGAAAGTGGCTGAAATCAGAAATATATTTAAATTTATATTTAATTACCTGTAAAAACTAAATATATTGACTATATTGTATAAACAATGAACGGTTATCCAACACCAATAACCACAGGGATTACTGTTTGAATGCATGAATTGAGTTGTATTATTGGGATCCATGGATGAGATTTGCTCTAACACTGTGCTGCAGTTTCTCCCTGTGAATCCCAGTCTCTCCTCTCACTGTATTGAATCCTCAGTCTCCTCATCCATTGCTTCAGTTTATCCACTTTCCCAAACCATCTGCTCCAGTCTCCCCTCCTGCTCCAACATGTCCTTTTCTTTCTCTCCATCCCAATCTCACTCACTGGCACCACCTCCATCTGCCTTGCCCAACGTGATAGGAATACAGGAACAAAGGAGCAGGAGGAGGCCATTCAGCACTTCGAGCCTGCTCTGCCATTCTAGATCATGTCAGTTACTCAAACTCAGCGCTGCAGCTTTCAACCTTTTCCATTTGGCAACAGTTCCTGTCGGTTCCCTGAACCCAGAGCAACAAGCCAGCTATACATGCCGCTCTCCCCAAACCATCCCGATGAAATTTCCAGTTAACCCATTGGATTCCATCTCTGTAAAACCCCTTCTCATTTCCTCACTGTCACTGCATGCTCACTCAATACTTCCAGTGGATCTGGGACTGACTTTATTCACTTTCTGTATCAATTTCTCAGTTGATTATTAACAATTGTGTTTTTAAAACATTTCACTGTGACAAAGCACTGCCCAGGTCAATGAATCAGTTTTGTCTGCTCGATGCAGCAACAAAGCTGGAAATTTCAGGCCAGATCCTGTCAAACTGTTGCTTTGTCTCCGGTTATGATCAGTAGCTTCTCTGCTTCCTTTTCCCTGTCTTTCAGTTAACTTCATGATCCTATCCCGAGGAAAGTGCAGTCTTTCCAAATGTATCACTGTCTTCCTGATGGGATTGGCAGTGTCTGACCTCCTGGTCGTTATCACATGTCCCATATTGAACTGGATTGTTTTAATTTATTTCCCATATTCATTCCTGAGACTTAGGGTCTCTCATTAATGTTCTCTCATTAAGGTTCTGCTTTTTGCAACCACAGTTGTTTCTGTCCAGCTCACAGTCAATTTCACCTTTGATCAATTTGTGGCCATTTGTTGTGAGAAGCTGAAAACAAAATATTGCAGTGAGAAAACAGTGGCTGTGGTTTTAGGAACAGTGAGTGTGCTGGGCTGTTTAGAGTCTCTCCCATGGTACGTTATACGGGAACAACATTACATTACTGATAATGTTCCCATGGGTTGTCATTTTAAACTGAGCTTCTATCCTTCCCCAATATGGGGGGCATTTCAATTGTTTGACCTCATTTTAGCACCTTGTCTCCCGGTCTTTCTGATGTTGCTGCTCAATGTTCTGACAGTCAGACGGATTTCATTCTCAGTAAAGTCAGCAGGGGATTCTGGCGCCACAGCAATGGAACAAATCACAAGTATCCAGAGATGGAGAATCACAGGAAATCAATCATTTTACTCTTCTGTATATCCGGCAGTTTTATACTGTTATGGGTGACCCAGGTAGTGCCTTACATTTAAGGGCGAATAGCAGATATTCAGTATTATTCCTCCATCACTGACCCTCTCTTTACCACAGATCGCACATCAAAGATACTGCAGCTTCTTAGTTCCTGCACCAACACATGTATTTACACTGTGACCCAGACTAAATTCAGACAGGAGCTGAAGAAGGCGGTGAAATACCCTCTCAATCTCATTGCTAAATTAGTAAAATAATAGAAATAAACCACGCACGATGCTAATATCATCACACTCTGTTGGAACAAGCGTCACCACTGTGACTGCAACAACTACCGTGGAATCTCCCTGCTCAGCATAGTGGGGAAAGTCTTCACTCAAGTCACTTCAAACAGGTTCCTGAAGCTGGGTGAGCGTGTCTACCCTGAGGCACAGTTCGACTTTCGAGCAGAGAGATCCACCATTGACATGCTGTTCTCCCTTCACCAGCTACAGGAGAAATGCCACGAACAACAGATGCCCCTCTACGTTGCTTTCATTCATCTCACCAAAGCAGACGTCGTCTATTCAAACTACTAGAAAAGTTTGGATGTCCATCAAAGCTACTAGGTATCATCATCTCATTCCATAACAATATGAAAGGCACAATTCAGCACAGCGACGCCTCATCAGACCAATTTCCAATCCTGAGTGACGTGGAACAGGGCTGCATCCTCACACCAACACTGTTTGGGATCTTCTTCTCCCTCTGTTCTCACATGCGTTCCAGTCTTGAGAAGTAGGAATTTTGCTCCACACAAGTTCAGGTGGCAGGTTGTACAACCTTGCCCGTCTAAGGGCGAATACTGATGGAGGCAAGGGAAGAAATTGCTGGGGCCTTGACAGAAATCGTTGTATCCTCATTGGCTCCAGGAGAATAGCTAATGTTGTTTCTTTGTATAAGAAGGGTCGCAAGGATAATACTGGAAAGCATGGACCGATGAGACATACGTCAGTGGTAGGGACATAATCAGAGAAAATTCTTCGGGACACGATTTGCTCCCATTTGGAAACAAACTTATTAGCGAGAGGCTGCATTGTTTTGTGAAGGGGAGGTCGTGTTTCACTAAATGTATTGAGTTTTTTGAGGAAGAGACGAAGACGATTGATGAAGGAAGGGCAGTGGATGTTATATATATATGGACTTCAGTAAAGCCTTTGACAAGGTCCCTCATGGCAGACCGGTACAAAAGGTGAAGTCACACAGGATCAGAGGTGAGCTTGCAAGATGGATACAGAACTGGCTCGGTCATGGAAGACAGAGGGAAGCAATGGAAGGGTGATTTTCTGAATGGAGGGATGCGACTAGTGGTCTTTTGCAGAGATCAGTGCTGGGACCTTTGCTGTTTGTAGTATATAGAAATGATTTTGAGGAAAATGTAGCTGGTCTGATTAGTCTACTTGTGGATGACACAGTGGTTGGTGGAGTTGCGGATAGATATGAGAATTGTCAGAGGATACAGCAGGATATAGTTTGGTTGGACACTTGTCTGGAGAGATGGCAGATCGAGTTTATCCGGAAAAATGTGAGGTAATGTATTTTGGAAGGTCGAATGCAGGAGGGAATTATACAGTAAATGGCAGAACCTTTAGGAATAGTGACTGGCAGAAAGATCTGGGCGTACAGGTCCACAGGTCACTAAAAGCGGCAAAGCAGGTGGATAAGGTAGTCAAGAAGGCATACGGCATGCTTGCCTTCATCAGTCAGGGCATAGAGTATAAAAATTGGCAAGTCATGCTGCAGCTGTACAGAACTTTAGTTCGGCCACACTTAGAATATTTTGTGCAATTCTGGTCGCCACACTACCAGAAGCACGTGGAGGCTTTGGAGAGGGTACAGAAGAGGTTTACCAGGATGTTGCCTGGTATGGAGGGCATTAGCTATGAGGAGAGGTTGGATAGACTCCGATTGTTTTCACTGGAACGACGGAGGTGGAGGGGCGACATGATAGAGGTTTACAAAGTTATGAGTGGCATGGACAGAGTGGGTAGTCAGAAGCTTTTTCCCAGGGCGGAAGAGTCAGTTACTTGGGGACATATGTTTAAGGTGCGAGGGGCAAAGTTTAGAGGGGATGTGCGAGGCACGTTCTTTACACAGAGGGTGGTGAGTACCTGGAACTTGCTGCCGGGCGAGGTGTTGGAAGCAGATACGATAGCGACGTTTAACAGGCATCTTGATAAATACATGAAAAGGATGGGAATAGAGGGATACGGTCCCTGGATGTGCTGAAGGTTTTAGTTTGGACAGGCATCAAGATCGGCGCAGGCTTGGAGGGCCGAATGGCCTGTTCCTGTTCTGTACTGTTCTTTGTTCTTTGTTATTTATTCTTTGTTCTTTGTTCTTTGAATATGGGCATGATGACAATGGACTGGAGTGTTGTAGATGTCTCGCCCTGCTAAAATGAAGTTGATTCCTGACAACGCAGCGGCCCGCTGACATTATCAGAGTCGGCCAATGCAAGAGAGAAAGGAATTACGATGAGAAAAGATAAATATATTGTGGCAGAAGGGGCAGAGTTTAAAAATCTCAGAATAAAAATGTAGTCAAGGCTAGACGTTGCAAAAATAGTAAGAGAACAAAACTAAAGTATTTCTATGCAGTTCGCCTTTGAAAATGCACAGATGTACTGATAGCACGAATAGATATAAATAAGCATGATCCGCTAACCTTTCGAGACATGTCTCCAACCTGACATAGATTGCCACCTGGATATTGAAGAGTACATGTAATTTTGAAAGGACAGGAGGCTTGGAGAAGGTGGAGCTGTGGCTTTGTTTATTCCTGATGGCATT
Source organism: Heterodontus francisci (assembly GCF_036365525.1). Classification (NCBI taxonomy): domain Eukaryota; kingdom Metazoa; phylum Chordata; class Chondrichthyes; order Heterodontiformes; family Heterodontidae; genus Heterodontus; species Heterodontus francisci. The sequence goes on from NC_090391.1 coordinate 21,200,163, forward strand.
AGCACATTACACAGGGGTGACCTAAGTTCAAGAACCCAGGATATAGACGCGGGTTGGCTGGAGATGAGAAATGATAAAGGGAAGACGTCACTTGTGAGAGTGCGTACAAGCTCCCTAACAGTGCCACATGGTAGGACAGAGTATATTGGAAGAAATAATGGGAACTTGACAGAAAGTTAGAGTAATAATCATGGGGGATGTCAATGTGCCTATGGACTGGAAAAATCAGATGGCAAAGGTAGCATTGATGAAGAGTTCATCGAATGTTTTCAGGATAGTTTCTTGGAAAAGCAGGCTCTGTAGCTAATCAGAGAGCCGGCTATACCAGATCTGGTATTGTGCAAGGAGATTAGATTAGTTTATGGCCTCACAGTAAAGGAGCCCCTAGGTTGCAGGGACCATAATATGATTGAAGTTTACATTCAGTTTGAATGAGCGAAGAATGGGTCCAAGTCTGGCATTTTAAACTTAAATAAGGGAAATTATAAGGGCATGATAGAAGAGATAACTAAAGTCAACTGGCAAATTAGGTTAAGGGATAGGTTAATAGAGGTGCCGACAATGAGGGAATATTTCAGAATACACCGATTAGATATATTCGACAAAAAAGAAACATTCCAATGGGAGGACGCACCACCTGTGATTACCTAAAAAAGATAGCATGCAACTTGCAGAAAAAGTGTAAGATTGCACAATGATGTATAAGAGGTCAGAAGATTGGACACAATCTAAAACAAATGAAGAAACGATAGGAGGAAAAATTTAGAGTATTTGAGAAAGCTAGAAAGATATATAAAAACAGATTATATAGTTTTCTTTTGAAGGAAAGGGTTAAAGTGAACGTTGGTACGATACAAAATGACTTTGATGAATTGATAATGGAAAATAAAGAGATGGTATATGAATTGAACTGGCATTTTGTATCAGTCTTCACCATAGAGGATGCAAGTAGCATTTCAGAAATAGCTATGAATTAGAAAATGGAATGGAGCGCGGAAATCGAGACAAATATAATCACTCGGGAAGTGATATTGAACGAATTGTTGGAGATGCGGGTTGATAAGTCCCCTGGACTTGATCGACATCATCAGGGCGGCACAGTGGTGCAATGGTTAGCAGCGCAACCTCACAGCTCCAGGGACCCGGGCTCGATTCCGGGTACTGCCTGTGTGGAGTTTGCAAGTTCTCCTTGTGTACTGCCTGTGTGGAGTTTGCAAGTTCTCCCTGTGTCTGCGTGGGTTTTCTCTGGGTGCTCCGGTTTCCTCCCACAAGCCAAAAGAATTGCAGGTTGATAGGTAAATTGGCCATTATAAATTGTTACTAGTGTAGGTAGGTGGTAGGGAAATATAGGGACAGGTGGAGATGTTTGGCAGGAATATGGAATTAGTGACGCATTAGTATGAATGGGTGGTTGATGTTTGGCACAGACTTGGTGGGCCGAAGGGCCTGTTTCAGTGCTGTATCTCTAATCTAATCTAATCTTTGGGTGCAGAAGATGTGGATAGTGAGAAGTTAATTGTAATTTTCCAAAGTTCCCTAGATTCGGCGAAGGTTGAATTAGATTGCAAAAATGATCAGTTATATATTTGATGCATTGATTTTAATTTTCTAAAATTGTCTAAATTAGATTGGAAAATAGCGAATGTAACTCCTTTATTCAAGATGGAGGGAGACAGAAAGCAGGAAACGAAAGGCTAGTTAACTTCACATCTGACATAGGGAACATGTAAGAAGCCAATATTAAATGTATTACAGCAGGACATATAGACAAATTCAAGGTAATCAGGCAGAGTCAACATGGTTTTGTGAAAGAAAAACCTTGTTTAACAAATATATTGGAGTTCTTTGAAGAAGTAACACGTGCTAAGGGTAAATGGTAAACTGCGGATGCATTGTACTTAGATTTCCAGAAGGCATTTGACAAGACGCTACATCAAAGATTATTGCTGAAAATAAAATCTCATGGTACAGGGGAGAAAATATTGGCACGGATGGAAGATTCATTATTGAATGGAAAACAATGGGTTGGAAAGATGTAACTAGTGGAGTTCTGCAGGATCAGTGCAGGGGCCTTAACTTTTTACACTTGCTACAAGAGATTTTATTTTTGTATGAAAATCTTACAATTCTATGTGTTTGTAAAAAGCTGAAAAAAGGATTTTCAGTTGACTTGGGCACCTGCAAATAGCTGGAATTTTTGGATGTTACTTTGTATGCATGAGTATGAAAATCAAACAGTTTCAGCAAGCCAGTCAGGAGTTTTGACCTCCTCATCGCAACACTTTGAATGACAGAGGAGACAGTGTCTGATTACGTGATCAGCCCAGGAAGGCTTTCACTTTGAAATTTTAAAAGTGAGTTTGACAAAGAGCAGGAATTTGTTACCAAGACCTGCCCTGCCTGGAAACTGGAGAAAAGGACCTCTTTTTGCAAAAGAAATCTTGTATGTTGAAAAGAAATCCTGCATTTGAAAGCTGGCAGATTCCTATTGTCTCCTGTCGCTGAAGAATTCCTGCATCCAGTGTGGTTCATGTTGCCTCCTGCGTTTTTAGAAACTCTGAAATCTGAACAAACCTTTTAGTGCTCTGTTCCTGCAATGAGTCCTGAGCAGACCTGTTTTGACAGGCTGAATGAAGCCTGCTGCAGTCGAATTGCCTTGAACGCTTAGACATATAAGATTACTCATCAACCTCGCCTCCGGAGCGTCAGTACTGAGGGAGTGCTGATCGCTTCGGGGTCAGTACTGAGGGATTACTCCACTGTGGTTGGGTGGGGGGGGGAGGGGCGGGCGGCGTTGTGTGTCATTGTTGCGGGAGCGCTGCATTGGCGAAAAGTCAGTACTGAGGGAGTGTGCCCTGTCAGTGGATCAGTACTGAGGGACAGTGCCTGGTCAGAGGAGCAGTACTGAGGGAGCTCACACTGTCAGAGGGTCACTTCTGAGTGAGCGCTGCACTGTCCGAGGGTCAGTGCTGAGGGAGCGCTGTCTGGTTTGTGGGACAGTACTGAGGGAATGTTGCATTGTTGAATGTGCCGCTTTGTGGATGAGACATCATACTGAGGTGCTGTACACTCGTTCACGAGGAGGGAAAAATTCCATTACCCTTACTCCCGCTGTGATGACTACTGTCGCATCAAGACTACCTAATTTCCTGTTTCCCCGTATCTTCTATCCGAGGACAGATCATGCTCGAAGGGCTGAATTACCTTCTCCTGTTTCTGTGTAACAGATTCGAGGGGCTGAATGGCCGAATGCTATTCCTGTGCAATAGGCCAGAGCGGGTTGAATGGTCTCCTCTTGTTGCTGTGTGATACAACCCGGGGGTGGGGGCGGGTGGGTGCTGAATGGTCCTCCTGTTCCTCCTATATGGAATACCCGGGGGGTGGGTAGGTGCTGAATGGGCATGTTCCCGCTCCTGTGTAACGGGATTGAGGGCTGAATGGCTTTATCCTTCTATTGTGGTACGAACTCGAGGGGTTGATAGGTTTTTTCCGGTGCCTGGTAAAAGGTGCAAAGAACTGAATGGGCTTCCTCTTGCTCCTATGTATTAGGCTCCAGTGGGCTGAATGGCCTCCTCCTCTTCCTGTGTAAAAGACACGTTGGGTATGAATGGCCTCCTTCTGTTCCTGTGTAACAGGCTCGAGGGGCGGAATGGGTCTCCTCCTGTCCCCGTGTAGCAGTCTCGAGAAGGGGTTGAATGGCCTCCTTTTCCAGTGAAACATGGTCGAGAAGGGGCTCAATGGGACTACTCCTGTTCCTGTGTTACAGGCTCGAGGGGGTGAATGGGCCTCCTCCAATTCTTGTATAACAGGGTCGAGGGGCTGACTGCAATCCTCCATTACTGGTTCGATGCACTGATTGGCCGTCTCCTGTTGATGTATTCAGTCTAATTGGTCAAACATGTTGTGGGGCAGTGACTCTCTCCCTCTGGTTAACCCTGCCCTTGTCCGATCTCTTCTCTTCTCTCTTCCCTCCCCCGGAACAGCTGAAGACACTTCACAGTGAGAGACCCCCTAGAGTTTTGTTGCCCGCAATCCCAGTTCTCCATGCTTTACATTGAGAGGCTGAAGCGCAAGGCCCAGATGGACGATGACTAAAATCTACTCTTCACAACAAAATCAGCTGAAGGACATCACTGAAAAAAAAACATGAGATCCAGAGATGGGATTTATTGGTGGTTGAATGAAAAACCTCATGGTTGGGAGAAAACAGCTTCAAGTTTACATTAAAAGCAAAAGCAAAGTGGAGTTCCGAAGAAGGGTCACTGACCCGAAACGTTCACTCTGCTTCTCTTTCCACAGATGCTGCCAGACCTGCTGAGTGAATGCAGCATTTCTTGTTTTTGTTCAAGTTTACATTATTTAATTAATGTATTCAGAATTGTCCAGTCTTTGGAGTTTTCCAAAAGAATCTCGGAAACAAACAGATTCTATCAGAATGCAGATTGAACTCAATGTCGTAATCTGTTTGTTCATTTTAAAAGCATATAGTTTGTAAAATGTGGCAACCTCAATATCCCCGTGGAGATTCCACAGGGTATATATTACAGGCTCTGGGAATGTATCGCCTCAGAGTTCAATCCAGATAGATTGCCTACAGTACCTTCAGACAGATCATATCACAGAGAACATGATTGGAACTTCTTGCAGTATCGACAAAACATACTACCTATTGCTTGCAGTTATTGGTGTTCCTGGTAAGTGACTATAACCATTGAAGTTCTGCAGATCCGTGTGTGAGCTGGTCTCTGGTTTAACTCTGTGACTGATAATGTTACAACCTGATCTAGTGGTGAGTGATATAGAGACACCCGATCAACATCAACATTTTTTTACTTCAAATATCCTGAATTATCACTTCGGTGTTATTCCGTTTTCTCAACTAAAACTAAACCTCTGTCTGTAACTGGCAACGTCTTTGCATAACTACATTATTACACATCGTGGAATATCGTGTAAAGTTGAATTAGACAAAAGTGAAAGCAACTCAATGACTGAAGGTATTACTGGGAGCATCACTTAGTATAAAATCAAATGTAGGTCACTAATGGGATCCTAGTTCCCATGCACTACTGGGATCCCCTGTCATTGTAGTTTTGTACAGAACGTGGGTCACGAACCGGAGTGGAATACCTGACTCCAGTAGTGATGTATTACTGGGAGCATCCATCACTGCAGTATTGTACAGAGGATGATTGCACAATCACGGTTCTGTTGCAGAATAATTGCTTCGGGTGACTGATCTCTCTATTCTTTGGAGTTTCCTCTGTATTTTACGAATGTAATGTATTCTAATGATGATAATTTTTGCTGAAGCTTGGTGATCCGGTTAGAAATTGAAATATATTTATATTTCTCAATCTCCTATTGAACTGGTCCAACAGAGACAGATGTTAACTGCTTACTGATAGTTTAACAGCAGGAGTGCAGATGTATAACAGTATTCTAATCCACTTTATAATTACATTTCTTAATCTGTGTATAGTCATTGCAACACTCGTTTTTTTTATTCATTCATGGGATGTGGGCGTCGCCGGCCAGACCAGCATTTATTGCCCATCCCTAAATGCCCGTGAGAAGGTGATGATGAGCTGCCTTCTTTAACCGCTGCAGAGCATTTGGGGTAGGTATACTCACAATGATGTCTGTAAAGTCGACAGCTATGGACCTCCAGTGCAAACATTGGGATATTCCATACTCAACTGATGTCGCTATGGAACCTGTTCTATTCCTAGCCATGCTGCGTTTGTGTATGGTACAAAGAACAAAAAACAAAGAACAAAGAAAATTACAGCACAGGAGCAGGCACTTCGGCCCTCCAAGCCTGCGCTGATCCAGATCCTCTGTCTAAACATGTCGCCTATTTTCTAAGGGTCTGTATCTCTTTTCTTCCTGCCCATTCATGTATCTGTCCAGATACATCTTAAAATACGCTATCCTGCCCACATCTACCACCTCCGCTGGCAACGCGTTCCAGGCACCCACCACCTTCTGCATAAAGAACTTTCCACGCATATCCCCCCTAAACTTTTCCCCTCTCACTTTGAACTCGTGACCCCTAGTAATTGAATTTCCCACTCTGGGAAAAAGCTTCTTGTTATCCACCCTGCTGATACCTCTCATGATTTAGTACACCTCAATCAGGACCCCCTCAACCTCCGTCTTTCTAATGAAAATAATCCTAATTTGCTCAAACTCTCTTCATAGCTCGCGCCCTCCATACCAGGCAACATCCTGGTGAACCTCCTCTGCACCCTCTCCAAAGCATCTGCATCCTTTTGGTAATATGGCGACCAGAACTGCACGCAGTATTCCAAATGTGGCCGAACCAAAGTCTTATACAACTGTAACATGACCTGCCAACCCTTCTACTCAATACCCCGTCCGATGAAGGAAAGCATGCCGTATGCCTTCTTGACAACTCTATTCACCTGCGTTGCCACCTTCAGGGAACAACGGACCTGAACACCCAAATCTCTCTGTACATCAATTTTCCCCAGGACTTTTCCATTTACTGTATAATTCACTCTTGAATTGGATCTTCTAAAAGACATCACCTCGCATTTGCCCTGATTGAACTCCATCTGCCATTTCTCTGCCGAACTCTCCAATCTATTTATATTCTGCTGTATTCTCTGACAGTCCCCTTCACTATCTGCTCCTCCACCAATCTTAGTGTCGTCTGCAAACTTGCTAATCAGACCACCTATACTTTCCTCCAAATCATTTATGTATAACACAAACAACAGTGGTCCCAGCACGGATCCCTGTGGAACACCACTGGTCACACCTCTCCATTTTGAGAAACTCCCTTCCACTGCTACTCTCTGTCTCCTGTTGCCCAGCCAGTTCTTTATCCATTTAGCTAGTACACCCTGGACCCCATGCGACTTCACTTTCTCCATCAGCCTACCATGGGGAACCTTATCAAACGTCTTACTGAAGTCCATGTATATGACATCGACAGCCCTTCCCTCATCAATCAACTTTGTCACTTCCTCAAAGAATTCTATTAAGTTGGTAAGACATGACGTTCCCTGCACAAAGCCATGTTGCCAATCACTGATAAGCCCATTTTCTTCCAAATGGGAATAGATCCTATCCCTCAGTATCTTCTCCAGCAGCTTCCCTACCACTGACGTCAGGCTCACCGGTCTACAATTACCTGGATTTTCCCTGCGACCCTTTTTAAACAAGGGCACAACATTAGCAATTCTCCAGTCCTCCGGGACCTCACCCGTGTTTAAGGATGCTGCAAAGATATCTGTTGAGGCCCCAGATATTTCCTCTCTCGCTTCCCACAGTAACCTGGGATAGATCCCATCCGGACCCGGGGACTTGTCCACCTTAATGCCTTTTAGAATACCCAACACTTCCTCCCTCCTTATGCCGACTTGACCTAGAGTATTCAAACATTTGTGCCTAACCTCAACATCCTTCATGTCCCTCTCCTCGGTGAATACCGATGCAAAGTACTCGTTTAGAATCTCACCCATTTTCTCTGACTCCACGCGTAACTTTCCTTCCTTTGTCCTTCAGTCGGCCAATCCTTTCTCTAGTTACCCTCTTGCTCCTTATATATAAATAAAAGGCTTTGGGATTTTCCTTAACCCTGTTTGCTAAAGATATTTCATGACCCCTTTTAGCCCTCTTAATTCCTCGTTTCAGATTGGTCCTACGTCCCGATATTCTTTCAAAGCTTCGTCTTTCTTCAGCCTCCTAAACCTTATGTATGCTTCCTTTTTCCTCTTAGCTCGTCTCACAATTTCACCTGTCATCCATGGTTCCCTACTCTTGCCATTTCTATCCCTCATTTTCAAAGGAACATGTCTCTCCTGCACGCTAATCAACCTCTCTTTAAAAGCCTCCCACATATCACATGTGGATTTACTTTCAAACATCTGCTCCCAAACGACATTCCCCAGCTCCTGCCGAATTTTGGTGTCACTGGTTTACCCCCAATTTAGCTGTCTTCCTTTTGGACCACTCGCGTCTTTGTCCTTGAGTATTTTAAAGCTTATGGAATTGCGATCACTATTCCCAAAGTAGTCACCTACTGAAACTTCACCCACCTGGCCGTGCTCATTCCCCAACACCAGGTCCAGTATGGCCCCTTCCCGAGTTGGACTATTTACATACTGCTCGAGAAAACCCTCCTGGATGCTCCTGACAAATTCTGCTCCATCTAGACCTCTAACACTAAGTGACTCTCAGTCAATGTTGGGAAAATTAAAATCTCCTATCACCACCACCCCGTTGCTCCTACATCTTTCTATAATCTGTTTACATATTTGTACCTCTATCTCACGCTCGCTGTTGGGAGGCCTGTAGTAAAGCCCCAACATTGTTACCGCACCCTTCCTATTTCTGAGTTCTGCCCATATTGCCTCACTGCTCGAGTCCTCCATAGTGCCCTCCTTCAGCACAGCTGTGATATCCTCTTTGACCAGTAATGCAACTCCTCCACCCCTTTTACCTCCCTCTCTATCCCACCTGAAGCATCGATATCCTGGGATATTTAGTTGCCAATCATGCCCTTCCCTTAACCAAGTCTCACTAGTAGCAATAACGCCATATTCCCAAGTCCTCATCCAACCCTAAGTTCATCTGCCTTACCTACTGCACTTCTTGCATTAAAGCAAATGCACCTCAGACCACCACTCCCTTTGCGCTCATCATCTTCTCCCTGCCTACTCTTCCTCTTAGTCACGCTGACTTCATTATCTAGTTCCTTACAGGCTTTCGTTACTACCTCCTTACTGTCCACTGACCTCCTCATTTGGTTCCCAACCCTCTGCCACATTAGTTTAAACCCTCCCCAACAGCGTTAGCAAATGCATTCCCAAGGACATTGGTTCCAGTCCGGCCCAGGTATAGACCGTCCAATTTGTAATAGTCCCACCTCCCGCAGAACCGGTCCCAATGTCCCAAAAATCTGAACCCATCCTTCGTGCACCATCTCCCAAGCCACGCATTCATCCTGACTATTCTTTCATTTCTATTCTGACTATCACGTGGCACTGGTAGCAATCCTGAGATTACTACCATCATCGATTGTTGTAAATGCCCATTTAGTTCATTTATTGTTTTAGGGATTGAAATCTGCGAACACGTGTCTCCAGTCCCACAGCAATATGGTTGACTCTACAATAGCCTAGCAAGTCACTAAGGTGTATAAAACCGCTAAGAAGTTAACAAGAATAAAACTGGATGGAGGCAATGGCAATCTCCAACAAGAGAGAATCTAGCAATCTGCTCTTGACGTTCAATGGCATTACCAGTGCTGAATCCCCCATGATCAACATTCAGGGGGTTCCCATTGACCAGGAATTGAACTGGAGTAGTCAGAATGTGACATGTTTCAATACGTCTTAACATTAAAGTATCCCAGCTCAACCAGTCCGTACAAAGCTGCCCCTTCATGCTCGAAATCTGCCCAATAAACGTTCTCATAACTAGCTTCAATGCATATATATTGCTTGCGAAGTAAGAGGACAACAATTGTAAACAGGACTCAAGATGTGGCGCCACCAATGTTATAAGAACATTTTCACCTCGTGGAACTAGCCTGCTCTGTAGTATTACTATATAAATCTAATTTTGGTGACTTATAACGACACAGCTCATAGTCTGGCAGGCACGGATGATGGGGAAGGAGGGTGGGGGAATGAGTGTGGGCTTTTCGAAGGGGTGGGCCCTTTGTGGGGAGGACAGAGAAACCTAAAGAGAGGACGTTCACTTTACAGGGCTTGATTCCACTAGCGGCAGGAATAGGCCCTGAAGCAGGTAATAATAGGCCTCTTAGGGCCCTCAATTGGCCTCTGGCCAGGAAAGCCTTTTCCACGCCCAATTTGTCGCATTGTGATGGAAAAATGACGGGACCTTCCTCACCTTCCAGCCATCGCACATCAATGGGACACACGCCTCATATTCCATCTCTGGGAGTGGTGAGGCATTATATCCAGGCCGAGTAGTCATCATACTTCCCGCATTGGGAAAAGGAATGCCTTACTACAGTGAGAAAATACAATACGGTCTGAATACTGTAATCATTTTTTACAAGTAACTTATTGTGTACTGCAGAGGTGACATGCAATCAAAGAACACATACTATATTTTACCAATACTATATATTATTTAGCTGACAGTGGCTGCTCGCCTCATCAAAGTTCAACTGCCCTCTGGTGAGGGCTTCAAATTTCGCCTCGATAGAAAATTCTTTAGCCGCAGTCGCCTCTGTGTCAAACCTAAACCTATACGCCACAGACATACATGGTCTACAGTTTGTGGATGACTGCAGTGTCATTCCCCATACTGCTCCAGATTTCAAAGTCACTCTGTATCTCTTCAATCCTACACGGAGGGGACTTGAATGTCCTGTATTGTTGCCAAAACAAAACTGATATGTCAACTTATTTGTGGCTATCCAAATATTCCATATCCGATATACGTTGAAGGAGAGACTCTGGAATGCGTTGAAAACTTCCCAGAACCGAGCAGCCACCTCTCTTAAAAGGCTGACATTGATGGGGAGATCCAACACTGGATCAGCTGTGCCAGCTCAGCCATCTACAAACTACAGCAGCGAATGTTTGATAGTATAGACTTCTCCAAGTCAACAAAAGTGCTGGTGTACAAACAGTTGTCATCGCCGTACTCCTGTTCCGCTGTGAGACCTGAACTGTGTATCAGCGACAAATAAAAGCGCCAGAGAAATTTCATCAGCTATGACTCTGCTGCATCCTCCAGATTAACGGGAAGAACCATCGAAAACACGCTAGTTTCATTTTTGAAACCAGCTCCACAAGCATTCACGCACATTTCCTGAAGAAAAACAACTTCGATGGACAAGATACTCTATTTGGATGCTCAAAACTGGTATCCCCCGCCAGGTACTGTTTTCCCAATTCTCAAATGTCCTCCAGCGAGGACAAAGGAAATATTTCAAAGACACTCAGAAGCTCTCTCTGAAGCGTGGCAGCTTTGATAATGATGGCTGGGAGGAGTTTTCTAAAACCGTTCAAAATGGGACAACTTGTCTATCATGCTTTGAGTCCAATCTCCTTAATGATGAAGCAGAGTGGCGACAGAGCAGGAAAGAAAAGGAATCAAATCCCACACTCAGGATCCCAACGCCTCGTGTGAAACCCAGTCCCAAGTGCCCAAAAATCTGTGGATCGAGAATTGGCCTATTCTGTCACATAATGACTCATGGCAGCAAATTGTGAACCTATGCACACGTCATCCTCGAATCAAGGGACAGCCGACAATTTTACTAAATTTACCAATAACAAATGGAAGATTAATAGAATTCAGACAAGTCAAAATTCTCACAATTCAGAGCTTTCCTTCAGACTTGCTTCTCTTCGAACTCTGGTCAGATCATCAGCAATGACATTGCTTTTCTCTGCAAGATGTCCAATTTCAGGTGCAAATGGCTGTAACAATATTCTGCACTGAAACAACCTGGCTTTCTTTGTTTTGCTTTTTCTGCAGAAAAATCGAGTGGGTTGTGATCCCTATAAAGCAATATTTACCAGTGACTAGTCGTCATATCTGCAGTAAAGTGTTGTCAAGCCCGTGCAAGATGACAACACTGGTTCAAATCCCAAAACAGAAGCTGGTGCTAATTTATTTAAATTCAATTAATTAATAAAATTACTTAACTAATAAAAGACAATTTGTAATTGAAGGCTATTCTCAGTAATGGTGCCATGAAAATTGACATCTGGTGTCGCAAACACCCGCCTAGTTGACCTTGAGGGAAAGAAATATGCTTGTCTGCTCTACATGCGACTCCAGACCCACATCCATATTGTTAACTCTTAACTGCCTTCAGAAATGGCCCAGCAGGTCATTCAGCTGCCAGGGGCAATTAGGGATGGGCAGTAAATGTTGGTTGTGCCAGGGTCACCCTCTTCCCATTACTGCAACATCAACTATTATGCATTGAGAAAAACAGTCCACATTGTTCTCGTCACGTCAGTGATAATCGGAAGGAGATGAGTACACCTCCAAAGATTTCCCTTTGAAAAGAGTCTCCAGGAGCTTGTCTAAGGTGATTTGAGCCATTCCAAATTGTGGCAATTTCTCAAATGACACATTGTAAACTTCTACTCCCTCTTCACTAATTTTACTTACCAGCTTCGCCATACTTTTCCAAGTCAAAACTACGAGGAATTTCCCTTTGGTCAATCTCATCTTTCATCTCCAAATCACGTCCTCCAGCTTTGAATCTTCCATTCTCAATTCAAGATTTAATGCAAATTACACATGAACAAGAATTAAATCACATTCTATGTTTGTATATCTAAAAGATTACACGTTAGTTAGCTTATGGAATAACAATAGTCCATACTAATCCTCTGAAAAGGATTATCAACACGATGGTGCCAAACAGTTCCACAGTATAAGAAAATCACAGATGTTCTCCAATAGATTTCCACGGCCTCACCTCCAAGATGCAGATACGGAAGTAGTGATTGAGTGTTTCAGTGCCAGATGGACTAAGGCAGTGCGAGAGCCTAGCGATGTTAGGCAGGGGTATCTTTTTTTTGACCGAAGGGTTTTGACATCTGAGGTTCATCAGGAACCAACAGATTAAACGTTAAAAAAATCATACTGAGCCTGGCACAACAGCTAGGATGGGGAATGGTGTCAGTGAAATGAGTATGGACTCTGTGGGAGAGCGAAAGATGCTGTGGTATTTCATATAGTTAGTTGGCGAAAACTGAAGCTCCTGCGAAACAGACATTTGTAGTATGGTCACACAGAGGCAGTGGAAGGTCGAGAGAGTTGGCGGAGAGCTGGACCATGGTGTTGCCAGCACACATGTGGAAGCTGACCCCATGTAATTAGGTGCTGTTGTCATTGGGTAACATGAAGGTGTGGAGGAGGAGGAGGCAAAATAGGAAGGTCAGGCACAGGCTGGCGACTGAAGGGAATCCATTGCGGAGGAAGGTGTGGCTTTCATCGTATCAGTAAGATATGAACCAGGAAAGGGCAGTTCCAACAAAAGTGCCCAATGTCAGAGATATGGAGAGATCACGAGCGAGGTTTGATGCATGTTTGGAAGAGAGAGTGGAGATCGTGAATTTTGAGACCACGACCAGGTTTTAAGCTGAGGACCAGTATTTTAAATGTAAGCCGTTGAGCAATTTGAAATGTAATGTAGGTCAGTGAAAACCATTGCATTGTGTGAGCTTCTAGACCTATTGGGGGATGGAGATGTACAGTAGAGTTTTGGATAGAAGGAAGGTGGATATTGGCGCCCCAGTGAGGAGTGAACTGGAGGAATAGTGTCAGGAGATGGCCAAGTTCTAATTTTACTATTCTTTAGCCACTGTAGAATGAACTGATAAACATTTGCAATAAAATAGCAGCGAGAGGGTTGTCAATGAAGCACGCTCAGAGGCTGCCCCTACTATCACCCAGGTGCAACCCTGAGCATGGATATAACTATCGTCGTGTCAAAGTTCACATTTTAACTGCTTACGTTCCTGGATTCAGTGTATACTCTGGAAAACTCTGTAGCATTTATTCATGAATCATTAGGAGTGAACATTGTCATTGCAATTGCATGAAGCCTGCATGTGAAGTCGCTCATTATTGCAGGATCTGTCCTATATGCTTACATGTCTCGGCCTTATCCCCAAGAGAGGTCTGATTAATATATTTTGCTGGACTTTAAGATATTCATGTTGTATGGTCCATTTTATTCACATCGCAAACAAAGCTACCGAAGTAATGCGTTTGTTCAAGTGTCTGTCACTAATAGCAACGATCAGGGGAGTAGCCATGTCAGTGGAGACTTATCCCCTGTATAAATCAGGGCCTGTTAATATGTCGCAATTCAGAATGACTACCAGAGCTCTGGATTTCAGAACAACACCAGTTGGTGCTGCTCACCGAAATGGGATATCCAGTAATTTATCAGATTGAAGATATTTACTATCCGGTTCTTGCAACCATTGGAGTTGCCGGTAAGCTGCTATCTCCAGCTGGTATTGTTGCTAATCAATATTAAATCGACTGTTGTAGTTGATAATGTCATACTTGCTGATTGTTTTACGCAATTGTCTGTTCTGTTGAATGATGGGCTACCCGAAGGCTCTGCACATTTGGTGTTTTAGCAGACGCATAATGACTGTCCTGATCTTTGTTCACCAAATCCTTGCATTAGTATTGGATTATTCTGTGTACTGAATGTATTGCCCGTTGATAGAATGCCTCAGATTCTAAATGTTACGGCTTGCACGACTTCTTTTATGTGTAATGATTTATGTTGTTCCATCCCTGAGAATGTGAACAGATTAATATCTCAAATTAATGTATTGGAGTCGGGTGCTTGGGCTAGGTACGTAAGAATATAAGCAATAGGAACCGGCGCAGGCCATTGGCCCCTCGATCCTGCTCCACAATACATTAAGATCATTTGTCATTTGATCTCGGCCTCAAAAACATTTTCTCCCTTGTTCTTCACAATTCTTGAATAGCCTACAGTTCAAAAATATCTCTATCTTGTTAGCGGGAATGAATCTAGAAGAATCACTCGACACTCAGGTCTGCACCGATGTCAAAAAGTTCATTGAGTTGCGCCAGCGGGGAGCAGGTCACTGGGCTGTCCAGATGCCTCTTCACTGAACAAAGGAAAATCATCCATACTTATACATTTTTCAAACAGTTACTCAGCCCATCCTGGCTGGACATGATCCAATCATAACGGTTATTGATTACATACATTACACATATTACCAATTAGATTACTGATTAGGCATCATGTGGCTACGTGATCAGCTCATAGCAAACCCCCTGATCATCTTGTGATGTATCCCAGACCCCCTTATCAACTATCCTTGAGTCTTCACAATGAATCCTTCTACCTCTATCAAGCTTGCATTCCTGATTGCTTTATGCAGTCTGCAGTTACACAAAGCAGCTGCCTTATACACTGATATGAGGGGCACTGCTTGGTCAGCCTAACTGTCTGTGTCTCACGGTACCATTCTCAGGGATATGACTTAGCCACACTTGTTCCCACAATGCCTTGGGTAAATACTCCATTTTGTAACAATATGTGGCTAAACTTTCAACTTGTACATGAGTATATATATATATATATAGATAGATAGATATTTACTAGGATTATATGAATCTACTTACTCAAATAACATTTAAACATTATAATGTTTGCCGCAGATGCCTCTGCACTTGGGAGTGTCCTTCAACAATCCCCCCTTTCGGTAGGAGACGAACTCTAGTTTCCTCATCTGACACGACTTATTATGTTGTTTTTGGTTTTTTTTTTACTCTGCCGGTATTCCCTGCCTCGAACGTGCTGGCCAGTCACGTGATTTCAGGAATTCCGGTCGCATTATATCAAATTAATGTGATCCACCTGACTTAGTCCTCCAGATAGACAAATTGTCTCCCTTGCCTTTGCTCTGGTTTTCATCCTCCTTCGCTGCACATAGCGCCTGTATGATCGGCAAGCTAGTATGCCCCATGTTATGGCCCGTATTAACTGTATTCCAACTAGCACATGAGAAATTATCCTAATCCAAAAGTGGATATTCAAATTCATCCCCCAATACCCATCTCTTCCCCGCCAGCTTGTACTTTGAAGTTCCTGTTCATTATTTTCCTTGGGAACCTTTAACTTTCTTTTTAACTGATGGTAAAGGTTCACTGAGTGACCTACTTTGTCCCATAATCCGCTCAATTTCTCATCTATGTGTGGGATTGGGGCTTGCTCTGACTCTTTATAATGCTGGAGGTGATCGTGGAGCTGATAAGTTGCATTAATGGTTTCCAGCCCCCGCTGTTGGATATAAACTATCCAGGCTAGTCCTATAGTGCCTGGTTATTGAGAGGTAAAACAGAAGTCTGGGTATGGTATGGACAGCGTCAACCTTCATAGCAGGATGATGTTTTGATAGTGGAAACGCAGTACTTTCCATTTCCCTGGTACCCCGACCTGACAAAATCTCTGTCAGATAATATCGGAGGGAGGTATTGCCCTGTCGATCCAATTTGGCACCTCCCCACTTTGGAGCTGATCGAGGTTGTGTCTCATTTGTTCCACCATCCACAGCCCATAAGCGTGGCACAATTGGCCCTGCGGGGTACGGCATCCAAAGTGATTAATAGTCTTGGCATGGGCCTACAGCACCGCTATTCCATCTAAGTGTATTTCCATTGTTCTCTGTCCCAGACCTGTTTGATTGGGCCCCCTTCAGCTTGAATTATGAGCTCCCTTATAACCCTCCAGAGTCGTTCCACATTCTCGTTTACCGCTTGTGTATGTAAAGAATTGATTAAAGAAGTCCCAGTATTGATCTCTATTACTTCATCATTTAATATTTTTTCCTCTTGTATCTATGAAATGGGTTATGCCCCCTTCTCCTTGTGGCCCCTGTGGCATCAGCAGCTTGTCGCACTATTACAGTGGCTAACATACTATACATATTCGTAGCCTGTTTTGAACAATACTCTGGCATCTGGATACCTGAGACATTGATCAACACACGCACAATTTCTTGTTTTACATTATCATACAACGCTTCCCCTGGGCTCGATATACCCACACACATCCATGTTCCTTTCAACTTTCCTTATCATCTGTTGCCCAATGGGAGGGGCACAAACAATTCCAAAGACACAGCTCTCAGTTACCCCTTCCCCTTTCTGTCTGGTCACGCAGTTAGCACGGTCATCTGTGGAGCACCGTACACATACTGCATCTTTGCCCGGATTCACCATAAGCCATGCATTCAAGCAGATTTACTCGCCGTTATAAACTTCCCAGCCAACATGTTGTGCAATGCCCCATAGTTCATATTATCCATATTACTACTCCTTTCATTAATCCGTTGTGCATCCATTACTGGGTCTTTGTTCTTTCTCTCCGGGTATTAGCATCAGGCTCCACAGCCACTGCAGTCCGTATCCTTCCCATTCTCCACTAGTGGTTATATCTGTAATTTAAACACACTGCCCTGGTGGTAACCAGGTGTTGGTACTAGTCTATGTTGTGAGTATCCTCTGATGAGGGATACATGTCTACCTATGGAGACCGAACATGTCCTGGGCAATCCAGGAGTTAATTTATATTCTTATCATCTCTATTCTTTCGAAATTATCTATATGGTCCCGTCACGCTCGGGCTTCGTTCCCCACAATCCTTGCCCAGTTAGTAGCCCATCTAATAATAATCCAAATGCCTATCAATACTACCACTATTCCCAGCCCCCCGAGTAGTCCATTCTCAAGTGTATTCTTCCATTCCCGGTATCACTTTGCGTACTAGGTGGTGTTTGTTTCGGAGTCAATCATTTGCTGTTGTCTTTATATACCTTCAGTTGGGACCCATGTTTCCATCGGCCCTTCCCTTTACCATTACTTTGTCTCCCACAACAGGCACCTTTATCTGTTCCTCTTTCATGTTTCTATAGAACCTCCTGCCTCACCTTGTGCAGTTGTCTGCACAACTCCTTCAAAAATCTTTTAACCCTTTCTCTTGCGGGTCCTATTTCCTCACTACCTACTGCGACATTCCCTGGCAACCTCATTGCCCTTCCTGTCATTATTAAGGTGTTTAATTTATCCTGATTATTATAAAGTCATTTTCTCTATGTGAGTTATCTCACTGCACTGGCTGCACTAAACATTTCATGCCATGCTGTTTCTCAAGTCAGTAAACATCTTTGAGGCCCGTTCGTCAGATGATCTTATCAAAAGATCAAAAATGGCCAGACTTTCAAATGTAGCTCTTAAAAACTCATATATCCAAGAGAAAACTATCAATTGCCAGTCTTAACTACACTTTTCTGACTTTCAATGGAAAATTACAGACTTCTTGGGAATTTAACACGATATTAATTTAGCTTTTTGAATTCTAATTTCACCATTTGTTTATCCCCAGAAGTCCTTGCTCTTGTATCAGCCAGATTTAATTGTCATTTCCTTTTAATTATAATTCTATTTCATTTAGAGCCCTGGAGAACCTTTACAATCAACATTCATAATTCCTTAAAACAGAAAACAAACATTTCCATTTGATTCCAGGCATTACGATATATGGTTTGTTTGTTTTTGTTTTCACCTTAGATGACATTTTAATTCCTTAAATAACTTGCCAAATTAAACTGGATTTTCGACATCTCAGATTGTTCCAAATTCAAATAACTGTACATTTCCCTTTGAATGCTTTAATTAACCACACATATCAATTTAATTTTGTTTATCGATTCCAATTTCTTATGCCCAGACTTGGTGATATTGCATTTTTTTTATTAAAGACAGAAGTGCTTGTAACTATTTCTCCTTCTCAAGCACTTTGTCTCATTGATAAAGATAGCTGCAGCAAGGTTAATTTCTTTGTTTGTCTCCAAGGGGGGCGGGGGGGGGGGGGGGGGGGCAGAAAAGCATTCTCTGCTGCGTTGCTTTTCGTAACCCTTTTTTTCTTATCAAAAAGAACTAAACTCCATTCAAAATGTTTTTTGGTATCCTTAGGATTTTCAAACAACAAAATCTTTAGTAACATTATCAACTTCAAAGGAAACCATCTCCATCAGGAAAGACAGCATTTTAGGTTAAACTCCAATTGCTTCCAAACTTTTAGCATCTTTTGTAAGAGGTTTCTAATCCAAGGATTTTATTTTATATAACAAAGATGATTCCAAATTCCAATTCACTGCAATAAATATTTAAAAATCAAAACTGCCGATGTTATATGAGTGAGTCCTATGTCCGGAATTGAAGACTCCCCCAAAACTCGACATGCTAAACTTCAAAGTTCATTGTGGTAGCAAATGACATTTCCAGTTTTTTGTTCAACTTAACAGGTCAATTAACCGGAACAGTATTAATTTAATTCAGACTTATTAACTTATAATACTTATTAACTACACACAGAACAGAATAGCACGTGCTTATTTTAAAAGATAGGTAAATTACGTCATTTTTCTTCTTTCTTCAGGCGCCTTTTCAAATCATTCTAATAAAACCAAAAACTAAAGAAAAAGTAATTTAACATTCTTATGACAAAGGATTTAACACCAGCTTTTTTAACAGACAGAATATTTCCTATATCTCCTTTGTATATCCTTCTCTCCCTTAAACCATTATCCAATTTCTGACATTTGCTACTTAAAACAGTCAGTAAAACATGTCTTTAATTTAAACTCCAAAAATACGAGAACAGATTTTGAACTGGAACTCCAATTAAAGAGGAGTTGTAAACTTCAAATTGGATTTCTGCCAAACATCTTCAGACCTTCAAGGCTGAAGCTTTCAAGGCTTCAAGGCTGAGGAATTGTTCATTGCCTTTTCCCAGTTGCAAAACCAACTTTTAAAATCAAAATAAAATTTTAACTTAAAATATAATTCAATTTTATATCCCATTCCTGGGTGCACAATCTTAAGTCGAAATAACCACACTCAACAATCACTTTTCACACTCATTCAATTCCAAACAACTTCATAGACTCATGCTTTCAACATTAAAGCCAGACAACAAAGAGTTAACGACAGTCAGTTCTACAGAACACAAGTTGTACAGAACACAAGCTGTACATCCCAGACATTCAATTCATTTGTGGACGCTTCCAACATTCTCACAGTCTAATCAAAGACGGTAACTTGTTTTTACTCTAAAACATAGTCTTTTAGGTCACTCTGCCATAAACATAGGGAATGATTTTTTTTCTTTTTGTCACCACTCCCTTCGTTTTGTGGCAGTGTCGTGGGGGTTCCAATTAGATTTAATCATTTTATCTATAAGTTTCTTCCTCTGAACTGCCAAATAACATGTACAGGAACCCTCTGGTCCCTGCTCGAGCTCTATCTTTTCACTGGCCAGGCTTGGGTAGCATTAGGACCGTTGGAAATCTACTCTCAGAGGTCCGCTTTCAACCTAACGGAACTTATCGTGGACCGTCGCCTGGCTAACTGTCGGATCACAAGTCTGTCAGTATTTCACACAACAAGCTTATGATATATATACGCATACATATATTCCAAACCCTTCTCGACAGTGCCGACGTATCTTAACGAACTACCGACCACCGTTTGACCATTGGTCAGATCCTGTTCACAAACGTGGCATTCGTCGGTCGCGAAATACCACCCGGCCCCGGGATAAGCTTTAAAGATACTCACACGGTATTCCTGATGGCATCAAGCGACCGCCGAATCCTGTTCTCAAGTTCGGGATCAGGCTCCAGCCAAATCCCCCTTGGCCCCTTCGGGGTTACAGAAGAGCTGACTTACACATGATCCTGCCGACTACGCCAATTGTTAGCGGGAATGAATCTAGAAGAATCATTTGACACTCAGGTCTGCTCCAATGTCATACAGTTTATTGAGTTTCGCCAGCGGGGAGCAGGTCACTGGACTGTCCAGATGCCTCTCCACCGAACAAAGGAAAATCATCCATACTTATACATTTTTCAAACAGTTACTCATCCCATCCTGGCTGGACATGATCCAATCATAACGGTTATTGAATACATACATTACACATATTACCAATTAGATCACGCATTAGGCATCATATGGCTACGTAATCAGCTCATAGCAAACCCTCTGATCATCTTGTGATGTTTCCCAGACCCCCTTATCAACTATCCTTGAGTCTTCACAATGAATCCTTCTACCTCTATCAAGCTTGCATTCTTGATTGCTTTATGCAGTCTGCAGTTACACAAAGCAGCTGCCTTATACACTGATATGAGGGGCACTGCTTGGTCAGCCTAACTGTCTGTGTCTCACGGTACCATTCACAGGGATATGACTTAGCCAAACTTGTTCCCACAATGCCTTGGGTAAATACTCCATTTTGTAACAATATGTGGCTATACTTTCAACTTGTACATGAGTATATATATATATATATATATATATATAGATAGATATAGATATTCACTAGGATTATATGAATCTACTTACTCAAATAACATTTAAACATTATAATGTTTGCCGCAGATGCCTCTGCACTTGGGAGTGTCCTTCAACAATCTTATCCTTGAATATAATCAATGACTCAGCCTCTGCAGCTGTCTGGGGTCGAGTATTCCAAAGAATCATGACTCTCACCGAAAATGAATTCCTCCTCAGCTCCACCTGAAATGTGTACCTTTTGCAGACCCCCACCCCACACCGCGTCCCCCCCCCCCCCCCCAGTTCTTGATTCCCCCTCAAGGGGAAACATACTCTCACCATTCGCCTGTGGTTTTTCCTCAGAACTTCATATTTCAATATGTCTCCCATACCTTTAAACTCTGAAGTTTACAGGTTGAAACTATTCAACCTTTCCTCGCAAGACAGCCCCTTTTAACACGCATCAGTGAGTGAGGCTGCTTTGACCCTCTCTCAATTTATGTGTCTTCTTCCTTAAATAAGGTGAACAAAACTGTACACAGTTGTCTAGGTGTGTTCCCGTCAAGGTTTTAAGAGCAGTGATCAGACCATCAGGAGTTGTGGAACTGGCCTGGCCTGGGATATTGCTTCATGATTCTAATATC
Source organism: Heterodontus francisci (assembly GCF_036365525.1). Classification (NCBI taxonomy): domain Eukaryota; kingdom Metazoa; phylum Chordata; class Chondrichthyes; order Heterodontiformes; family Heterodontidae; genus Heterodontus; species Heterodontus francisci. The sequence goes on from NC_090391.1 coordinate 21,221,684, forward strand.
GGTGATTTACGATGAGGCAGTTCAGTGTCCTCTTTCCCCAACATCAAGGGCTGGAATGTAAATGTTCACCGACGCTGGTAACGGTGGCGGTGGCGGGGGTGGGGGGGGGTCGTGTGGGGGGTGGGAAGGGGGCCGACCCAGCTGCTGGGGCAGGGCCCGTCCTGATCTCAGCGGCGGATCAGACCTCGTGGCAGCCTCCCCGCTGCTTGGCGACAGGAACCGCATTAGAATATGCAAATGGTTACTTCGATTTTATTAATATGCATGCTGCAGTGATTCTGCCAGCAGGTTTGGATTTTCATTCAGGCGGCAGCAATGCCATACCGTCGAATCCCCAAAAGGATTCGCCACAGCTGTGGGGAGGGGGAAGAGGTGGTATTCCGAGTGCGGGGAGGGGAAGCGGGGTTACAATGCTGCGAATTGGTCGAAGGGGTAATGGGAAGGGGGTAAGGACAAAGATTCTGAAATTTAAGGGGGTTGAGGCAGTGGGAAGTTCAAATATTAATAGTAGGTATTCCGGGTGCGGGTTGGGGGTGGTGGGGGCTGCGAAGGGAAGGAATAATGTGTAATGCTTTTGGGGTGGTGGAAGAAGGCATTGAATTTTTTTTTTATTCACTTTCATAAACGTTAAAAAAAACATGTCTCTAAAAATTTAAACGATCATTTAGGGCGGCAAGCCCATGAAAAACCACGCTAGCAACTGCGCATTGGTGCTGAAAGCCCATGCCTGGGACGGAGGGACGGCTCGCCTCTCCGCCACGTTATCATTAGTTCGGGGACAGCCGACCCGGCCATGCTAATGAGCCACACATTTGGAATCACAGAGGCTCTGCGACTCAGTGACGTGTGTGCGGGTCACAAAATGTTCCCCCCGTCACCTATTTTGGCCCCAAGAGTGGGTTTCACTGGACTTTCAATATTTTATTGGTTATCACTTTGATGAAGTATTTCCTTGTGGGAATCTGACGTTGAGTCAGAAGTCTAGCAACTGAACTGAGTTTGCTGATCACGCTTCAACATCCCCTTCTCTGATTCACTGCAGTTCACTTTATTTACTGTCAGAGGGATTCGTTGTAAATGTATTGATGTTATGTTGTATCAGTTTGGACTGGATTTCTTGGAATCACGAGCCATTCTAGTTAATTGCAGATTATAAATCGCAGTGTTGATGGTGTAGTTTTGTTGATTGAGCAAATCCACAATCTAACTCTGGACTTTAAAATTACAAGAGATGAAATTTCAAATAGCATGGGTTCTGGTCTGGAAGAGGTCCTCAATTTTATGTGTTCTATGTATTGCAGATAGACTGAACAGTGCCAGCTGTGGGAATGAGTGTCCACCCTACCTGTGTATATGAATGTCCTGGGTTATTTGTGGGATGTGCTCACGATGAGGTCAAACAGCTTTCGGTATCTGTACATACAGTTCTATTTTCACAACATTTAAACCAATTATACTTTCGATCTCTACATTACATGCATACTACCACTAAACAATAATACATGGAACAAACAGATACTGGAATCTTTTTATGTGATGTGTAGTTAAGGACCGAATTATCTACCGTTACATGAGCTTCTTGTGTACTTTGGTGTTTAAAGTAAATATTTGAATTGAAGTAAGAAAGCAATCCAATACAGGATGTGATTATTGGTGCCTCCCAGTAATCTGGACTGAGGGCACAGCTTTTCACTGTATTTCCACATAATTTGAATTAAGGAACCGAGGTACATACATCTAGGTTTTCTGACGACTGTAAGTTAAGTGACTCAGTAAATAGTGTAGATGGAACGAAAATTGTACGAATGAGTTGTCGATAGCTTAAATGGTTTGATAAACTGTGGGATATGGAGTTTAATGTGGGGAAGTTTGAGGTAATTCTCTGTGCACCAAAGAATGATAAATCAGAATAGTGTTATGATCTGGTGAGAAAGGGGTCTAACTTTCCCTCTCAGCCTTTACCTGATCTTAACGTAACAGGGTTTAATTCAAAACACACCGTGTTTAAAGCGCCCCCTTTGTGAATCCTTGTTCACTACTTTCCAATTATAAGGCAAGGAAACCATCCCAAAACATGTCATCTTTGTTTTAAAGAAAAAACGTTGAAATTCTATTAAACTTAACGCATACGGATACAAGATGCGCCCACGCTAGCATGCATACGGAATACACACATGCAGTAGAGACAGAAAAGAGCAGAAACAATGAAGTGGAAAAGTTTGAGGCAGTATCTGAACACCAGTTTTTGTTATGGTTCTTCGATCTCGCTGCAGAGTCCCTGATTGTAGTTAGACCTTGCTTTTCGTTGGGGCCCAGTATTATTCTTAAACCTTTCTCTGTGCAGGGGACCTTTCTCTCTTGCGGTTCATGTGTCTTCAGTAGAGTTGGAGTTCCATGAGAAAGGGAGGGAGAGCAGGCCAGAAGAGGTCTTTTCAGTCCAGGGCCATTCAATCTCTCTGACTGCAAACTTTTTGCACAATTTAGAAAACCCAGGTCGCCACCAGGTTAGTCATGAGACTAGTTGGTTTGGCCATGTCTGTTTGTGTATTCGGCCATCTTAGCATTCAACCTGGAATGTCTTTTCCACACCATACCTTGGTGCTCAAAGTCCATTTTCGGATAAATGCATAAGGGAAGCAACCCTTTTGTCCCTCCAAGCACTGTCTGTCAGTCTGCAAATGATTCTTCAGGCAAGCGTCTGTTTATTTGCTTTAACAAGTCCTTTTTATCACTCCAGTAAAAATTTAAATTGACAAATTTTTTATCCCTCATTCTTGGAAGGTGGGGGTCTGCATGACAATAGCTTCTTAATCGTGAGAAGCTCGGAGCTGGGAACAAACTGAGAAGTTTGCAGGTCAAATACATATACCATTAGGGGACCAATAAACATTAGAGAACTGAGGGTGATAGACATTTTGAGGCAATCATATAAAGAATTAAGGAAACAACGCAATGGAATAAATTAATAGGGATAAATGGATTCTGTGTTGCTTTGAAATGCAAGGAAGAAGAAATAAACTGGAGACGTTGGGATTCTCCATGCAATGCAAGTCAGAAAATAGAGCAGTGTTTCTTGAGAGGAACCGGGTATGGGATAGGATAAAAGCAGCAGATTGTTGATCCACAAGTGAATGGATGTTGGGGGTGGGGGACAGCCGCGTGACAATTGGTACATTCCAGTCTGGATGAGACAAAGGCATGGATGTACGTTTCAGTATCTGATGAACTGAGACAAGAGTGGAACCAAGCGTAGAGATGCTGTGATGTGGAAGGAGGGGATAACTGTTTCGGCATGACACATGGTGTTATGAACGTGATTCAGTTTTGTTAAAAATATATATTATTAAAAATATACACAGTTAAGCTAAACAATGTGTCAGATTTTTTTTAATCAGGAGGACTGAGGGAGCCGGATTAGCAACAGTGTTGCTGTTTGTTACATGGCTTGGGTTAAAGACAAGCAGAAGCTCTGGCAATCGGGGCAGAAATGTGACAAGCACTCCTTTGAATGGACAAGCCAGGACAGGACAGAAAACTGTCAAAAGGTTTGGTTGTCAGTCACTGTGTTTGTGTGTTTGTGATACCTTCTGCAAGGAGACGAAAGTCATGTTTGCTGAAGCAGAAGGAAAGTATTCCAAGCACGAACAGAAGACCACTACCCAGCTCTTTATTTCGCAATTCCCAAAAGAACTCTGTGAAGTTTAATGTGCCTATTCCTCTTGCTTCCTGTCTTTCAAGAAGGCCTGTTAAATTCCTTTTCAACGGCGCCTGAAGACAGCAAATTCTAGTATATTCTAAAGACCTTGCCTTTATGTGCTCGGAGTTTGGACTTTGTGGCCGTTTGTCGCACCGTGTCTCATGTGCTATTTACTTTTTTCAGGGGTGGGCAAGTACATATATATAGATATACACACACACACATATATATATATATATATATACATAAGTGTGTGTGTGTTTCTGGATGTGCGTATGTGTGTCTATGTGCACGTGCGTGAAGCGTTCAGGTACCAAAGGGGACGTAAAAAAATAATGTTGGATTTTTAATAATTTGAATGATGTGATATTATTTCAATGTATTACTAATTATGAATTGTTCTACAATAAACAGTTAATTTTGCTGCTCAATAAAGAAACATGGTTAGTTCATTCCATTCTAATTGAGAACATTTGAAGAATACGTTGTGACCTGTGGAAAGGTGGCAGTGAATGAACAGTGCACACCTCCAGCCTCGGTCGCAACATGAGTATGAAGCATAACCTAGGGTCATATAGTGTTCTGAGGGTCATTCAAAGACAGCAGCCATCAGGTGGATTGGAATGAATACCTGGGATACAGTTGCTGGATTGGAATAAAGGTGATGGATTCAGTCCTGCCAATGTTAAAGAAACACCGTTCCATAGACATTATTTTGGATAAGTAAATAAAGGCAAAATATTGCAGATGCTGGAAATCTGAGATAAAAGCAATAAGTGTTGCAAATACACAGTGGATCAGTCAGCATCTGAGGAGTGAGAAAGAAGGTTAAAATTTCAGGTCCGTGACCTTTGATCAGAACATTCTGAGTTGTGCACATGCTGGATTGTGGAGGGCGATTTACCTGAGTTATCATGTTGAGTGAGCATGTGGACGCTTGGATAATCTGGAGAAGCGATTGGACAGGGGACGAGCTGTGGATAGAGAGAAAAGTTGAGTGAGAGAGAGAGAGCAAGCGAGAATGAATATGGAAAATGAAATAGAGGGAGAGAGAGAAAGACAGAGGGAGAATGAAGGAAGAATGAGAAAGAGGGAGAGAGGCCACAGTATGAATAATTCACGGATATGAACTGCTAAATTTTCTGCAGCAATTATAGTGAAACTGCGAGTTGAAGGTATGATTAGGATTTTGCTAGATTGGGTGAGATTTACTGCTGGACTCACTCCCTGTTTGTTAGTCCGGTCATATCCTCAACCTGTTTTAGTGAATATTCCTCTTAATTATTTCTAAACTGAGTAAATAACTTAATGGAAGCAGTTATTTACCGAATGAAATGGTGCTTCACTTTGTTCGCTTTACAAACCCTTCAGGACCTGCCTCCTCCCCAGTTCCCAAATGTCATTTTCTTTGTCTACCTCCAATCCACTCTCTGGCTCAGCCTCCATCGGCCTCTTCCCCTGACCTAAAACTGTCTAAAACTCACCACAGCGGCACTCGACATTTTCACTTTTCGGGTCAGCCTACGTTAACTCTCTTAACCAGTAAGTAAAAAACAGCTTCCCTGCGCCTCAGTTACTCGGCCATTGGTCTGGAGGCTAAACTGGATTTAAACCATTTGATTCCTTCTTTGAAAAACCCTTCGCCCTTCCACCCTGGCAGCGCGCCCTCACCTAGACCTTCCACTGTATCCAATGATCATTTTATTTCACCTTTATTTTTACAAATCAATTATTGATAAATGTGTTCAAAAAATATTCTGAGCGAAATGCTGGATGCTGCAACAAAGCTGTCAATTTAATAACAGATCATGTCAAATTGCTGTTTTAATTTGATGTCCGGTCAGTAATTTCTCTGCATCCCTTTCTATCTCTTTCAGTTAACTTGGTGGCGATTCTGATCCTGCCCCGAGGAAAGTGCGGTCTCTCCAAATGTGTCACTCGCTACCTGATGGGAATGGCAGTGTCTGATCTCCTCGTCGTAATCACAGATCCTATTTTGAGGTGGATTCCAAGTATTTATTTCACAGATTCATTCCTGTTCATTACTCCCATCTGCAGTTCAATTTTTTTCCTGATTTTTGCAACCACAATGATTTCTGTCTGGTTGACAGTCGCTTTCACATTTGATCGATTTGTGACCATTTGTTGTGAGAAACTAAAGACGAAATATTGCACTGAGAAAACAGCAGCTGTGGTTATCGGAACAGTAAGTGTGCTGTGCTCTTTGGAAAGTCTTCCCTGGTACTTTAAAATCGAACCTTTATATATAATTGATAATGTTCCCTGGTACTGTATCTCCCAGGAAATATTCAATACTTCCCCCGCATGGAGCGCGTTTGAGTTGTTTCATCGCGTTTTAACTCCTTGTGTCCCGTTCTTTCTGATTTTGCTGCTCAATGCTCTGATTGTGAGACGTATTTTAGTGGTCAGTAGAGGCCGCAGGGAACTCCGGGGCCTCAGCAATGGACAGAATCACAATGACTCAGAGATGGAGAATCGAAAGAAATCTATTATTTTACTGTTTAGTATATCTGGCAGTTTTATACTGTTGTGGGTGACGCAGGTTGTATTTTACATCTATCAGCGAATTACAAAACAATATCCTTCCTCCGTCAATGATCCTCTTTACATCACAAATCACACAGCAGGAATGCTGCAGCTTCTCAGTTCCTGCACCAACACGTGCATTTACGCAGTGAGCCAGACTAAATTCCGAGAAGAGCTGAAAAAGATCCTGAAATACCCACTTAATCTAATCGTTAAGTTAGTTAAATCATAGAAAAAGTGAATATTTCGTGTTTCAGCACTAAGAACCGCTCCAGACTCCACAATCTAAGCTCAATACAGGGTTATAAATTTTCTATTCACAGTCCAGAGCCCGAATATGATTGTACACTTGATTTTGTAATACTTTATGAAACATTGGACCTACTGAGAGCGGTTATCTTTTCAGAAGGCACAAGAATGCTTTCTCAAAAATGACGGTGCGAAAGAGCACAGCTGACCATTAATTGAAGCAGCGCTCAATCAAAGGGGCTTCCGATGGATTGATGACAGAGAGAGAAGGTAGTGTACTGATAATATTACTGAGCTACTAATCCAGAGGCCCATGTTAATTACTTGGGAATACAGGCACACCTCACTGCATTGCTGCTGGTGGAATTCAGATTCAATTAATTAATAAAAATCTGGAATTGAAAGGTGGTCTGAGTAATAGTGCCATGAAATAAAAAGCTTCATAGTCGAACAATGTTCTTATGGAAAATGCGCCGGCAGTGGTTAGCACCGCAGCCTCACAGCTCTAGCGGCCCGGGTTCAATTCTGGGTACAATCTGTGTGGAGTTTGCAAGTTCGCCCAGTGTCTGCGTGGGTTTTCTCTGGGTGCTCCGGTTTCCTCCCACAAGCCAAAAGACTTGCAGGTTGGGAGGTTAATTGGCCATTACGAATTGCTCCTAGTATAGGTAGGTGGTAGGCAAATATAGGTGCAGGTGGGGATGTGGTAGGAATATGGGATTAGTGTAGGATTAATATAAATGGGTGGTTGATGATCTGCACAGACTCGGTGGGCCGAAGGGCCTGTTTCAGTGTTGTATCTCTAAACTAAATGCCTGGGTTACATGTAATTCTACTCACGCATGTTAACAGAGAGAGACAGAGCTAGAGATGGTGTGAGGGAGAGAGAGATGGAGAGAGAGACAAAAGGAGGGACAGAGTGAGATGTTGATACTGAAACGTGGAGAGCAAAAGAGATATTGAAAGATATAGAGAGAGACAGAGGGAGCTGGATATGTACATACATGACAAAGGGAGAGACAGAGGGAGGATGACACAAGTTGCAACAATCAGTAACAATCCCCATTCTCTGCCCAGTCATGTGTTCAGGTTTAGTGTGTATGTTCTAGGGGCGAGTGTTGCAAATGTCTTCTGCAAATGCCTATTGTTGCTAAATCAGTTGTTCCATTTTAAATCTAAGATGGACCTTATTGAATGCATTTCGGAAATTGAAACATTCTTCTGTCACTTTCTGTCCCTTGGGGTGTGAGTGTGTGTGTGTGTGTGTGTGTGTGTGTGTGTGTGTGTGTGTGTGTGTGTGTGTGTGTGTGTGTGTGTGTGTGTGTGTGTGTCAATGCCAGTCTCTCTCTCATCTCTTGGAACCTCAGTAAAACACCACATACTTCTGTTAGTCATTTTTTGTTGGCTGCTTTTGGTGAGACCACAACTGCAGTGGGTGCCCCTCTTATGCAGGCCGGTCAGAAACCCATATCCCGCTATTTAATGGCATATTCTCTATGCTTTAAACACTTTAATTGATTAATTCATAACAATTGATCAAATCTGACATTAATTACTGCTTGACGGTCTCTCGGTTTACTTTCCTCCCAGGCTTATTACAAACACTGATCTCAGCGTCGAGAGAAGTTCGATTTTACCTCAGTGTTTTGAAAATCTCAATCCCTGATTCCACACCCAGCAAAGCATATTATATGGCGCGAGGCTGCAAATATTGTTACACTCAGTATGCACAGTACTTTCATGTTGCAATAAGTTGTTATAATGTCTGTTCAAACAACTGTCATCCCACACGGGCAAAATTTCACTGGGTCAACATTCTCAGCAAACACTAAAGCATTCCAGAAAGAGAGGCTCACAAATTTAACAAAAGTTTCATTTTCTGAGTCTCGCTGACCTGTTTTGATTTTCTGATGGGTGGCATCAGCTCGGTTTCGTGCTCTGACCTGACCCCACAATATCATGTGTGCGGGGCAAGATTACTACTCACTGAGTCACAGCTGGTTCCAATGATCCCAGAAAGTTTCGTTTCTATGTGCGGCCAGATTTGTTTTTGTCCCATGCGTGGTCCCTTCAACGTTTCAAGGAATCTTTGCAGACGTGTGTATTTTTCTCACGGAGCAGGACCTGTGTGGTACCTTCCAGGCTGCCGCACACAGTTTTGTGAGAACACTGACCGACACTCTCCATCCCAATCTCTTCCTTTTTCTCCCTGGTTCGCTTAACTCATTTCTGTCCTTTCCTCTCTCTGTCATTCTCTCTCCATCTCTGTCCCTGTCTTTCTCAGTTACTCTCTCCATCTGGATGAAGGAGGAGAAAGCGAGGCAGATATTGAAGATGCTTTCCTCTATATCTAACCCACACTGTACCTGCCATGGGAGTGTTTGATAGAATAGAGAAGACAGAGATTTACTCTGCAGCTAATTCTGTTCCTAAATCTCTCCATCTCACTACCTCTCTTTCCTCTTTGAAGACGCTCCCTCAATCCAACCTCTCTGTCCAGGTTTTTGGTCGTCTAGGCTAATGGTTCCTTAGGTGGGTTGGTGCCATTATTTTAGTCATTCTTGGGATGTGCGTGTCGCTGGCAATGGCAGCATTGATTGCCCATCCCTAATTTCCCTTTGAGAGGTTGGGGGTAAGCCACTTTTTTGAACAGGTGCAGTCCATGTGGGGTAGGAGCACCCACTGTGCTGTTATGAAGAGATTTCCAAGACTTTGACCCAGCGACAATGAAGGGACGGAGACATAGTTCCAAGTTAGGATGGTGTGCGACTTTAGTTGCTGTCTGCAGACAATATTTTCAGTGCACAGGCTCTATAAATTTTTAATTAATATTTTTAACATGGTTAATTGTTAAGTTTCTCCTACATTCTGTCTGTCTCTTCCCGTCTCCCTTTCCTCTTTCTACCCGTCTCTTTCTCCCTCTTTCTGCCCATCTCGCCCTCGAACTCTCTCCTTGTCTCTCTGATGAAGTCCAAGATCACATATATTTTGCTAATTACTCTCTTGAAATGTCCTGCAGAGTTGAAAGAAGACTGCAGGTGAGCCTCCAGGCCCCTCTGTACGTTTGCAGTCTTGAGAAATGTGCTATCGTAGATTCAAACTAATAACATGGTTTCACGAAAAGTAAATTGTGTATTTTGAGGATGTAACTGGTAGACCAGTTAAAGATCATCCAGTAGTTGTTTTAAACTTAGTTTTCGAAAAGGCGCCACACAAAAGATTAAAATGAAAAATAAGTACACATGGAGTTAGGGGTACTATATTAGCATGGATGAAGAACTGGTTAATGAACAGGTATCAAAGAATAGGGATAAACAGGACATTTTTAATTGACAGACTGGGAGTCCTGGAGTGCTGCTCGGGCCTCATCTATTTGTTCTGAACATATTTGTTCCGAACCCTCACTGACTCTCCCTGTCTCTCTCGGTCCCTCCGCCATTCTTTGTCACTTTATCTATCATCTTCTCTCTCTGAATGCCTGTCTAAATCCTCACTCAGAACCTCAATAACAAAACACAGTCACAACATTAGCCATTCATTCATTTAACGTTCGTTTACTAACATCCAACAGCCATTTTAGGTTTGTTCACGATGGCGCTGTTGTGTTACCACAGGACGGGGAAATTTATTTCCGAGACTGACTCCACACTAATGTAAGGTTAATGCTTTAAAAAGTGATGGTCCAGACACATGGTGACGCTGAGACACACAGTAGTAGACAGGAGTGAATTATTTCTTGTACCCAGCTGTACCATATGTGCACAGGAGCTGACTCTGTATTAAATTCAGTCACGGGATATGGGAATCACTGGAAAGAACGGCATTTATTGCCGAATTTCCCTTGGAAGGTGGTGATGAGCAGCTAGCCTTATCGAACCTCCTTGTTACCCCGCGAAAGAATCAATTAAGTGAGTCTGACATGATCTTCACTCAACAAATACACGCCGACTGTGCTTGTTTAATCTGCAATTTTTAAATGACGATTCATATTGTTCACCAGAATGTTTCCCAATACTTTGCCCTCCACTGAGTTTAGGCTGGGTGGCCTGTAATTAATCAGTCTATCCCTTGCTCATTTTAAAAATCAATTTGCAGTCTTCCAGGCCTCTGGCATCATGCCCGCAAGTAGAGAGGATTGGAAAATGATGGTCAGAGCCTTCGATATTTCCTCCCTTGCACCTCTTAACAGTCTGATGCAGTTCAATTATCAGCTTTCAAATATACAAGACCGTTTAACATTTCCTCTCTCACTGTTTATCCCATCCGAAATTTCAAACATCTCCTCCTTGACTACAATATCAGCATTGCGCCCTCTTTTGTGAAGAAAGATGTAAAATATTCACGAAGAACTATGCCGACATCTTGCAGCTCCTCAGGTAAATAGAATGAGGAGAGGCATTATAAACTAGAGGATACAATTATAAAGGAGGTGACGGGGCAAAGAGATCTGGGGGACACGTGCAAACATCATCGAAGGTGGCAGGGAAGGTTGGCGAAAGTGGTTCAAAAGTCATATGGACCCTGGGTTTATAAATAGAGGGAGGCGTGGAGTTCAAAAGCAAGCAGATTGTGATGAGCCGCTGTAAAACACTGGGTCGGCCTCAACTGGAGTTCTGGGTCCAATTCTACGCACCACAAGTTGGGAAGAATGTGAAGACTGCAGAGAGTGTGCAGAAAAGATTGACGAGAATGTTTTCATAAATCGAGGATTTCAGTTAAGTGTTTAGATAGAGATGCTGGGTTTGTTTTCCTCAGAGAAGAGGTTAAGGAGTTTTCATTGAGGATTCATCCTTCTTAGCTGAAACGATTCCATGATATGAGAAAAAAGTTGTATTTCTATTATTCCCGCCAAAGTGAACACACAGACTTTTCTCCACAGGATATTCCATCAGCAACTTTCTTGCCCACTCAGTGAACCTGCCCATATCCTATCTGTGGCCTCCTCATGGCTGACTGTACCACCCGAATTTGCGTTATCGGCTAGCTGGATACATTACACTCCATCCCTTCATCCAACAATCAATTATCCCCACGATTGTCTTCATCTGTTTAAGATCAACAACGTGTTTCAGTTATTACTGCACTACATCCTGCCTCTGTTCTTAAATACCAGACCCTACCTCCGTTGGTACTGCACCAGACTACATCTTGACTTGTTCCACTGCGCCAGGTATTTGCTAATGCTGCGTTTCACCCTGTCTCAGTTTACACTGCACAAGACCATTTCTCTGTTTATAATACAATAGGGCCTGTCTCTACTCTTTATCTAACCCCATGCTGCCTCTGCCCTGGGAGTCTGAGATTAGACAGTGCAGATGGGAATTTACTCTGTGTCTAACACGACACTGTGCTTGGCTTGGGAGCGTTTAATGGGACTGTGTAGATGGAGATTTACTATGTATCCCTGGAATTTGGGAGGTTAAGGAGTGATTTAATTAACGTTTGCAAGTTAATAATGGAAGCTGATAGGGTAAACGGAGAGAAACCATTCCCATAGAATGTGGAGACTAAGAAATGGAGGCATAGTCCAAAAATCGAAACATATTCTAAATGCTTTTCAGGAGTGAAATGGAGAAACACTTCTACACACCGGGTTCAGTATCAGTTTGAATCTCTCTTCCACAAACGGCAATTGATGCTGAGCCACATGTTTACATTTACATTAAATCTAATGTTGTTGAAAAATATCAGTAACAACTGATACACTTTAGAGGCAGAGCGAAGAGAAGACAGAGTGCGAGGGGAACTTGACAGAACCTCAGTAACAATCCCCATCGTTTGCCCAGAACTGCGTTGGGGGCTTAGTGTAAGTGTTTTTAGGGGTGAGTGTTGGATCAGTGTTTGATACTTTCAAAATGTAGTGACATTTCCAGCAAGGGCAAGAGTTAAAGGTTCAAAATTACCAAAGAAATGGTTGGAATCTTTGATGTCCTTGGAAAGACAGAGAGGGATAGAGAGATGACAAGACTGGGAGTGGGTGAGATGGTGTGAGAGAGAGACAAGCAGTCATGGAAAGAGACAGGAAGAGAAGGAGAGACATGGAAAGAGGGAGAGATAGAGACAGACAGAGAGAGAGAGACAGACAGACAGGCAAGGGGGAGACAATGGCAGAGGGAGAAGAAGCGACAGAGAGAGAGGGAGAGTCAGAGACAGACGGAGAGAGGGAGAGATATAGACAGTGATCAGGAAAGACAGTGAGAGACACAAAGATGGTGGAGAGACAGAGACAATCGAGAGACAGAGGGACGGGTTGTGTTCAAATAAATGGAGAAGGCAATTAAGTTCTGTATAACTCTCATTCTTTAAATATCGTCAGGGACCCCTGGGGTTACATTATGTAACAGTGAATCTGGGCACATATAGACACACACACACACACAGACACACACACACATCACATGCCAACACACACACACTTTACAAGTCACACCACCTTTCACACATGCAACTGAGAAAGCCTAACTTCACTGGTAAATGCACGTGTCTTGATTCTTACAGTTCCATGTGCTATCAGATTGACCTTATCGGCAACCTTGAAAATTGGGCCCAACCCTTTTGCTCACCATGTAAGCTTGATGCTGAAAGAGGGTGAATCAAAGGCATCCTGCGTGACAATGGCTACTCTGATCAAATCATTTCTCACTGTGTAACGCATAAACTTATAAACGGGCCGAAGGCCCTCATTATCTGCCCTAAAATTTGCATGGTCTACCTCGGATTCGCCTGGAATGGTCATGTATCCCAACAATTTGAGCAAGAGGTGAAGCTGGCTGTTTCACGCTGCTACTATGCATTAGCAACTCGTGTGATATTCACAACTAACAGGATGCTGCTGTGAAGCCAAAAAAGACATTCTGCCAATCACACAATAAGTAATGTGATATATGAAATTCAATGCCAGTGTGATGCTCAGTACATAGGCCGCACATCCCAAGGACTGACAGATCGTATTGAACAACATGTCCCTTCTGCTATTCGCAATGGGTAAGGTACAGCACATATCCAAACAACCCGTGCTTGCAAAACTCAAAACACAATGTCCAACTTCCGATGTGATTCCACGATTGGGTAGCACTTGTTGAATTATTCTCAGTGTGCTAGGAATTATGCTGACAACTAATTTAAGATTGTCAGTCAGGCCGCAGCGTGACATATTTAAGCGTTCTGGAAGCTGCACATAATAAATCACAGATCCTTGTACTATGCAGACTGAAGGAACATGTGCACATATTGCGCTTGTTTCAAAATAAGTGACAGCCATTTGATGGTTCATTCCTCAGGGCAATGCCTTGACTGTCAATCACCATAAACTGGTGCATTCTCCATGACAGCACCTCTATCAATCAGAGTCTACTAGCCAACCAATCAACAGTCTCTTCCCATAATGTATTAGATTAGATTCGAGACACAGCACTAAAACAGGCCCACCGAGTCTGTGCCGACCATCAACCACCCATTTATACTAATCCTACATTAATCCCATATTCCTACCAAACATCCCCACTGTACCTGTATTTCCCTACCACCTACCTATACTAGTGACAATTTATAATGGCCAATTTACCTACCAACCTGCAAGTCTTTTGGCTTGTGGGAGGAATCCGGAGTACCCGGAGAAAACCCACGCAGACACAGGGAGAACTTGCAACCTGGCAGTACCCAGAATCGATACCGGGTGCCTGGAGCTGTGAGGCTGCGGTGCTAACCACTGCGCCACTGTGCCGCCCTATTAATTTATTAGTTCCCTTACATTGGTATTCTCGCGATTTGTCCTGAAGAGTGCAAGAAGAAAATAGTTGACAAAATGTCTCCATTTTCAGCAATGCTCTATTTCTGTGCTACCAAGCGTTTATTATGAAATGATTCACAGGTACAGATGTGATCCAGTTTGCATTGTTGTTAAATGCTTCACGTTTACCAGATTAGGTCCAGTTTGCCTTATTAGCAAATCGTTCACAAATACTAGATGTGCTTCAGTGTGCATTATTATTAAATGCTTCCCATTTACTCGATGTTGTCCAATCTTTGTGAAATTATTCACTATTACCAGAATTGCTTCAGTCTGCATTATTATTCAATGGTTCACATTTACCAGATGACGTCCGGTTTGCATTATTATTAAGTGCTTCATGTTTATCTTATGAGGGCAAGAGTGAATTATTATACTGACTAAGTAAGTATGATCCAATATGCATGATCATGAAAATCTTTACATTTGCCGTATACAGCTCTGTGTGAAATGGGAAATGTTGGCTCTGTGGTAATGTAAATTAGTTAATTATCCAGAACCCAGGCTAATACCCTGGGATCACTGAGTCAAATGCCATCATAGTTGCTGGTGAAACTTAGATTCGATTAACTACCAAAAATTTGGAATTGAAAGCTCGCCTCACAATGGTGCTGTGAAACTATCCTTACTTGTTCCAGCATACATGTTACTCCAGACCCACTGCAATGTGGTTGACTGTTAATTGTCCTCTGAAATGGCCTAGCAAGTCAGTCAGTTGTCAAGGGAAATTAGGCACAGGCGACAAATGCTGGCCTCGACAGTGATGCCCACATTCCATGAAAGAATTAAAAAAGTCTTAACAATTCATATTTTCCAGGTATGCTCCAGTTGGCATTCTTATTGAACACAATGTGCACTATTGTATAAATGCTCATATTTACCACGTAAGGTCTATTGTGCTTTATTATTAAATGCTTCATATTTCCAAGATATCGTCCAGTGTGCATTATTAAACATTGGACATTTACCAGATGTCGCACAGTGTACATTATTATTAAACCATTTACTTAACCAGATTTGGTACTGTGTGCAATATTATTTAATGCTTCACATGTACCTGATGTGGTCCAGTGTGCATTGATATTAAAAGTTTCACATTTATCAGAAGTAATCTAGTGACCATTACTTTTACATGCTTCAAATTTACAAGATGTGGTCCAATTTGCATTATTACTGATTGCTTCACATTCACCAGATTACGTCAAGTCTGCATTATTTAATGCCTCACACTTACCAGATGTGGTCCACTGTGCATTAATATTAAATGATTCACATTTACCCGATGTGGTCAATCTGCATTATGATTAAATGCTTCACATTTACCGGATGTTGTAAAATGTGCATTATTATTCAATTATGCAATGTGTTACGTTTACCAGATGTGATGCAATGTGAATTATTTTTAAATGCTTCACATTTACCAGATTTGGCAACGTGCAGATTATCATTACATGTTTCCATTTTTACCAGATGTGGCCAGTGCGTATTCTAATTAAATAAATCATATTTCCCAGATGTGTCCAGTGTGCATTATCATTAAATGCTTCACATTTACCAAATGTCGTCACGTTTGCTTTGGCATTAAATGCCTCACACTTACTAGATGTGGTACAGTGAGCAATATTTTTTATTGACTCGCATTTACCAGATGTGGTCAGTGTACACCATTATTAAATGCTTCATTTTTAGCAGATGTGGTCGAGTGATGAATATTATTAAATGATTCACGTTTACAAGATGTGGTCCAGTGCACAGTATTATAAATTATTTACTTCACCAGAATTGGTTCAGTGTGCAATATTATCAAATGCTTCACATTCACCTGATTTGGTACACTGTGCAATATTATCAAATGCTTCACATTCACCTGATGTGGTCCAGTGTGCATTATTATTCCATGCTTCACATTTACAAAATGCGGTCCAGTTTGAAGTTTTATTGAGGATTAAACACTTACCACACATGACGTAATATGCATTATCATTAAACTTTTCGCACCTTCCACAGTTAGGTCTGTGTGCAATGCAAGGTGGTGGTGTAGTGCTGATGTCACTATGTTATTTATCTCGAGACGCAGTTGGATTCTCTGCGGCTGTGGTTTCAAATGCCACCATAGCAGTTGGTGGATTTTTAGTTTCAGTTAATTCATAAGAATCCAGAATTGAAAGCTAGCTTCAATGCTGCAGCCATGAAACTTTATTTGATGATCTAATCACCCATCTTGTGCACTCATGTCCTTTGGGGACGAAATGCTGCAGTCCATAACTGGTCTGTCCTACTGTGAGTCCGGACCCATTTCAATGTGTTTGGCTCTTAACTACCCTCTGAAGAGGCCCATCCAGCCACCCAGTTGTCAAGAGCTATTAAGGATAGGCAGAAAATGCTGTCCTTTCCAGCGATGCCCACACCCCATGAAATACTTAAAAATTACTGAACAATTCAGATTTTCCACGTGTGTTCCAATTTTAATTATTTTTGAACAGTAGACATTTACCACGTATGGATTATTTACCAGTGTGCATTATTTACATTTACCAAATTTTGTTCCATTTGAATTATTATTAAATGATTCACATTTACCAGATATGGCACAGAGTGAACAAAGAACAAAGAACAAAGATAATTACAGCACAGGAACAGGCCCTTCGGCCCTCCAAGCCTGCGCCGATCCAGATCCTCTTTCTAAACATGTCGCCTATTTTCTAAGGTTCTGTATCTCTTTTCTTCCTGCCCATTCATGTATCTGTCTAGATACATCTTAAAAGACGCCATCGTGCCCGCATCTACCACCTCCACTGGCAACGCATTCCAGGCACCCACCACACTCTGCGTAAAGAAGTTTCCACGCATATCCCCCTAAACTTTTCCCCTTTCACTTTGAACTCGTGTCCTCTAGTAATTGAATCCCCCACTCTGGGAAAAAAGCCTCTTGCTATCCACCCTGTCTATACCTCTCATGATTTTGTACACCTCAATCAGGTCCCTCCTCAACCTCCGTCTTTCTAATGAAAATAATCCTAATCTACTCAACCTGTCTTCATAGCTAGCGCCCTCCATCCCAGGCAACATCCTGGTGAACCTCCTCTGCACCCTCTCCAAAGCATCCACATCCTTTTGGTAATGTGGCGACCAGAACTGTACGCAGTATTCCTAATGTGGCCGAACAAAAGTCCTATACAACTGTAACATGACCTGCCAACTCTTGCACTCAATACCCCGTCCGATGAAGGAAAGCATGCTGTATGCCTTCTTGACCACTCTATTTACCTGCGTTGCCACCGTCAGGGAACAGTGGACCTGAACACCCAAATCTCTCTGGACATCAATTTTCCCCAGGACTTTTCCATTTACTGTATAGTTCACTCTTGAATTGGATCTTCCAAAATGCATCACCTCGCATTTGCCCTGATTGAACTCCATCTGCCATTTCTCTGCCCAACTCTCCAATCCATCTATATTCTGCTTTATTCTCTGACAGTCCCCTTCACTATCTGCTACTCCACCAATCTTAGTGGCGTCTGCAAACTTGCTAATCAGTCCACCTATACTTTCCTCCAAATCATTAATGTATATCACAAACAACAGTGGTCCCAGCACGGATCCCTGTGGAACACCACTGGTCACACGTCTCCATTTTGAGAAACTCCCTTCTATTGCTACTCTCTGTCTCCTGTTGCCCAGCCAGTTCTTTATCCATCTAGCTAGTACACCTTGGACCCCATGCGCCTTCACTTTCTCCATCAGCCTGCCATGGGGAACCTTATCAAACGCCTTACTGAAGTCCATGTATATGACATCGACAGCCCTTCCCTCATCAATCAACTTTGTCACTTCCTCAAAGAATTCTATTAAGTTGGTAAGACATGACCTTCCCTGCACGAAACCATGTTGCCTATCACTGATAAGCCCGTTTTCTTCCAAATGGGAATAGATCCTATCCCTCAGTATCTTCTCCAGCAGCTTCCCTACCACTGACATCAGGCTCACCGGTCTATAATTACCTGGATTATCCCTGCTACCCTTCTGAAACAAGGGGACAACATTAGCAATTCTCCAGTCTTCCGGGACCTCACCCGTGTTTAAGGATGCTGCAAGGATATCTGTTAAGGCCACAGCTATTTCCTCTCTCGCTTCCCTCAGTAACCTGGGATAGATCCCATCCGGACCTGGGGACTTGTCCACCTTAATGCCCTTTAGAATACCCAACACTTCCTCCCTCCTTATGCCGAGTTGACCTCGAGTAATCAAACATCTGTTCCTAACCTCAACATCCGTCATGTCCCTCTCCTCGGTGAATACCGATGCAAAGTACTCGTTTAGAATCTCACCCATTTTCTCTGAGTGCATTATTATAATATTTTTTCATAATAATTAAATGTGGTCCAGTGTGCCTTATTATTAAATGGTTCACATTTATTAGAAGTGGTGCAGTGTGCATATCACTAAAGTTATCAGATTTATGAGAGGTGGTCCAGTCTGCATTACTAATATATTCATCATATTAATCACATGTGGTCCCGTGTGCAGATTATTCAATGTTTCACATTTACCAGGTATGTCCCAGACTGTATTATTATTAAATGTTTTGTAACAATTAGCAGAGGTCCAGTGTGCAATATTATTAAATGTTTCACATTTACTAGATGTCGTGCTGTCTGTATTACTAATATATTCATCACATTTACCATGTGTGGTCCAATGTGCAAAATTATTAAATGGTTCACATTTACCACTTGTGGTGCTGTGTGCATTATTATTGAATGGTTCACATTTGCCAGGTAAGTCCCAGAGTGTATTATTATTAAATGTTTTGTAACAATTAGCTGTGATCCTGTGTGCAATATTATTAAATGTTTCACATTCACTAGATGTCGTGCTGTCTGTATTACTAATATATTCATCACATTTACCACTCGTGGTTCTGTGTGAATTATTATTAAATGCAGACAGAAATGAAAATTGAAGGCAGAAAATTCAGAAATGAAAATGGAAGGCAGCAAATTACTGGATGAGTCTGGAAGACAGAGCAAACGACAGTTAGACAATAATAAAAGAGTTTGGTAGTGCTCAAGGGTATCTATTTCAATACAGGTAGTATCGAAAATAAAGCAGATGAGCGGAGGGCACAGATAGACACGTGGCAGTATGATATCATAGCTATTATAGAAACATGGCTGAAGGAGGGACAGGAATGGCAGCTCAACGTTTCTGGTTGCAGGGATTTCAGATGCGCAGTGAGGAGGATAAGAAAGGAGGGAGAGTGGCAATTTTGGTCATGAAAACTATTGCAGCTGTGAAGAGGGATAATATTTTGGAAAGTTCATAAAATGATGCCATATGGATTTAGTTGAGGAACAAAAAAGGTGCAATCCCACTGCTGGGAGTGCACTATAGTCAACCCAAACAGTCAGATGGAGATAGAAGAGCAGCTTTGTAGGAAATCTCTGAGAAGTGCAAGAGTAATAGGGCATTAATAGTAGGGGACATTAACTGCGCCAATATTAACTGGGATAGTTTTCGTGTGAAAGGAATTGAGCGAGCAGAATTATTGAGGTGCATTCAGAAGAAACTTTTTGCCCAGTTTGCAGCAAGTCCATAAAGAGAGAGAGCAGTTTTAGACTTAGTTTTCGGAAATGAAGATGGGCAGGTGGAAAGGGTGGCAGTGGGAGAGCATTTTGGTGGTAGCGATCACAATTCAGTCACTTTTATCCTAACTATGGAAAAGGACAGCGACAGAACAGGAGTTAGAGTTCTCAATTGGGGCAAGGCCAATTTACTAAACTGAGAAGTGATTTCGCAAATGTGGACTGGAAACAGCTACGTGAAGGTAAATCTGTGTCAGAACAGTGGGAGGCATTCAAAGGGGAGATTCAAGGCGTTCAGCGTAAACATGTACCCACAAATAAAAAGGGTGAGACGGCAAAACCTTCCCGCCCACCCCCCCCCCCCCCACCCCACCCCATGGATGTCAAGGAGCCCAGAGCTAAGGTGGAAAAGAGAAGCTTATGTCCGCCGCCGAGAACTCAAAACTACAGAAAGGCGAGGGGAGTATAGAAAGTGTAGAAACTTAATCAAAATGGAAATAAGGAAAGCAAAGAATGGGCATGAAAGAATATTGGCAAGCAGATTAAGATCAATCCAAATATGTTTTATCGATACATTAAGAGGAAGAAGATAATGAAGGAGGGAATAGGGCCCACAAAAGACCAAAAAGATAACCTATGTGCAGGAGCAGAAGATAGAGGTATGGTTATTAATATATACGTTGCGCCTCTCTTCACAAAAGAGTGGGACGATGCAGGTATTGTAGTTAAGGAGGAGGAGTGTGAATTATTGGATGTGATAAACATCGGGAGGGAGGAAGTATTAATGGGATTAGTATCCTTGAAAGTTGATGAATCATCAGGGCCGGATGAAATGTACCCCAGGCTGTTAAAAGAAGCAAGATAGGAAATAGTGATCGTCTGACTATCATTCCTCAGTCCTCACTGGATACAGTTGTGGTGCCGGAGGATTGGAGAATTGCTAATGTTGTACCTCTGTTTAAAAATGGAGCGAATAATTACAGGCCAGTCAGTCTAATCTCAATAGTGGGCAAATTACTGGTATCTATTGTGAGAGACAGGATCAACTGTCATTAGAAAGGCATAGGATAGTCAGCATGGATTTGTTAAGGGAAGATCTTGTTTCAACAAATTGATCGAAATTTTTGAAGATGTAACAAGAAAAGTAGATGAGGTTAGTGCAGTTCATGTGGTCTACACGGATTTTCGGGAAGGCTTTAGACAAGGTCCCACATGGCAGACAGGTTAAAAAAGTAAAATCCCATGGAATGCAGGGCAATGTAGCAATGTGTATACAAATTTGGCTCAGTGGCAGGAAACAAATGTTAATTGTTGACGGCTGTTTTAACGACTGGAGGGCTGTTTCCAGTTCCAGCGCTGTTCTGCAGGACTCTGTTCAGGGTCCCATGCTTTTGTGGTATGTATTAACGATTTGGACGTACATGTCGGGGGCATGATCAAAACGTTTGCGGACGACACAATGGTTGGTAGATATCGAGAAGAACATCTGTAGGCTGCAGGAAGATATTGATGGTCTGGTCACATGGGCAGAAAAAATTTAACTTGGAGAAGTGTGAGGTGATGCATTTGGGGAGGTCAAACAAGGCAAAGGAATACACAATGAATGAGAAATACTGACAGGTGTAGAGGAAGTGAGGGTCCTTAGGGTCAATGTCCACAGACCCCTGAAAGTCGCAGAACAGGTCGATAAGCTGGTTACGAAGGCATATGGAATCCTTTCCTTTGTCAGACGAGGTATAGGATACAAGAGCAGCAAGGTTTTTCTGGAACTGTCTGACTCATTGTTTAGGCCACGTCTTTCGTATTGTGTGCAGTTCTGGTCTCCTCATTCCAGGAAGGTTGTAATTGCACTGGAGAGGGTACAGAGGAGGTTTTCGAGGATGTTCCCATGACTTGAAAAATGCAACTATGTGGAAATATTGGATGGGCTGGGGTTGTTCTCCTTGAAGCAGAGCAGTCTGAGGGGAGATCTGATGAAATTTGCAAAATTGTGTGGGGCCTGGATAGATTGGAGGAGAAGGATTTATTCACCTGAGCAGAAAGGCCAGTGACTAGCAGGCATCGATTTAACGTGATTGGTACACAAATTAGTGGGGAGATGAGGGAAACCCTTTTTCACCCAGAGGGTGGTGTTTGTCTGGATCTCATTGCCTGAAAGGATAATTGAGGCAGATCCACTCAACATATTCAAAAGGAGTCCGGATATTCATCTCAAGTGCCATAATCTGCAGGGCTACGGACCGCGTTCTGGAAGGTGGGATTAGAATAGGTGGATCTTTTTCCCCAACACAGACATGATGCACCAAGTGGCCTCTTTCTGTCCTTGAACTTTATATGATTCTATGATTCACATATAACAGATATGATCCAGTATGCATTATTGCTCATGGTTTCATATTTAACCGATGTGGTCCAGTGTGCATTATATTTGTACACTTGACATTTACAAGATCTGGTTGAATCCAGATTATTATTACCTGCTCTAAAGTGACCAGAAGATTTTCCATTCTTTTTATTCCTTTTTTTCTGAATTAGACATTTTTGTTGTATTTGCCTTACCTGTCTTCTTTCTTTCTATTTTATATCAAGTGTGGGGGCAGACCCAATGCAGCTGCACTCTGCTTCTGAGCTGGTTCATTGGCCAGCTCTCACTCTCAAGAGACTCAGCCTGTTTCCTCCCATCACCTGCTATCGTGGTGTTACGGAATATATATGAAAATGAGGTGTTCAACTCTTCCGTGAACATTCCCGGTGTCAGTCCACAGATACATGTGTTGTTACAACAGCTGACAAGCTGCAGCAGGCATCCCGTTTGCTTGGTGATGTCTGTTGGGTTACTGTAGTATTGTTTGTATAATTGTGGTCCCCCACACCCACCACCTCAGGCAATGCGCAACAGATGCCACCCAGTGAATAGCGGAATTGCCAGACATAGTAAAGAGCAAGATCATTGATCTCTTCCAGTTCTTGCTGTCTGGATCATTTTAGTCATCCATGCTGCGTAGCAGTGCCCTGCCGGAATATATTGGACGTAGGAATATGTTGGACAGTGAGCGCATTGAACAACAGGATGAAAAGGTTCGGCTGTAAATGCGTTAAAATTCTGTCAAACCACCCATCCGCCACGGATAAATATGCCTCTGATCTCTCGCTCTCTGACGCCGAAGGTTCTGTACTCAGCAAATTGCTCCGTTTTATCCCCTTACGCCCCACCTCAATGAATCTCGCGCTCGACATAACGTTGAGCTGTTCTTCCATCGCCTGCGCCTCGGAGCTCACTTCTTTGACCAGGAGAACCCCCACCCCCCCCCCCCACCGATCAGCAGACCCATTCACCCACCTCCAGCATTCTCCCTCTACTTGGACCCCTCCCCCAACCTCTTACCTGCTCTTGATCTTTTCATTGAAATCTGTTGGTGAGGCAACAGATTGGTCATCTCAATTTCTCTGCCCCCCTGACTCACTCTAATCTGTCCTCCTCTGAACTTTAGACATTCCGTTCTCTCAGGTCTAACCTCGACATTTTCATCAAACCTGCAAACAAGGGTGGTGCTGTTGTTGCATGGCATACCGACATCTGCCTTGTAGAAGCTCAGCGCCAACTTGCAGATGCTTCTTCCTACCTCCCTCTGGCCCATGACCCCATCACCGAACATCAAGCGACTGTCCACAACACAATCACTGACATCTTCCAACCTCATCATCCCGCAATCCTGGACCGCCCACTTCTACCTCCTTCCCAAGATCCACAAGGAAGACATCCCTAGCAGACCCATTGTGTCAGGTTGCTCCTGCCCCACTGAACTGATTTCTTCCTATCTTACCTCTATCCATTCTCCACTGGTCCAGTCTCTTCCGTCTTACATCTGTGACTCTTCTGAGGCCGTATGTCATTTTTACAATTTCCAGTATCCTGGCCCCAACCGCCCCTTTTTCACTATGGACGTTCAATCTCTCTACACCTCCACCACCACCAGGGCGATTTGATGACTCTCCGTTTCTTCCTTGAACAGAGGCCCAACCAATCCCCATTCACCACCACCCTCCTCTGCCTGACTGAATTTGCTCTCACATTGAACAACCTCTCCTTCAACTCCACTCACTTCTTTCAAGTAAAAGGTGTTGCTGTGGGGAACCGGATGGATCCTAGTTATGCCTGCCTTTTCGTGGGATATGTCGAACATATGTTGTTCCAGTCCAACTCAGGCTCCCTCTGTCAAGTATTTTTCCGGTACTTTGATGACTGCATCGGTGCCGTTTCCTGCTCCCGCCCCGAACGGGATAACTTTATCAACCTTGCTTCTCTCAGGTTTACATGGTCCATCTCTGACACTTCCCTTCCCTCCCTCGACTTCTCTATCTCTATCTCTGGAGATACGCTGTCTACTAATATACGTTAGAAGCCCACCGACCCCCACAGATACTTCGACTGCACTTCTTCACACCCTGCCTCCTGTAAGGACTCTATTTCATTTTCCCAGTTTTTCCATCTCCAACGCATCTGCTCTGATGATGCTACCTTCCATATCAGCGCTTCTGATATGTCTTCTTTTTTCCTCAACCGAGGATTCCCTCCCCCCAACTGTGGTTGACAGGGTCCTAAACAGTGCCTGAACCATTCCCTGTACCCTACCCTCGCCCCTTCCCCTTCCTTCCAGAACTGCGACAGTGTTCCCCTTGTCCTCAGTTTCCACCCATCAGCCTCCAGATCCAAAGGATCATCCTCCGCCATTTCTACCACCTCCGATGTGATGCCACTGCCAAACGCATCTTCCCGTCCCTTCCCCTTTCAGCATTTTGAACTGATCGCTCTCTCACTCTGCGATAGCCTGGTCCACTCCTCCATTACTCCCATCACCTCGTCCCATTCTCATGGCAGCTTCCTGTGCAATCGCAGGAGGTATAATACCTGCCCATTTTCCTACTCTCTCCTCACTATCCCAGGCCGCAAATACTCCTTTCAGGTGAAGCAGCGATTTATTTGTACATCAATCTATGTAGTATACTGTATTCGCTGCTCACAATGTGGTCTCCTCCACATTAAGGAAGACAAACGCAGACTGGATGAACGCTTTGTGGAACACCTCCACTCAGTCCGAAAGCATGACCCCGGGTGTCCAGTTGCTTGTCATTGCAATACACACCACTGCTCTCATGCTCACATCTCTGTCTTGGGATTGCTGCAGTGTTCCAGTGAGCATCAACGCAAGCCCGAGGAACAGCATCTCATTTACCGATTAGGCACACGACAGCATGTTGGACTGAACATTGAGTTCAATAATTTCAGAGCATGACGGGCCCCCATTTTACTTTTATTTTAGTTATTATTTTCTTCTTTCTTTTTAAAATCTTTTTTCTGTTTATATTATTTTATTTGATCTTAGATTGTTCAGTTTGCCTACCTACTGTTTTTTTTAATATTTGTGCTTGTGGCTGTTTAGTTTTCAGTCCATTAACACCCGATCTTTCAACTCACAATTAACATATCTTTTGCCTTTGCTCCATGACCTCTGGTCAGTTATTCTCTGTGACCTCGTCCTGTCTACACCTTCCCATTTGTTATCTTTTGCCCCACCCCCGCTTTACTTGCTTAAAACCTTTCACATTTCTAATATCTGCTAATTCTGAAGAAGGGTCACTGACTTGAACGGTTAACTCTGCTTCTCTTTCCGCTGATGCTGTCAAAACTGTTGAGTACTTCCAGCATTTCTGGTTTTTATTGCTGCAATTTTTTGACAAGTTTCATGGCGCCTATGGAACTGATGAAAAAGACATTTATCAGCAATGAAGCACTGTTAATTCACTTCAGTTTGATTTCAATGACTGCCACCATTAGGTGCACCATGTCGTGGCCACCAAATAATCAGTGCCATATTTGGTGAGACGGCACTTCCCTCTGGACAGGATCACAATCGACAGCAAGTTCACTCCAAGAGAGAGAAAGAGCAAATTAACAATAAACCAAACCAGGAACCAGCCGTAGTCCCTGCTGCTTGGCACGAATTCCAGGCTTGATGTTGTCTTTGCTAATTGGATCTAGTTCTGTACACAAAACTCATCTGGTGTTGCAATGAGGGCCGTTCAAATGTACAAATCACCGTTAATGAATTGAATTTTATAGAAATCGAGTTAAGGAAAAAAAGGAATTGAGGATTAAAACGAAGAATGTGGAAAATTCTGATAAAGCAACGTAAAAGGGAGTTACACCAGTGAAATATTACATTAAGGAGGCAGAGAACAAGGCAAGAGTAATGTGAGAATCCAGATGGCTGCGACTGTTCTCAACCCGTTCCATTCTTACCGATCTAATCACAGCCTGAGAATTGTCTGCAGTGGTTTCTCTTCCTGCTCCAACACTTTTACCTCTGGTGTCCCCCATGGATCTATATTTTACCCACTTATAGTTCTCATTGGCATGCTGCGCCTCAGAGACATCATCCAAAGTACAGCATCAACTTCCCGACTACACCCGGCTCTACATTACCATATTCATCTCTCTCAACTCCTCGACAGCCTCCAATTTCTCAGACTGCTTGTCTGAGCATCCATGATGAAGAGACATTTCCTCCAGTCACATATTGGGAAGAGTGACCGTTGTGTTTTTCCCTTGGCACAAACATCGTCCCCTGGCTATCAAATCCAACCCCCTCCCTGGCAACTGTCTGAGTTGAACAACACTGTGCGCAGCATCAATGTCATATTTGACCTTGAGATGAGGATCAGAGCACAGAACCGCACCATCATGAAGACCACCGATTTCAACTTCTGTCCATTACTCAACTCGGCCCCTTGATCAACTCATCTGCTGCTGCAATTTTCATCCATGCCGTTGTTACCTGCAGACTTGAATATTCGAATGCACACCTGACTGGCTTCCCACATGCTTCCTTCCATAAACTTGAATCATCCAAATCTCTGCGGCTTTTGTCTTAACTGATACCAAGTCCCGTTCTCCGATCACCGTGGTGATCGCTGGCCTACATTGGCTCCCTGACCAGCAACGCCTCGATGATAAAAATGTCATCCTTGTTTTAAATTCCTTCGATTTCTCGCCCCTCTCTAACTCCGGAACCACCTGCAGCTCTAAAATCTTCCAAGATATACTAACTTGATTGAGTTTTTTGAGGAAGTGACGAAGATGATTGAAGAAGGAAGGGGAGTGGATGTTGTCCATATGGACTTCAGTAAAGCCTTTCACAAGGCCCCGCATGGCAGCCTGGTACAAAATATGAAGTCACACGGGATCAGAGCTGAACTGGCAAGATGGATACAGAACTGGCTCGGTCACAGAAGACAGAGGGTAGCAATGGAATGGAACTTTCCTGAATGAAGTGCAGTGACTAGTGGTGTTCCACAGGGATCAGTGCTGCGACCTTTGCTGTTTGTAGTATATATAAATGATTTGGAGGAAAATGTAGCTGGTCTGATTGGTAAGTTTGCGGACGACACAAATGTTGGTGGAGTTGCGGGTAGTGATGAGGATTGTCAGACGATACAGCAGGATATAGATCGGTTGGAAACTTGGACAGAGAAATGGCAGATGGAGTTTAATCCGGAAAAATGTGAGGTAATGCATTTTGGAAGATCAAATACAGGTGGGAAGTATACAGTAAATGGCAGAACCCTTAGAATATTGACAGGAAGAGGGACCTGGGTGTACATGTCCACAGGTCACTGAAAGTGGAAACACATGTGGATAAGTTAGTCAAGAAGGCAGACGGCATGCTTGCCTTCATCGGTCAGGGCATAGAGTATAAAAATTGGCAAGTCATGCTGCAGCTGTACAGAACTTTAGTTCAGCCACACGTGGAATATTGTGTACATTTCTGGTCACCACACTGCCAGAGGGACGTGGAGGCTTTGGAGAGGGTACAGAAGAGGTTTACCAGGATGTTGTCTGGTCTGGTGGGCATTGGCTGTGAGGAGTGGTTGGATAAACTCGGATTGTTTTCACTGGAAGGATGGAGGTGGAGGGGCGAAATAATAGAGATTTACAAAGTTATGAGTGGCGTGGACAGAGTGGATAGTCAGAAGCTTTTTTCCAGGGTGGAAGAGTCAGTTACTGGGGGACATAGGTTTAAGGTGCGAGGGGCAAAGGTTAGAGGGGAAGTGCGAGGCAAGGTTTTTACACAGAGGGTGGTGTGTGCCTGGAACTTGCTGCCAGCAGAGGTGGCGGAAGCAGGTACGACAACAACTTTTAAGAGGCACCATGTCAAATAAATGAATTGGATGGGAATAGAGGGAGACGGACCCCGGATGTGCAGAAGCTTTTAGTTTAGACAGGCATCAAGATCGGCGCAGGCTTGGAGGGCCGAATGGCCGTTTCCTGTTCTGTACTGTTCTTTGTTCCTTGTTATTTGTACCCCAGGAGCAGTGCTACAGACACAGTGGGACCGGTCCGCTCTCCCCCAGGCTCAGTGATAAAGGTACAGTTGGTCCAGGCTACTCTCCACCAGGGTCAATGAGGCAGACAAAGTGCGGTAATGCTGCTCTCCCCCAGGCTCAGTGACACAGGCATTGTAAAGCCGGTCAGCTCTCCCACAGCCCAGTGATACAGACACAGCGGGAACAGTCTGCTCTCCCCCAGGCTCAGTAATAATGACAAAGTTGAGCCGATCTGCTCTCCCCAAGGCTCACTGATGCAGAAACCGTGAAGTCGGTCTGCTCCCCTTCAAGCTCACTCATAAAAACACAGTGGAGTTGGTCTGCTCTTCCCCAAGATTAGCCGCACGGACACAGTGGTGTCGGTCTGCTCTCACCCCATCTCAGTGATGTAGACATAGTGGGGCCAGTCTGCTCTCTCCCAGGCTCAGTGATACAGGCACAGAAGGGCCGGTCCTCTCTGCGTCAGTCTTAGTGATACAGACAAATTGGGACGGGTCTTCCCTCCGTAAGGCTCGGCTAAACAGCCACAGTGGGGCCAGTCTGCCCACCCCCAGGCTCAGTAATGCAGGCACTGGTGGGCCGGTCTGCTCCCCTCCCAGGCTCAGTGACACAGACACAACAGGGTCAATCTTCTCTCCCCAGGCTCAGTAACATAGAGTAGGGCAGGTCTTCTCACCGTCAGGCTCAGTGATACAGACACAGTGGAGCTGGTCTGCTCTCCCGCAGGTTCAGTGATACAGACACAGTGGAGCCCGTCTGCTCTCCCCCATGTTCAGTGATGCAGACAAAGTGGGATTGGTCTGCTCTCCGTCAGTCTTCGTGATGCAGACACATTGGGACGGGTCGTCCCTCCATCAGGCTCAGTGATACAGACACAGTGGGGTCAGTCTGTCCTCCTCCCAGGCTCAGTGATGCAGACGCTGATGGGCCGATCTGCTTTAACCAGGTTCAGTGACACAGTCACAGCAGGGTCAATCTGCTCTCCCCCAGACTCAGTGACACAGAGTGGGGCGGGTCTTCTCTCCGTCAGGCTCAGTGATACAGACACAGTGGTGCTGGTCTGCTCCACCCAGGCTCAGTGATACAGAAACAGAGAGGGCCTGTATGCTCTTCCCAAAGATCCCGCATACCAGCACAATGAGCCCAGTCTGCTCTCCCCAAGACTCACTGAAACAGACACGTTGGGGCCGGTCTGGTCTCCCCCAATCTCAGTGATACAGACCCAGTGGAGTTGGTCTACTCTCCCCAGGCTCAGTGATACAGACACAGTGGGGCCACTTTGCAAGGCTCAGTGATAGAGACACAGTGGAGCTCTTTCTGCTCTCGCCCATGTTCAGTGATGCAGACAAAGTGGGGCCAGTCTGGTCTCCCTCAGACTCAGTCACACAGACACAGTGGGGCGGGTCTTTTCTTCGTCAGACTCAGTGATGCAGGCACGTTGGCACGGTCTGCTCTCATCACGTCTCAGTGATATACACACAGTGCCGACATTCTGCTCTCCCCAAGGCTCAGTGATGCAGACAAATTGGGGCTAGTCTTCACTCCGTCAGTCTTACTTACAAAGATACATTGGAACGGGTCTTCTCTCCATCAGGCTGAGTGATACAGACACAGTGGAGCCGGTCTGCTCTCCCGCAGGCTCAGTGATACAAACACAATGGGGCAGGTCTGCTCTACCGCAGGCTCAGTGACACTGACACAGTGGACCCTGCCACTTTGCCCCAGGATCAGTCATAGAGGCTCAGAGGGGCCGGTCTGCTCTCTGCCCAGCCTCAGTGATACAGACACAGTGGAGCCCATCAGCTCTCTCACAGGCTCACTGATACAAACACAGAGCTTCCGGTCTGCTCTCCCCCTGGCTCAGTGATACACACACATCAGGTCCGGTCTGGTCTGACCTCGATAGAGAATGTTATCTTGAAACAACAAGTATGAATTTTCCATTGACCAATTAAAGAATATGACAGCAAGATTCCATGCTTTCCGACTTTTGCGAAAACAATCAAACTGAAAATCAACATCATCTAAACAGTACTGAATTGGTAGCTAATACATCAGATTACAGATAAAGCTATTTCCCGTTAAGTTATTTACATACTCGAAAACCCCTGCACCACATTTACACATTATATAGTTTTGTCATCGAAAAGGTAATTAATATGGTTACAGAATTAACTGGCCTTGAGCAGAGCAGTGTTGCCACATCCAGTGGACTGGAAGCAACTGTTGGAAGTGTTATGGTGCGTCAAGGCACAATAGGCACTTGTGGAGGAATGACAGTCACTAAATAAATCCTTGTTAAACTTTATGTTGGTTAAAAAAATAAACCATCCCTATTTTCAACTGAAGCCCCTGTCAGTTTGTAATTGAGGTATTTTCTACTTGGTAAATGTCTTTGTCCTTTTGATGGCTTTAACTTTCTTTGTATGTCTGTGAGCGTGCCTTGTGAACTTAACCCCCTCCCGAGTTCAAGACTGTGTGTTAATAAACCCGACTGTTTTGACTTAACTTTAAGAACAGTGTTGTGACAGTCTGTTACAAGTCAGGGTTCACAAGCTGAGGGAGTGGAGGAATGAGTCATCGGGGTTTTTTTCTTGAAGAAAAGGAAAACATTTAAATCACAATCTGCTTATAGACAGGTTGTTGAAAATATATAGAAATGTGTTCGCAAAATTAACTACCTGTTCGTAACATGACAGCGATGGATATCAGTTAAAATTGTCACAATAAATGCAACATAAGAAGGACGCAGAAAACATCACGTAAAATGATCCCCAAAAAAGAAAAAAATACTGAAAATGGGCACAGTTTTTGCTGTGTTAATGTTAACTGAAATTTGCTGTGATAATGTTAAGTGATATTTCTAGTGTCTAGTTTAAGTGTTATTTTCTATTTCCAGTTCAAGTGGCATTTTCTACAGCAATTTTCAGTAATGTTTGCTGTGACCAGTTGAAGTGATATTTTCTGTGTATTGTTGAGTTAATATACTCTGCGATTAGCTCAAGTGACATCTGCTGCATCTAATATGAGTAATATTTGCTGTGGTTATCTTAAATGGTATTTTACATGGCAAATGTTAGTATTTTGTTGCTGTGATTGCGTGTTTTTACGTTTATCTACCCCCTCCCAGGTCCACCGCCGACCACTGCGGCTCCAGTTTGGGTAAATCTTGAAAATCCCTGGGTTGTCGGGATAGCTGTAGGCAGCCGCGGAGTGTTAGATTTCAGCTAAAGTTTAGCATTTTGATACTGTATTCGCTTTAATAACCAATAAGGTCAAGGAAGCCATTCTAAGATTATCATTTGTCTTTTCAGCCATTTCGTACTCTGCATGTTGTATTATGTATTATCTACATGCATTGATTCTGCATTAAGTATTAGCCAGTCATGATTATAAAAGTAATGAAACATGATTAAGTTATAATGAGTGCATTGTTGTAATTGATAAATATATTAGAAAGTCTGTTCATTCATTTAAAGTATTAATGAATACAAACTGTTTAAGTTGAAAGTTTCTGTAAAAATCTATTTCATATGAAATTGGAATCTTTCTAAACTCTGATAAGTTACTGTACACCAAGGCCTTGTGAGAGTCTAGCTTATGAATACTGAGTTGCTCAGCATCAGATTGAAACTGGTAGGGTAAAGAAAACATTGTTCTCTATGGATAACACGTTGCTACCATTTCAAACCAGGTGTCATCAACTGGAAGATGCAATTAAGAACAAACTATGTTTACCAAACAACAGCTCATACCAATTATTTAGTCAAAAATACACTTACTGCGACATACATGATAGTTAACCTAAGGGCTAATAATGAGGGTTCCATCAGGTTTCTGTGTTGGACAAACTCTGAAGTTTCCGGAGTATGCAGTACATTTTATTTCTGCAAGCGGGTTCGATATCAAGTGCAGAGATCTGAGAGCTTGAAAGTGATCTATACTTCAGCAAACCATGAAACCGGCTAAAGCTGTAAATGCCATTACCCTACGTTTATGAATTATGTCTTTCCTTTCCTAAACTTTCTTATATTTACTACCCAAAGATTCCTGTTATTGTCTTATTTCTTTAAGACTCTTCTATACAAAAGTACATTTATAGGTTTGTTAACATTGCCAGCAAATTTGAATAACTGAAACTTATCAGGCAAGGTATTATGCGAAAAAAAAAATCAGAGTGTATCAAAGTACATGGGATCGTAAGTTTCCATTTCTTTGTCCTTTCCTTTGCTTCAGAGATTTAAGCATTTCCCAGAATCATTGAAGCAGAACAGAGAGAATGGGATTAGACCCAGCGACCCATTACCCTTTTATCACACTCTGCCTCCTGTAAGGACTCCATTTCATTCTCACAGTTTCTCCTTCTCCGACACATCTGCCCTGATGATGCAACCATCCACAACAGCGCCTCGAAAATATTTTCCTTGTTGCTCAACCGAGGATTCCCCATCTCCCCACCCCACCCCGCGTTGTGGTTGACAGGTCCTCAACCGTGACTCGTCCATTTCCTGCAGATGTGCTCTCACCCCTTCCTCTCCCTCCAAGAACCGCGACAGGGCTCCTCTTGTCCCGCCAGCCTGCACATCCAGAGGATTATTCTCCGCCATTTCTAACACGTCCAGCGTGATGCCACCACCAAACAAATCTTCCCCTCCCCTCTCCTGTCAGAATTTCGATGGGATCGTTCCCTCCGCAACACCCTGGACCACTCCTCCATTACCCCGACACCTCATCTCCTTCCCATGGCACCTTCACATGCAATCGCATGATGTGTAATACCTGCCCTTTTACCTCCTCTCTCTTCACTATCCATGGCCCGAAGCACTCATTTCAGATGAAGCAGCCACTTACTTGTACATCTTTCGAATTAGTATACTGTACTCGCTGCTCACAATGCGGTCTCCTCTATATTGGGGAGACGAAACGTGGATTAGGTGACCACTTTTCCGAACTCCTCCACTCAGCCCGGAAACATTACCCCGATCTTCCTGTCGCTTGCCATTTCAACACACACACCTGCTGTCATTCCCATATCTCTGACCTGGGCTTGCTGCGTTGCTCCAGTGAACATCAAAGCAAGCAAGAGAACATAAACTCATTTACTGATTAGGCCAGCTACAGGCAACTGGACTCAACATTGAGTTCAATAATTTCAGAGCATGACTGGCCCCCATTGTTTTTATTTTTAGTTTTACTTTTCATTTTTACTTTATTTTATATTACTTTGTTACATCATTCAATTTATTATCGCCATGTGCCTGCCCACTGTTTTTATTCATGTTTGTGGTTTTGGTGAGAGCTTTCATTATTCAGTCATTTAACACCGTCTCTGCACGAACATGCTGTTTTTCACCACACCTTTAACACATCTTCTTTGCCTTTGCCTTTGCCCCATGAGTTTCATGTCAGTTATTCTCTGTGACCCTCAGGCCTATCAACGCCTTCCATTTTGTTCTCTGTTGCCCTACTCCAGCTTTATTTGCTTAAAAGCTATTACATTCCTAACCTTTGCCATTTCTGATGAAAGCTCACTAACCTTAAATGTTCACTCTGCTACTGTCCCCACAGATGCTGCCAGACCTGGTGAGGATGTCCAGCACTTTTTGTTTTTATTCTATAACCCTTTCTTAAATCGATTTACAAACTCAGTTTCCACCCCAACCTCTTGCCTTTCTCTTGTTGCCTCCTTAATTTGCGCCTATCTTTTCCAGAACTCCACAATTGAAGTCCTCCAATCAGACATCCGTCACTGCCACAGTAACATATTAGCTCTTATAAAAATCACAAATGGCATCCTGTGTGACTGAAATAAACATTAACATTTCCTCCTCGAGTTCTCGACCTGTCTGCAGCAATTGACCGAGTTGATCAGTCAATCCTCCAAATCTCTCCACCATCGTCCCAGTGTCTGGAACTGCAATTATCTTCTTCCATTCTTATCGTTATAATCATCGCCAGAATATCACCATCAGTAGATTCTACTCCAATTTCTGCAGCAGTGTCTCTGTTTATCTCGAAAGTTCTATTTCTCACTTACATTCTGTCTGCCAATGACATCACCCAGAATCAGAATGTCAGTTTCACTATTTGTGCTGAAGACACCAAACTTTACCTCACCCTCACATCTCTCGATCCTCAGTTGT
This sequence comes from Heterodontus francisci, assembly GCF_036365525.1. Lineage (NCBI taxonomy): Eukaryota > Metazoa > Chordata > Chondrichthyes > Heterodontiformes > Heterodontidae > Heterodontus > Heterodontus francisci. The sequence continues at coordinate 21,256,076 of NC_090391.1, forward strand.
CTCTGGATTGTCACACGGTTTGTCTGAAATCTGGTACTGTGTGAACAGCAATGTCCTTCAATTAAATTGTGGAAAGTCTGAAGGCATTTCCTTTGTTCCTTGCCACAAACTTTCCTCTCGAGCCAGAATTCCTTTTTCTGGAAACTGTCTGAGACTGAACCATATTTTTCGCAATCTTGGTCATATAGTAACCTCGAGATGAGCTTTCAGCCACAAGGCTGCGCCATCACAATGACCCATTCGTCTTCCCCGTTTCACCTCAAATGCTGCTGAAAACTCATCCGTGTCTTTGCCAGCTCCAGGTTTGAATGTTCAAACACACTCGTGGCCGACCTCCCACATTCTCCGCTCGTATTTTTTCATCTATTAATATGAAAGAATCATACTCACTGTGTCCACTGTCAGAACCAGCTGCTGCCCAAGTTCATTGAAGCTTTTGAATGGTAGCCATGGAGGAAATCTGATCACAAAGCCAGGAGCCAATCAAACAGCAGCCAGCACAAGTTACCCCAACTTCCAGAAAGACAGGGCCACATGACCAGTCACTGCTCCTGGTCAGTTTCACTATCCCTGTCGCCGACCACAGTTTTTGTCCACCAACGAGCAAATCAGGAGCACAGCCTAAACGGCAGGTCTGCTGAATGCCACAGCTCAAATCCTGACCAAGAATAAGACCCCAATCCCTGTCCAGCACAGTTTCATCAAATTTCCCTTTTCTTTATTGCTCCACTGAAATAATTTGAAGAATCGTGGACGAACATATCAATCCTGTTGCAAATGACACCGTGTCAATTACAACAATCTGCCAAGCTATAAATCGCTGTGAACATACCCCACTCCACTCCTCCCTTATCATCTGTTGTCGAACAGTATTTGTTATGCACCACTGTTTCTGCTGCATCGTCAACAGGGTTTTCCCCAATAAACTGTACCCAGGGCATCGTAAATTCTAGCACGACACCATTTCAACACTCTTCTTGCCTTCAAAACCCGTCTGGAAGTCGATATCTCTCACTATGTGCTCATCAATCTCACACTCTCCATACGTTTGCCCTCGTGCTTGATGTCACGCTGTTTTAACCTGCTCTATCATGCCTTCTGAGATGTCTGGATGTAATATTTGTGTTTGTGTATGTCGCTGTGTGAGTGAGTGCCGCCGCGTTCGATTTCATGGTGTGTTTTGAATGAACAGTCCACAGGTTGTGCATTCATGCAATGCAGGATATGTGAAGAGCAGTTCTGGTCTTCAAACAGGAGCTGAAATTCTCACATGTAGCTTATATATTAGAACAGGAATCACAAGAAAAATAATAATGTACAATGGACACATTGATGGACTGGTAATAAAATGCTGCAAATGAGCCAATGTTGCAAATGATTTGTCAATTGAATATATGTAGCTTCTTGCTCTAATTGTGATTAAGAGCAGCTGATATTAATTGTGTAAATATTAGGGTACTTATGGAATAACCAGTTTCCGCCCTGGGAGGGATCCAGGGGAGCTGGTCTGGAGCAGGTAAATGTAGTCTGCACTTATACTGTATGGATGATTGTGTACAAACCGATGTGGAAGTAAGAACGGTTCCTGCTTTATCCTTTGACGGATGCATGTTTATCAAATTAACATAATGGTCCTACATTTTGCGCCTTCTCAGCATCAGATCTTGTAATTTGCATGTTTCATGTTCCTTTGCTGATCGCTGTCAGGGAGTGGGATTTGACTAACATCAGGCCGTGCAGGGCAGGTGAACAAAATATTCTATGAGGTTATCAGTCCCTCCCTCAGGGTAATTCAAACCAACAAGGAACCTACTCAACACAAAGTAAAAATCTGCAATAATTGTAATTCATGTGAGGGAGAGGCAGAAGGACATGGCCATGCATTTGCTGGCTGATTTGCCTTGAAGATTTTTGAGGGGGTTTGTTGAATGTCAAGTTAGTAAGTGTTGAACTATTCCATCCTGATATTGTGCGAAATTGAACAGAAAATCACATAAATATTTGGGAACAGCATGTAAAATTAGGAGGGAAAATAGACTTTCTCGAGAAAAGAAAACGAAATTATTGAAATCGGAAGATGTTTGTACTGACAAAGGATTGAATCTGATTCATAAGTGAATCCACGTCTTTCGTTTCTGTTTGTTACAAATGTGAAACCTGTGGCACCTTTGCCTTGACAGCCAACTGACATAGTCCTCGTTGTTAGATGTTTCTTGCTGCTGTGTTTTGGTAACCCAGAAGATACAATTATACCCTGTGGCCGGAATTGTATTACTTACATTCCGTGGAACACGGCAATCCGTTGTCAATCCCTTCCAGAACTCTGAGTAAGAGCTGTGCTGCTAACAGCTTCCTCCATCACCTACCAATTGGACACTCGAGCTACAGTTCCATGAACAAGAAGGCAAGGTTGGCCCTCCCATTAGCCCGAACCCCCGCACACCCATTCTGCATTCCCCCCGTTACTACGATGTCTCTCCAAGCAGTGGGAAGATATGGTTCTTCAGATTTCCAAGATTAAGCCTTGAATGCCCCAAGGTTCGTAAACACACAAACATAACTATCCATATTGTGACCTCCCCTTTAAAACATGGATGATAGTAGAGTGAAGGGTATGTCGGTAGTTTGATCTTCGAGTATGTTTATGGTTGGGGACAACATCGTAGGCCGAAGGGCCTTCACTGTGCTGTACTGTTCTATGTTCTATGTTCTAAAATTGATGGTGAATTGAAGAGCCTATATCAGATCCAATTACCCCTCTTCTTGTCCATATATGACACAGTACAGCATATTTTCCACGTACTCCTTATCATTACAATGTATCTTTTAACAATTATCGCATCCAATCATGAAACTAGTGGCTTGTTTCAACAAATAGACCAACGAGAGTTTATACTTCCCCCAACTACCCTGTCATTTTCCTCTTTCTATTATACGGTCGAAGTTTGAGGCCAGTTTGAGAAGCAATTTACTCTGGAAAAATGACGGACAAACTGAAACTGTCTTCTTTCACTCCCACAAAAAGCATTGCATTTTTTGCATTGTTTGCATCAGATTTGGTCTGATGAAAGGCAACTAAACATCGCAACACAAATTAACCATGAAATGGCCTTGTCCAACAAGAGAGATTCTAACCACCTCCCCTGATATTCATCGTCGTGGTCACTCCCCAATTACCACATTATTAATATCATAGTCGTTACCTTTGATCAGAAATTTAACTGGGCCAGCCAAATAAATATTGTTGCTCCAGAGAAGATCAGACTTTGGGATTTATGCAACAAATAACTCACTGACTTTTACATTTGCAATCTACAAGGTAGAAGTCAGGAATAATGGAATACACCGCACTTTCCTGGATCTGTGCCGCCGCCAACAAAACTCAAGCGCCTCAGAAAAATCCAGGAAAATGGGCTTGCTTGATGTGCATACGATGCACCATACTAACACTTAACGCCTTCCACCACCAGCACACAGTGGCTGCCGTGTGCACCATATATAACATCACACCGCAGGAAGTTACCAAATTTATTTCGACAGCTCCTTTCAAGCATCAGACCGCTAACACCTAAAATGATAAGGGCGGCAGACGCATGGAAACATGAACACTTGAATGCTCCCACCAAGACACAGACATCCCGAGTTGGAACGACATCGCCATTTCTTCATTATTGCTGGGTCAGAATCTTGCAGCCTCCTTTCTAATTGCACTGCGGGTGTACCTAAAGCAGATGGAGTCCAGCGTTTCAAGAAGGTGGCCCTCCACCACGTTTCCAAGAGATACGAAAGATGGATAACAAATCCCAGCCTCGCCAGCAATACCCACATCCAAGAAAAAAGAAGGAACAACCCTCATCTTGCGACTTCCGACCAAGCCCAGATGTGTGGAAAAGTTCCTGGGGAAAATTGATGCACAGAGAGATTTGGGTGTTCAGGTCCATTGTTCCCTGAAGGTGGCAACGCAGGTCAATAGAGTGGTCAAGAAAGCATACGGCATGCTTTCCTTCATCGGACGGGGTATTGAGTACAAGAGTTGGCAGGTCATGTTACAGTTGTATAGGACTTTGGTTCGGCCACATTTGGAATACTGCATACAGTTCTGGTCGCCATATTACCAAAAGGATGTGGATGCTTTGGAGAGGGTGCAGAGGTGGTTCACCAGGATGTTGCCTGGTATGGAGGGCGCTAGCTATGAAGAGAGGTTGAGTAGATTAGGATTATTTTCATTAGAAAGACGGAGGTTGAGGGGGGACCTGATTGAGGTGTACAAAAGCATGAGAGGTATCGACAGGGTGGATAGCAAGTAGCTTTTTCCCAGAATGGGGGATTCAATTAAAAGGGGACACGAGTTCAAAGTGAAAGGGGAAATGTTTAGGGGGGATATGCGTGGAAAGTTCTTTCCGCAGAGGGTGGTGGGTGCATGGAACGCATTATCAGCGGAGGTGGTAGACGCGGGCACGATAGCGTCTTTTAAGATGTATCTAGACAGATACATGAATGGGCAGGAAGTAAAGAGATACAGACCCTAAGAAAATAGGCAACAGGTTTAGATAGAGGATTTGGATCGGCGGAGGCTTGGAGGGCCGAAGGACCTGTTCCTGTGCCATAATTTTCTTTGTCCTTTGTTCTTTATTGGTGCCCTGCCCCGCCCTGTGCTCAGCACATTCTGCACAGTTTATGAATAAGCAGTCTCCAAATTAAAATTGCGATGAGGAGGAATTTCTTATTTTGAAAGTTCCATCGCATTTAGAATTCACTTACCCAGGGTCAGTGGAGTCTGGGTCATTGAATATATTCAAGGCCGGTTTAGATTGACTTTTCATGGCTTACTGTTGTCTCACGGGAAATTGGAATTACAGCCATGGTGAGATCAGCCATTGTGGTATTGAATGGTGGAACATGATCTATGGGCTGAATGGCCTACTCCCGCTTTTATTTCTAATGACCTTCTGATCATAGGTGACAGGTTATCTGTTGCATATCTTGCACTTGCATAGAAAGGAGCTTCGGGCCAGCAAACCAGACCTTGGGTGTGACGGAAGAATGAATAAAGATATTTTGTTCGTGATTTTAGGTGGACATGGTGGAAATGGAGGAGGATGATTTGTTGAAGCTGGAGGCGGTTGGAATGGAAAGTGAGAATAAGTGAATTAATATCATGGTTCTGGAAGGGAGGGAAGGAGGTGAGGACAGTCACTCGGGTGATGGAACAGATAAAGCTGAGGCCTCTGCAAAACCTATGTGAAGAATGCACGGTTAACGTGAAATTAAGAGACTGCAGTAGCTCTGGTATGGAAGATGGCATCGTTTAAACGAACAAAAGTCGATGACGTAACTGAGAGAATGGAAGTTATTATTTCGGCAAAGTGGAGTTTGAGGAGGTGTGGTCAAGATTACTGTGGAAGTTGGTGGATCACAGTAAATACTGATGTAGAATCTGTCCACTTAAATGGAGAGAAGGTATTCGTGGAAGAGAAGTGAGGAGTCACAGATGGCGAGGGAGGGACAGATATTTCATGCAAATTTGATTAAATTTTCGAGCTCGATGTGAACAAGGGCTTGACACAGCCACAATCATCGATGTATCGGATAAAAAGGTTGAAAAGGGAAACGGAGTAGCTCGGACTGCGTGAGGGAGAGAACAATATTGAAAATCCTGTCATTGTGTCCAGTTCTAGGCACCACACTTTGAGGAACAATGTATAGGCATTAGAGCGGGTGTAGAAAATGTTCAAGAGAAAATTCCAGGGGTGACAGATGTTTTATGCCGACAGATGACAGAAACGGGGTTGTTCTCCTTCAAGAGGAAATTGAGAGAGACTTTGATAGAGTTGTTCCAAACCATGGGCAGTTTCAACAGAGTAAATAGAGAGAAACTGCTCTCATTGACAACCCTGGCGAAAACTTATGGACACAGGTTTAAGGGTTTGGCAATAGAATCAAAACGACATGAGGGAAAACATGTTTCCGAATCACGTTTTGAGGATATGAAATGAACTGCCTGAGAGTGTGGTGAAGATAGATTCAAGAAGAAGCGAATTGAATAAACAACTGAAGAGAAAAACAATGCAGGTCCGTGATGAGGAGATGTGGGAGTGAGATTAGCTGAGCTGCCCGTGCAGAGAGCTGACACGGGCAAGACAGACAAAATGGCCAACTGCTGTGTTGCAACCATTCTATACTCCGTTTTGTTTAAATATATGAATTGTTGAACGGAATTGAACAGCTAAAGAGAGCATCCAAATTATAGATGAACATCCGTTACAGGCTTCTCTGACGTTAGGAATTTAATTTCTGAATTGTCATGCAGAGTGAAGGCTATCACTAAAACAACATGAAATCTACAGCTGGGACTCATGCATTTTCCAGGACTTCCTTGATTTCTATTTAACACAGCTTCCAGTTATGATTAGTTGCTTATTGTGATCAGATTTGTCCAGACTTGGGGGTGGGGATGGGTCCAATTCAATTTTATTGGAAAATATATTCCATAAACAGGGAATTAACACAGCTGCCATAATCTGTTTGTTCAGAAATTTAGAAAAACTGTTTGAACAATTTTGCAACTTCAGTATCCCCTTGGCGATCCGAGAGGGTATAAAGTTAATGCACTGGGAATGTGTCACCTCAGAATGTATTTCAGAGATATTAACTGCAGCACGAACAGACCGATCACACCAAGCAAAAAATGCACCGAACAATTCAATGGGTGAGGAACATATTCTATGTAATCCTTGCTATAATTGGCGCTCCTGGTAAGTATCCCTAAACAGTGAAGATTTGCAAATCTGTGTATGAACTGGTTTCTTCCATTACCATGGGAATAATAATATTACATGAGATCGAATGGTTACAGTTACACAGATACACACTCAATAATATATTTGCATTAATTTCCTGATTTATCTGTGCAGTTTTAATCTATTGTCTCAACTGTTTCAAGCTCGAGACACTCTGCATTGTAAAGCTATTGAATTATGTGGAATGTTGTGTTCTGCAGAATCACAGTTCAAAGCAGGAAAATCTCAGATTGGAAGGATTACTGTAATTATCTGTTAATGCAGAATTATACAGTGCGTGCTCACTAACTGGAGTGGAGCACCTGACCTCAGCGATCATGTATAACTGGGATTCTCTGTCAATCTAGAATTGCACTGATTGTGGCTGACTAAATGATGTGGACCACGTAACTCTAGGGACCACGTATTTCCTGGAGTATCTGTCATTGTATTCAATTCGGGTCCCCATCTTAATCGTACTCTAAGTAAAGTTGTTGACAGCACTATCAGGTGCTGATTAATTTCCTTCCCGAGTATAGTCCTGAGAAGCGTTTGGTCATAAGTGCCCTGCAATAATAAATAATTCTCTTCAATATTACGAAAAACACTGATGACTATGACTTGTTAATAGACAAGTTACTGATTTTACGGCGCAGAAACTGGGCTTTCAGTACCACTAGATTAGGACTGCCTTCCTGCTCTGCACGAGCCTCTCTTCATTCCAGCTCAATGAATCCTCTCTGTATATCCTTCCAATCCTGTCTCCCTCGTGTACTAACCTCGCTTCTTCTTATTTTCTTTCCATTGTAACTACTCCAAGAGGTCTCAATTCCACGTTCCGAGCACTCCGACTAAATAGGTCTCTCTTGAATTCCATCGTGAATTTATTGATGACCATCTAATTTTCAGGAAATGCAGAACTGGTCACCAGCAAAGGTGGAAATATCAGGTCCACGTTATCCCTCTATAACCCTTATATAATTTTAAAGGCCTCTATTATTTCAACACTCATCCTTCTCTTATCGACATAATAGAGCCACAACATGTCCCAATAATTATTATCTCCCAGTTATGGTATTATTTCTGTGAAAAATACGTGCACCTGCTGGATATTATTATCACGTGTAGTCCAGAGGAGTACACATTGTTTTTGTGTTCAATCACCACCTTTCTAATCCGTTATTATGACACTTCTCTTTGTATGATATTCCTGTAGAAATGAATGTCTGTGCTTTGATCACATTTGCATTTACTCATGAAACACCCTGTTCACTTTAACTCAATTATACATCAGAGGGAGTGGCCCAAGACGTATGAGTGTCTCCTATCCGAGGGACTGGTTCGAGTCAGGGATGGATTTCTTCGACCCCAGGGAGTGATACGAGTCCGGGTTTGGTTCCTGCAGTGGGAGTGGTTGGAGACCGGGTATAGTTCTCCAGTCTACCCATTGTTTGGCTCCTCATTGCTACATTTAACTAGTTGACCAGCGTCCGGTAAGCGGGGTGCTGTACATCCCCGTCCAGGATTTGTTCAATCTGCAGCAGCTGGTGTTGGAGGCAGGTTGGGGTCACGGACCCGATCTGACCCGATCCCAATCCACACGGTTTTGGTGCTAAAATCCTTTTTGCCAGGGCTGAGAAGCGGAGAATGTTTTTCAGTTGTTTGCAGACACGTCTCCCTTATCTCCTTCACAGTTAATTTAGTGTCAATTGTGATCCTGTCCAAGGGAAATTGCGGTCTCTCCACCGGCACCACCCGCTACCTGGTGGCCATGTCAACGGCGGATCTACTGATCATTATCACTGAGATCATACTCCGGAGAATCAATAGGCTTTATTTCACATTAGATTTCCTGGACCTCACCTTTGTGTGTCGCTCTCGCTATGTCCTGATCCATGCAGCCCTCGACTGTTCCGTCTGGTTCACCATCGCTTTGACATTTGATCGATTTGTTGCCATTTGTTTCCAGAAGATGAAATCGAAATATTTCACCAGGAAAACTGCGACTGTGGTTCTAATCACAACTGGCATTATGCTCTGTCTAAAAAATATTCCCATCTACTTTAGATTTAAACTTGGACGGGTAATCGACAGTGGACAATGGTGTTGGTCGAATAAGCGAAGCTATTTTACTGACCCTCGATGGATTGGATTTAGAATGTTTGAAAAAGTTTTAACACCATTATCGCCTTTCATATTAATTCTGTTGCTGAACGCTCTGACGTTCAGACACATTTTAGTGACCAGTCGAGTTCGTCAGAGACTGAGGTGACAGAGCAAGAACGATAATCACAGTGACTCTGAAATGGAGAGAAGAAGGAAGTCTATGATTTTACTCTTCAGCTTATCTGGCAGTTTCATATTTCTGTGGCTGGTGTATATGTTCTATACTTTTCATGTTGGTCATTTCTTAGATGATGATTCTTCTTATATCTTTGAAAATGTCGCATACATGCTGCGGAATTTAAGTTGCGGTACGAACACATTTATTTATGTGGCCATTCACTCCGAGTTCAGATAGCAGTTAAAGAGCGCGATGAAATATCCAGTTACATCAATTATTAAATTAATTAATAAGCAAAGCAACTGAGACCAGCTTAAAGATCCAGTGGTTAATGGACAAGAGGAGACCGCTGGATGTCCAGAAGAAAATGGCCTGTTGGAGTAAAGACAAACACTAGAGTTGTTAGCGAAGGGAAGAAGGGGGTCGTGAGCAGGAAGATCGGAAGTAAATTAGCAGGAATTCAAAAAGATAACGAGCAGTGAGCAGAAGGAAAGAGATGACCTTCGGAAAGGGGTCAGGAGGAGAGTGATTGCTCGACCGAAAGGAACTGATGTGAAAGAAGCTTGAACTGGATATGACATCTATCAGTAAACAAGAAACATGCAGTTCAATAAGTATGCTAACTGACTTGATCAATTAACTATAACTGTGGAAGAAAACATTTATATTTAAAAACCCTGGGAATTTTGAGGTGAATTGTTTACAGTAGTTGGCATTGTTGATACGAAGATGAAAGATTGATGAAGAACTGCTTTGTATCTGCAAGGATGTGATATTTGTTCACACAATGCAATGTTAACTCTTGGAGCCTCGGAAATAAGAGATAGACATACTTTTAGCGTACTCCACTCTAATTACATAGGTGCTGAGACAGCAGATGAATCTCACGTTAAACTAATGGAAGAGTTAATTCAAATGATATCAGAGTAAGGAATCGGAATCCCAAAAGATGGAAACTCAGAGTCTTTGCTGCTACAGTTTACAGTGGTGTTTGTGGTTTAATTATTCAGAAACACGGTTCAACGTAATGTCAATGCAGAGACAGGAGAACAAAAGGATGGCCTGTGCTGGCAACTTTCAAGGAATCCTGGACTTGAAGGGTAAGAAACTTCTATGTTGTCTCCAGTGGTTTTTTGTTAAGTATTTCTAACATCTTGCTTAATAAATTATACTGGATTCATAAGTAGCCATTATTATTATCTTGTTAGGTCAGGCACAGCTGAGAACCCCACTGTAATAAGTTGAAAATTCAGAACTGAGAATTTTTAAATAAAAGTGTTTTACGCCTCAGAACCCCAAAACATACATTGGTGCAACTTGGCACCAGACGTTGAAAAAAGGTAAAACGAAATGACTGATAGTGAAGTTGAGTGGAATCTTGCTCTGCTTAGTCTGACCAACTTTTTACATTCAGCGAAGGGAAATCCAAAGGGAAACAACCAGACATAGATCCGCAAGACCTGTGAATAAGATGTCATTTGAATTAAAAGGTCAAAGATTGGTAAAAAGCCTAGAACGAATATCAGCAGAAAAGAGGAATAATTTAGTATTTTAAGCTTCCAAGAACCATAGAATCATAGAAATATAAAATGTTTAAGGCACAGAAAGAGGCCACTTTGATCCATCGTGTGTGTGCCAGCTGGAAAAGCAGCCACCTATTCCAATCCCACCTTCCAACATTTAGTTCTTAGCCCTGCAGATTATGGTAGCTGAGGTGCATATCCAGACTCCTTTTCAATGAGTCGAGAGCCTCTGCCTCACTACCCTTTCAGGCAGTGAGGTCCAGATCCCTACCACCCTCTGGGTGAGAAGATTTTTTCCTCATCTCCCCTCTATTTTTCTAGCAATCAGTTTAAAGGTATGCTCCCTCGTCACTGACCTCTCAGCTAAGGTGAATAAATCCTTCACCTGCACTCTCTCCAGGCTCCTCAAGATTTTGTACATTTCAATCAGATCTCCTCTCAGCCTTCTCTGTTCCAAGGAGTATAATCACAGCCTATCCGATATTTCCTCCCACCTGCATTTTTCCAGTCCTGGCACGATCCTCATAAATCTTCACTGTACCCTGTCTCTTGCAATTACATCCTTTCTGCAATGAGGTGACTGGAACTGCACAAAGTACTCAAGTTGTGGCACAGGCTCGGTGGGCCGAAGGGCCTGTTTCAGTGCTGTATCTCTAAACTAAACTAAACTTATATAGTTTCAGGATAACCTCCCTGCTGTTATATTCTATACCACAGCTAATAAAGGAAAGGATAGCATATGCCTTCTGAACCACCTATCGACCCTGTCCTGCTACCTGCAGGGATCTGTGGACATTGACTCCAAGGTCCCTCACTTCCGCTACACTTCTCAGTATTTCTCTTTAATCATATATTCCTTTGCCTTGTTTGACCTCACTAAATACATCACCTCACACTTCTCCAAGTTGAATTCCATTTGCCACGTTTTCTGCCCATCTGAGCAGGCCATCAATATCTTCCTGCAGCCTAATGTTACTCTCCTCGCTATCTAGCACAGGGCCAATCTTCGTGTCATACGCAAACTTATTGATCATGATCCGTACATTAACGTCCAATCATTAATATACACCACAAAAATCAGGGCACCCAGTACTGAGCTCTGCGGGACGCCACTGGAAAGAGCCTTCCTGTCGCTAAAACACCCATCAACAATTACTCTTTGTTTCCTGCCACTGAGCCAATTTTGTAGCCACCTTGCTGCATTTCCCGGAATCTCATGGGTATATTATTTTTTTAACCAGTCTGACATGTGGGACCTTGTCAAAGGCCTTGCTAAATTCTATGTTGACCACATCAGCTGCCCACCTTCATCTATCTTCCTTGCGACT